>NC_081411.1:117125885-117440485 GCF_030272615.1 Cryptomeria japonica
CAATTTCTCACTAAAATAAGCCATTGCTCTCCCTTACTGACTCAAGACTACTCCTATTGTTGTTCCACTTGCATCAAAATCCACTTGAAATACTTTATTGAAATCCGATAAAGCCAACACAGGCTACTCAGTTACTCTCTGTTTCAACAGCTCAAAACTTTTGTTTTCTCAGATGGTCCACTTGAATTCCTTTCAATCTCCCCTCACGGTCTCAGTCATAGGGTTACAAACTAAACTAAATTTTTTGATGAACTTTTGGTAGAAACTAGCCAATCCATGAAATGATCTTACCTCTCCAATACTTTCCGGTGTAGGCCACTCAACAATTGCTTTTACTTTCTCAAGGTCCATCTTCAAACCATCCTCAGATATCACAAATCCCAAATAGACTAACTCATCTTTCATGAAAGTACACTTCTTAAGATTTATCAACAACTTTTCTTCTCTCAACCTTTGTAAAACTTGTCTCAAATGCAACAAATGCTCCTCTTTTGTCTTACTGAAAAATTAGAATGTCATCCAAATATACAATAACAAACTTACCCAAGAATTTTTTTCAATACCTCATTCATCAGCCTCATGAAACTACTCAATGCATTAGTTAATCCAAAAGCATCACCTACCATTCATACATTCCTTCATTTGTCTTGAATGTTGTCTTCCACTCATCTCCTTCTCTGATCCTGATCTAATGATATCCACTCTTCAAATCTATCTTTGTAAAGTATTTGGCTCCATTCAAACAATCCATTATGTCTTCCATCCCAGGCAAAGGAAACCGGCATTTCACTGTGATCTTGTTTACTGCTTTGGAATCGATACACATTCTCCATTCTCCATTCTTCTTAGGTGCTAATACTGTTGAAACTGCACAAGGGCTTAAACTTTCTCTAATCAAATCTTTCTTCAACAACTCCTGCACTTGTCTATTCATTTCTTCAATCTCTACCAGAGGCATCTGGTGTGTAGCTGTGTTAGGCAAACTAGCTTCGGGAACCAGGTCCATACAATAACTGATACTTCTTACTGGTGGTAATCCATCATACACATTATCTAAAATGATGTTTTCATATTCTGTCAACAAATATTTTATCTCTTCTACTTGTTCCTCTTTATGCTTTGGATTCTTAGTCTTCTTAGGAATTAAGGCAAAACAAGCATTCTCATGTCTCAACCCATCCAAGAATTTCCTTCCATCCACCAAATAGATTCTAGCATTCATACAAACTTCACTCTTCAAAGGTTCCTCCAAGGGCAACAAGGTTTCCTTCATCCCATTGGCCACAATAGTGTATGTATTCTTCTTCCCATCATGTATTGCCTGTCTATCAAAATAGTGTATGTATTCTTTCTCCCATCATGTATTGCTTGTCTATAGAACTGCCAAGGTCTACCCAACAAAAGATAACAAATATCCATAGGCATAATATCACACAAGACTTCATCATGATAATTCCAAATTTTCAATTTCACCAAACATTGCCCACTTACTAACAACTTGTGCTCATCCTGAATCCATCCTATCTGATAAGGCTTAGGGTGTTTCAATCTTTCCAAATTCAACTTATTCACCATCTCTTATGAAACAAGATTATCTAAACTACCACTATCAATAACAACTTTACAACACTTATCAGATACCTTACATCTGGTCTTGAACAAATTCTTCCTCTACAAGGGTTCTTCATCTCTCTTGGTATGACACAAAGTTCTCCTCATCATCAACAACTCTCCATCTTCCAATTTATTATCTGATTCGATGGGGTTTTCTTCCACCATTGCTGCTCTTCCAGTATTCTTTGTCTTCTTACACTCGAAAGCACGATGTCCTTCTCCTCCACACTTAAAGCAAGTTCCTCTAAATATTTTCTTGTCTTGTCTTCCAAAATTTTCATTCTGGTAGCCATTTGGTTCTCTTGTCTGGTAGAAATTTCTATCATCTTTTCGATATGAATTACCTTCTTTTCTTACCTCCTTGTCCTTGTTCTGATCTGTATAGGTTCCTCTACCTCTGGTATATCCTATACCTCCTTGAAATCTACCTTTGAAAATCCTTCCACCTCTTCCTCTCTGCCTATGCTCATGTCTTTTGTTTAACTTCTCTTCAACCTTTAGGGCATACTGGTAAGCATCTTCAACACTGTAATTTGATCAAACTGAGTGCATCTTGTATAGACACTCGCAATCCATTCAAATACCTTGCAACTTGTTCAACTTCATCATCAACATGTGTGGATCTGATATTCAACTTGTAAAATGTTTCAGTGTATTCCTTAACACTAGATTCCTTCTATCTCAAATTTTGCGACTTCCAGAATAGATTCACTTGATAATCGACTGGCATAAAATTTGACTTCAACTTAGCAACCATCCGATCCCATGTCACCGGTTAGGAGCACCTTAAAGAGATCAATCTCGACTAGTCAACAAGAGAACACAATGAAAACACAAGGACATGATGGAGGCAATGCTGAACAAATTGAATTATAACATGAAAACTTATTACAACCAACTGGTAACAACCGGGTTACATAAATCGGCTCATAGGCCTGCTAGAACATGCTCAAAGTACAGAATAGGTCACAATCGGGACCTCAAATCTCAAAATCTATCTTCTATGCTTAGTCTCCTACTTGAATACACATTAATACTCTATTGCAATGATTTATACGATCCAAGGGTATCTGGTCAACCCAACAACAAAAAAGGATCAAAACCCCCAAAAAAGACCTAACGTGCAAAACCAACAAGGCCGACCTTCACCAAAGAAATTCCTCTGGAAAATCCAAAGGATGAAGTGTATATCATGGGAAAAGGTCATATACATTCCAAGGAACATCAGAATCAATTCTCAAGGCTCCACAAGCTACATAAGAGATCCGGTAGATCACAAATGCAAATAGGTTCAGGCATCTGGTAACAGGAAGCTGTCAATTGGTAACAAGAAATTGTCATGGAAATTGGTAGCGATAACTTGCCAGAAAATGATCCAAATGCTCCAAGGTTTGGAAATAAGGAAGATGATCAAGTCTTCAAGTAAAATCCAACTCCACAGGTTCCAGTGGGCCAAATCTGGGACACATAGAAAGAAATGCTGAAACTGCAAACAGAAAGGAAAACATAAAGGAAATAGTTTTAGTTGATGCAAGATTTCCATGAACTAGAGATGCTCTTGCATCATATATATACGTGTGTGTGTGTGTGTGTGTATACATATGTGTGTTGTACATATGTATGTATGTATATACACACACATGTATGCATGTACATGTATATATATATTTATATAAATACATATATATATGTATATATGCACATACATATATATGTATGTATGTATATATATATGTATATATATGTATGTATAAATATACATATATATATATACATATATGTATATATATGTATGTATGTATGTGTGTATATACATATGTATGTATGTATGTATGTATGTATGTATGTATGCATATACATATGTATGTATATATGTATGTATGTATGTATGTATATACATATACATACATACATACATACATATACATACATACATATATATACATATATGTGTATATGTGTGTGTGTGTGTGTGTGTGTGTGTGTGTGTGTGTGTGTCTATATATATATATATAGACACACACATGCTCACCTCACCCCCTATCCTTCTCCCTTCCTCAACTTGATTATCTTTTGGATTTAGAGTATATATATATATATATATATGTACACACACACACATGCTCACCTCACCCCCTATTCTTCTCCCTTCCTTAACTTGATTATCTTTTGGATTTAGAGTTTCTCGTTTAATGTGTTTGGATCCCTATAATTGGATGCATTGTTGATTTGAAGCTATCACTTATCCATTGAAATATTTGTTGCACACACAACATCATTTATAAATGACTTACCAATTGACCTCACGTACCACACAAATGTGTGCAGAAAAACCCATTTTTCTTAATTGACTTTCCATACACTTTCGACGTTCCCATTGTACATCAAGGTGTGATTGCTAGTACATAATAATGTTGATATATATTATTGCACAAGCTTGACTTGTCTGGTTGTGGTAAGAAAATATGATAGCAAAGGCAAGAATATTTTAGAGCAGTCTCTCTTTTATTTACATTTGAAAAAATCAAATCTTTATTCTAAGACAATTTAATAAGGAAAATTGTATTATATTTAAATTATATTGTAATCATATTTAGAAATCAATTGATCTCTATTTAGAAAAATACAGTTACCATTACATATTATTAGTAGATAAATAATAATAAATGTTGCATTATCTTTGCAATTAATTAATACTTGTAAAGTGAAAAATTGGATCCTAGTGACTCCCCACCTAGGAGAGAGAAAGGAAGCCACTAGGATGATTTTCACTTGGGAGGAACTTTACATTTAAAAGAGGGTCTTGAATCCACTAGATCGAAATCCAAGGGAAACAAGGATGTGAATTCCAAATGGATTGCAAGGGTTGAAGTGTGATTTACCCTCTTTTGTAAATGAGAAAGTTGACTTCTTGACAATGCGGAAAAGAGAGAGAAAATGAGTGAAATGAATAGCTACCAGTTTGGGATCATGTTGTAACTTTGGATCTAAGCTAATTAGACTAATATGGATCTACCCTGTAAATTTGGAGGAAATTCGTCGGGACTGTGGCGGGAATGTACATGGTACTCCACAAAATCGGTGAAATGAAAAGGGTTCTTTTGTCTCTGCAAATGAAGCCCAAACCTGCAATTACAGCTACGCACATGCAACCTACACACAAAAAAGAGAGGGAGAATGGTTGTGGATAGACATTCCACACTATGAAAACATAAATACTATGATTAGACATTCCACACATGAACACCAAGATTTTTGACATAGAAACCCAAATGGGAAGAACCACGGTGGGGATTGGTACCCACAATAATTTGTACTCTTTCAAAGTACATCCTGTTAGGAGCTTACAATATGGTCGATTAGGATCAAACCCTGTTAGGAGTCACCCGGTTAAGAGATTTGCCTATCACTCTAACTAGGAGCTTAATGATATGTTAGGATCAACCTGGTTAGAGGATTTAAACACTCTTTTGTGAGTTGGCTTGTTAGGGGACTTAGATGGCAAAGGCCTGTTAGGACCTACTTGATTAAGGGAGTTATGTTGTTGTAATTGTTAGAGAATATTAGCTAAAAATGATTCGTTACTTTGTACTTTTAGCTTGCTAGATCAGATCCAGTTATGCTTCACAGTCTGTGTAATGCTCCACCAGGAAACCCCGAAAGGATAAAGCTAAAATGCACAAATGGAGTGCAAATAGTATTTTATTTTTATTTTTTAAAGTTAAGACACAACATGATGATGCAATGAGTTATCAGAAGTTCAGATAACACAATGGAAGAGTAAACAAAACCTAAGGAGTTTCCCAACATGATTACGAACTCAACATCTAACTCAACTCACGACATTTGATCCAATTAAGCAGGTTAACTTAGTTACATGTTATTACTAAAAGCATGGATATAATTTGTTCGGTAATTTAAATTTGTAGATAATAGGACGTGCTCATCCGTTATGGTTGGAGATGAGTCTAACATGAGGAAATTTACCCATAGAAGTTAAAACATAGATAACATATGAATTCATCCATTAAGGTTAAATTATAGATATCTAGATGAGTTCATCCATCCAATTTAGTTAAAATATAGCTAATATAATGAGGTTCATTTATTAAGGTTAAAATGTAAATAACCAAATGAGTTCATCCATTATAGTTACAATATAGCTAATAAGATGAAGTTCATTTATTAAGGTTAAAATGTAAATAACCTAATGAGTTCATCCATTAGAGTTAAAATATAGCTAATAAGATGAAGTTCATTTATTAAGGTTAAGATGTAAATAACCAAATGAGTTCATCCATTATAGTTACAATTTAGGTAAAATGACGAGTTCATCCAAATAATCGTTATCCATTCATTACATTCAATTTTACATTAAACACATGCCATACATCTTGTTCCAAAACGCACTATAATTTCATCATTACTAATGAGGTCTTTTCATGCATACTTATTTCCATTAGCATTAACATAATTACATTCCTTCAAGATCCAATTTATTGCGTTTAAGAGATGACTGCATACATGCATATATGATTATATTCATCTAATCCCCATTATACATTTTAGCATAAAGCATCCATACAAGACGAATTAAAAGAAAACATAAAAATGTAAAAACACCCCATAACACCAAAATGATCTCGGAGTTCACCCTTAGTGGGCTACATCTCCGGGTCTGCTCAACTGCAAGACCCCTCTGATACTTAATCAATAGTGAAGGATACATAAGGTTCACATCATTTATAATCCTGCCATCAAGGCGAACATAACCAATAATACACACGACCACCTTGGTCCATTAAATACATAAATGATCCCTGAATAGGAAAGGATCCAACTGAACATAATAAGAAGCAATTATAAAAGATCAACTGGAGCATCCATGAAACTAAATCTTTGCAACCCATCATAAGCATCCCATGGTCTAACATGAAAATTAGGTTCTCACGAGGGCAATAAACAACAGGACGACTCCACCACCATGCTCTGATCAAAGGCAACACAACACACACTAGAAAACATATTCAAACGAGCTCCTAAAACCTAGGAATACTCAAGGTCAAGCAAACGAAGTTCAATATGGTAGGATTACCCACTTAGTCAAACTAAACTTCATATGGGGTGCATTGACTGATGGTACTCTAACTAGAGACTTGACCAGCTAGGGTCTACCACAAACTAATATTTAACATACGCACAAGGGACATGATCGAATACAAACTATCACATGAAAACAATCTAGATTCAGGATCAAGACCAACACTGGTACCCAAATCAACAAATGACAATAACCTACAATCACAAACGAGGTCTTGCCATTTCATAATCAAATGTGAATACATAAAATTACATGCATAGGCAGATATTAGGAAGGACAATCTCTTACACATTGGTTAATCATTAAAATCGATCTAGTTTTCTAACGGATCCAAGCTCTCAAAATACAATAACAGAAAGGAAAAACACTATTACAAGGTAAATTTTATATTTAAAAAAAATAAAAAATTTCAAGCCACAAGCACGGTTTTCATTACTATAAGCTAAAATTTCTCACTATAAGTCTACAAGCTAAAATTTCTCAAGATCAACAAGATCACACTACAAGCTAAAAATTTCTCATTAGACAAGATCAACAAGATCACACTACAAGCTAAAATTTCTCACTATAAGTCTATCATTTTAATTGCATGGTTTTCATTTCGCTATTGTTTAGGAGGATGCCAAACAACCTAACATGACATTTCCTATTATTATGGTTGCATAGTATGTTCTAGTTTTCCAAACAACAAATATTAAAACAGGTAATCTTATCGATAATGCAAGACCCCTTGAGAACACTCACTACTTTTAGTTCAAACAAAACATGTCAAAAATCTGCAACCTATCATTGAAAATTCAAGGTACGGTAAGAAGATAAGCAAGGAGCTATCAACTAAATAATACACATGAATGCATACACATCAAACAAGTCTTTCATTCACACTTTCTAGACATAATAAGGCAATTACATATATCCAAAGGCAAGTTCAATGGTGCATTGCTAGAATAGATCCTCAATCAAATTGGTTTAAAGAAACACCTAAAACAACCTTTCGTGGAACACATTAATACACTCTCGAAGCTACTATAACATGTTCCCTTTTGATACTTCTTTTACAACCAAAGCAGTTTCACAAAATCAACTATTTGCATATTAATGCACCTAAATTGAGATAGAATTTAATTATGTTACTCCTACAAAGCACATGGAGAATCCTTAATGTAAACATACAATTTTCTCACAATAACCAATAATAACTTTCAAACCAAAGCCCTTTTATAATCTAAAAACACATAAGCATTATAAGGCACACACAAGGGCTCAAGAAATCGCAACCTTTCTCTTGCAATAAGAAAACTCAATAAGAGTTAATTACACATATCAAAAACATTTTAATTTCTAGAGAGAGAGAGGAGGAAGGGTCATAATCATTCAATTTACTACATAATAAGCATTCAATATGTACTACACTAGTCCTTCAAGCAAACAACACTAAGCTAGATCATAACCATAAACAAGCATATTTCATACTTTTAGATTCAAGACAACACTAACCAACCCAAACGGATTAGTCAAAAGAGTACAATGAATCAAAAAGGAAGGTACTCACGACTCTCTTTCAGAATAAGAGAAATCGTAGACCAAGACCTCAGTAAGTAGACAAAACACATACAATCACTCCAAAGCACCCACATCAAGAAGGTGAAATTAAGGTGTGAACACACATGTTACACACAAGTTAAGGTTTGCTCAATCACACGCATACAAAAAGGAGGATAAACATAAACTTAAGGTCGATACACCACACACCAACTAAGGGCACACACGAAACCATAGATCCCAGTGTTGCAACATGGGCTTTGATAGTTTGCAACACTCAGGAAGATCTCTATCTTCTCTGGGATAGCTTAACTCATTCTCCTAATGCCACCGACACCTGAAACATTAGTTGTGTCTCCCTAAATGGCCATCTCAACTAGGCCAACCACAAAACCTAATTATATCTTTAATTTACAATTCAAATCATAAGAGATCATCATAGATTGTTATATAGATCTTACAACAAATTACAATGCAATATCAACCTTTGGTTGATCGTAACCCATCACGGAAATCCGATCTATATCTTTAAAACACTCTACTAAGCGTTTTGTTGATTCCCAAGAAATTCTCTCTTGAATCGTGCCAAAACAAGAATAAAATATTTCACGCAGGTTGTGTCATTTTACCAACTTCATGTAGACTCGCTGCCAATCACCGTCACAACAGAAATCATTACCGATTGAGTGAATTCATCACCGGTTCTAAAACTCTACTAAAACCTTAGCACAACTCCATAAAAAATTCAAAACATGCCTTCCAATAATCAACATAGGATGCCGTTCTAGTCACATACACAAATCCATCATAAAAGCTTATGTCTCAAACAACAAGTCTCCAACCATCACCGATTACCGATTCCATCAAAATCTTTTCTTTTACCGGTTGAAGTCCTAATTCTTAGTCTTGTCAGTAAACTCTGTCATACTTACAAATTCTAAATCTGGTAGACCAAATTACTTATCCAACAAGTCAAACATCAAAGTTCATCTATGACTATCATCAAACATTAATTGACAAAGGTTTCCATCAACACAAATAACTAATCATGTCATCTTCCTCTATCAGTACAGTCATCCACCATCATCTCATCTTTATCAGTTATGCCAATCATGCCAATGATCTTCCCCTTTGGCATTGATGGCAACACCAATCAGTTATACAATCATTATACAATCATATATGCCAATCATATGCATCTTAGCACATTAACTGTCGGTCTTCACTATCTTTTATTCTCCTCAAGCCCGATCATCAAATTTCTTTTTCTTCTCCCATAACTGATTAGCTGATTTCGTTTTATTCTCCCCCTTTGACAATAATGCCAAAGTTAAAAATGCATCACTTGACTTCAATCTAATCAGATCTGTAAATCATATCATACTGCATTAGAGTGCTCCGCCTATAGAGTAGCTCACATCTTCATCAATCCTTAGTGAAAAATAAACAAGAAATCCATAGGATTGATGCAACTCCAACATCTTAGTTCTTCTAGTGTAGGGGTCTAACCCCTAATTTACTTCCAAGAAGCTCAAAAGTAGTCTTTGACAAGGGTTTAGTAAAGATATCAGCTAACTGATCTTTACTCTTCACATACTCCATCTTTACCTGCTTCTCCTAAACTCTTTCGCTTAAGAAATGATACTTCAACTCTATATGCTTGGTTCTTGCATGAAGTACATGATTCTTGGAAATATTTATTGTACCTGTATTGTCACAACAAATAGTCAATTGTTTAGACATATCTATCTTGAATCCTTCTAGCACATGTCTCATCCATATGGCCTGCGTGCAATTCATGGATGCAACAACATACTCAGCTTCAATTGTAGATTGAGAAACAAAAGTTTGTTTCTTTCTTGTCCATGCTACAAAATAAAAATGAACATCAATGTACTTCATTTTGGCATGGAAAGTTAGATTCTTTACTAGCAAGAAAAATTGCACTCTAACTGTCACGATAGCTAGTAATCAATCCTGCATCAAACCCAATATCTGAAAACAACTATCTAAACAAAATGGCTTCATTACAAACATGAGTAGCTACTACATACTCTATTTATGTCATGGATAAAGTGACTACAACTTGTCACCTACTCATCCAACTAATAGCACCACCATTCATAGTAAAGACATAACCATTGATGGATCTTCTACTATCAACATCACTTGCCTAATATAAATCCACATATCCATGAATATTTTCAGAATGTCAAGGTCCAAAAGGATAACCATGATAGCACAAGGAATACTCAAAAGGACCCCTTAAATATCTGAACACTCTCTTAACTACATCCCAATGCACCCATCTAGGATTAGCCATATATCAACTTAGGACTCACTCCCACTGCTTGGGCAATGCATGGTCTTGTAGAGACCATAGCATACATGATATTTCTAATTGCACTCGCATATGGTACACTCGATATTTCCTCCACCTCAAAAGGATATTTTGAACTATTATCCATAGATAATTTCATTCCTAATGCAATAGGAATGAACATAGATCTACAAGTTGTCATGTTGAATCTCTCCAACACTGAATTCGCATACTTTAGCTTAACCAAGGCTTTTTGTTAGATCTATCTATTCTAATCTACATTCCCAAAATATACCTAGTTGCACATAAATCTCTCATCTCAAACTGTGCTAGCATTTGAGACTTCAAGTCAAAAATCAAATATACATTCCCAAATAGTAACATATCATTCACATATAATGCAATAATGAGAATGTGACCATTATGAATTTTAAAGTAAACATAATGTTTAGATTTAGACCTCTAAAATCCCAAACTTAGTTCACACAAGTATCAAACTTTTGGTACCACATCCTCGAAGATTGTTTCAAACAATACAAAGACTTTTTCAACTTGCAAACTAGATTTTCTTTAACTTTCACTTCAAAATACTCTGGCTATGACATATATAAATATCTTCCTCCAAATCACCATGAAGGAATATTATCTTCACATCCATTTTATTAATTTCCCAATCATGAACTGTAGCAAATGATAACTAGAACACAATGGTTGTTAGATTTGCAACAAGAGAGAAAATTTCAGCATAATCTATACCATCAACCTAGGAATATGCCTTTGTTACTAGTCATGCTTTATGATTCTCAACATTGCCATCAAGACCCAACTTTTTCTTCAAAACCCATTTGCATCCCATAGACTTGTTGGAATTCTTGCCACGAAACCCTAGATAAGCTAACACTTAATCTAAAAAAAATAGAGATAATTTTTTTTTAAGATAACAACACATTAATCTACATTAGCTCAATAGTCTCATTATGAGTTCCTCATAAAATTTAAACATAAAAATATGAAACTAAAGCACACAAGGAGAATAACCATATAAACAAATACACATATATATATACATTCTTTACATCCTTAACTTGATTACATTCATTACATCTCTTTATTGCACTCTTCCCTAGGGTATCATAACACCATTACTTAAAAACAACATCATTAAGGTAATATATAACAACTAACAACGATCAATGAGTAATTTTTTCCTACTAACACTATTACTCATTTTACTAACACTATTACTCATTTCACCACAAACTATATAGAAAAATTATATAAATTCCATTAAACACCTTTAACACAAAGAATCCATTAAATATCAATTCATCAAATAATCCTAAACTAACAATATCCACTTATTCTTAATTAACATTGCATAAGATAATACGTCTTACATCATGTACAAGATATCATTACATATATATATATATATATATATATATATATATATATATATATATATATATATATATATATATATATATATATATATATATATATATATATATATATATATATATATATATCATCTATTGTATTTAGGAAACCATGATATACAAATGCTCCAAGAATCCATAGTATAAGAACTAAAGAATAGTAGAAGCATCCATCACGCTCAGGGACATCCAATGTAGAGAAAATATCTCAATGGAAGAAATGAATCAACCACCTGACCATGTGGAACCAAAAGGAACAACCCCCATGTACAGAGAATGATATAAGACCCCACACACACTAAACTTAGATCGACACCTATCTTCCAAAGAACACAACAAAATATGGACATGATAGTAAGACTATCAACACAAAACATAGGCTCAACCATATATAAGACTTACAAGAGATCAACCAAACAACATATACAAAAAATATCAACATAAGAAATAGGCTCAAATACAAAACAAGGACTAACATCAAATACCAATACTAGAGACTTCCATAAAACAAAGGCTAAGACCAAGGACACAAGTAGGGGAAAGTGTCATCACATGCTATCACAACAAAAATGGGAGATCTTGGGGACTCGCCCGACACTCGTGATACCCATGTAGAACCATCTCAACCTTTGAGAGAATCAAGGGAGTTTGGTTTGCCTATCAAGGACCTTCCCAATCTCATCTTGAGCCTGTACTAGCACTCTAGGCCATGAGTGGGGCATCAAAATCAATTCAGTATCTTATTATTGTGAAAACCTACTACCCAAACGCATCTAAATAATTAATTAATTTATCACTTTCTTACAAAACAACTTCCAATGAGATTCCCTAGTAGTCTAGATCTCCAAGAATCCTTACAAGAAACCTCTTGGTAGTCTATCTCTCATGACCCTAGAACTCACTTGGAAGCCACTTCCCCTAACGTGCTCCTAAGGTCTAGGGATAAAACACAAATCATGAATAACCAATATATCTCATAATCATCTATAATGCATAATCAAATGGTTCTCATGTATAACAAACTAAACCATCATATATATTATCCCAGAGAGCATATCTTATGCAACATTAAGAATATCACAAAAATCCATCAAAATTCCAATTAATCTCAAGTCCAAAATCAAGTCTTTGGTTTGACTTAGATTGACAAAAATAATAAAAAATCTCAAAAATAAATAAAAAATAAAAAATAATTGGTTTAACGTATATGAACTGTTTTAGCACATCCACCAAAACCTTCAACGCTTTTATGAATTCTTTTAGCACATGTACTTATTCTTTCAGTTCTTACACTGTATAGATTAGCGCTTCCAAAACCCAGAATAGTGCATTTGATATACAGATTGGCATATTTAATGCACATTATAGCACATATACTAAATGAAATAGCATATATGAGTAAATAAATAACACATTCACAGATTGTCAAGATCATGAAATGAAAAGAAAATAAAGTATTACAATCAACCTTGAAAAATTGCTTAAATTAAAGATCTGACCCAATAACATCAATCAAAATTTTGGCCCCTCATGATCTTGCACATACCCACTACCACACTATCCACAATATTGAGAGAATGTCCTCCTTTGTAAGCTCTCCATGCTTGCACAACCATCAGTAAAACTTAACATCTTAAACTTAATTTCTTTCTCATCCTTAATAAATGTCCAATGATAAATGGTTAAATGGGGGATATTAACATACAGGATTGATTGGGGAGGGGCACTACACCTGCGTTCCTCAAGCAAAGGTACTAGATCACAAGCGTTGTTATTCTTCAAAGATGTCATCTCACCATTTGTGGCTTCCATCTAGGAATCTACATCATGCATACCCATAACCTTTATAATAGTCCTAGACTTATACGTGTTAGAAATCAAAGAAAAAATATAACTAGAATCTAACAATGAATATCCAAACCTTTCTGGTGAATAACTATATCTATCAGGTTGCCACCTATCATGAGTAGAACTCCTCAAAGGTTGAGGTTGAGGTTGAGGTTTTTCATCTTCTTCTAAACTTTCAGAGCTACTAGAGCTCTCCTCATCATTAGGTCCATTAGGATCTCGTAGTTCTTCTTTCTTAGGGGTAGAAGGAATTTGAACTACCTCCTTGTAGTGTTGTAAATTATCATCGAGCTAATTTACACCTAATGTGTGTGCCCCTAATTTAGTGTGTCTTATCGTCATCTCCTATTTAGGTCTGTTTTGTGCCTATTATCTAGTTTTGATGCCATGTAAACCCATTGATGGACTTCTTGGAGGGGTACCCTTATTCCAATGGCTTAATTGTGATCCCTTTTTGAGAAGGACTAGGGCATCCACATCTTGGTCCTAGATTAGAATGCCCAGTGTCATGGCCCCTCTTAGTTCAGCCCGATTTTTGAAATGGGGCAAGGGTCTTATCTCTCTAGTGGGAATTCAATTATGTGGCTTTGCATGACTGTGATCCCTTTCTGAGAAGGACTAGGGCACCCACACCTTGGTCCTAGATTAGAATGCCCAATGTCATGGTCCCTCTTAGTTGGGCCTAATTTTTGAAATGGGACAAGGGTCTTATCTCTCCAGTGGGAATTCAATTATGTGGCTCTACATGACTGTTGGAGGTCAACCTAATTGGTAAATGATCTAGATACCCCTATATAAAGACATTTGATCAACCTAATTCTATTTATCCATTCCTATCTATAGTAAATCTATCACTCTTGCATCCACGAAGTATTCACCATTAAACATTTTTAGAGATCTTCAAGGCTACATATTCTTCATTCAACCATTGTGGAGCAAAATTATATCATTCATACACAAGCATGTGTGTGTGATTAAGGTCTTGTCATGTTCATGCCATTTCATACAACATATATGATTACATTGAAGAAGCAAAGCATCATCATCAACAATTGCAAATCATGAAGGACCTCCATATTATAAAAATGTTAAATTGCATAATTACAATGATTTTTCACATTAATACACTTGATTAAGAAAAACATTTTATACATTAATCCATTATTAAATTGACACATTATTTAATACAATTTGACACAACATAAGAATTAT
Source organism: Cryptomeria japonica (assembly GCF_030272615.1). Classification (NCBI taxonomy): domain Eukaryota; kingdom Viridiplantae; phylum Streptophyta; class Pinopsida; order Cupressales; family Cupressaceae; genus Cryptomeria; species Cryptomeria japonica. The sequence continues at coordinate 117,140,962 of NC_081411.1, forward strand.
ATGAGTTAAGAGATTTATAAAACATATAAAAATTACTTTAGTTACAAGAGACCAAAAGATTGATTTACAATGAATATACATTACAAAGTTGAATATCATCCCGACAAGGACTCCCAACATCTATCTCCCATGCTTACATTACGGGTGAAAACACTGATAGAGTGCTTTATTGCCCAACCACAAAGCATTTACGCTTCCTCAGAGTTCTTCCTATCATGAAGAACCACCGAACCTACATGAAGAAGTCTAGCAACTCAAAACTGGCAGGGGATAGAATCTGGTGCAACATGAATACATCTAAGTACACATCTCCTATGACTATGTAGTTCCTATATTCATGATATGGTAGGAGGTAAGAAAATAAATCAACATAATATATTGATTAAATACTTTGGTCAAATATTTTGCTGACTACCGGCAAGTAAACCAGGTGTTGATATTTACCCTCCCTTGTTGTTCCATATTCGAAACCCATCCAATACACACGTGATACACAATGAACACACATTCATGTATATAGAAGATCACAAAACATACATGAGAATAGAAAGGCTACAAGAAAGCTTAAGAGCATGAAAATGCATACAAGAGGACATAAGTGCATACAAAAGCCTTTAAGAACACACAAAGGAATGAAGAAGCACATATATTTTTACAAGGCATATAAGAGTATATACAAGCATGAATGGGCATTTAAAGAATACAAAAGTAAGAGTATTCAAGAGTATACAAGGCATTAAACCACTCACATTTACTTGAAGACAAATCAAAGATCTTAATATCACTTTTAAACACCATTATTCTAAAGGCTGAATATACTATTCAATAATGACAACTTCCTCATCAAGCCCTGCTAAACAATGTTGTGTAACAATTATCTTCTAATAATGTAGTGTAACTTGATTCATAGTCTTTAACATGGAACATATCCCAAGACATTTCATTGCCCATAATACTTGTACTTTATGGTAGTATAAGGGTTAACATGATACTACTTAACCCTAAATATACTTCCTATTACTTAAAGATATTACAAATACTCCATTAAATCACATGACATTAAAAGAGATCTAAGAATAACTAATGAAAGGATTATTTTCTCTTCCATAACACTCAAGTGATATAATACTATTTCTAAGTATAAATTACTCGCAATCCTCCCTTAATCCATCAAATATTGCATAAAAGGAAGTTATATAATACAATGCTTATTGACAACTCAAACATAAATTTAACATCAACTTGCTGAGACTTATGATGGATAACTAGCCTTGATCATAAATAAAATACTCAATCCTTTCATGATATCCAACCCCCATATCTCCAAATTTCTATCATTCCATATCACTTTTAATAATCATAAATCATTGATAAATACTTAAAATAATACATATATGTTTATAAATGCTCCAATTATAAACTAAAACTATAATTAATTCCACATAAAACCTCTTTATAATTTGGAAATTAATTATGTTTTACTAAATAGACCAAATTCCTACCATTAAGTATGTAACCTTAATTCTTATTTAATTTTTTTATTTCAAATATTTTTCCATAATGATATCCCTTAATCTATAATAACTATGTAGTAATAAGTAACACAGTAATATCTATATATAATATTTCAGGTGCTATATTTGTTTACTCTAGAGACTGACAAGGTGATTTGTAATGGTTGTGAAAGACATTGATCTCACAAATGTGAATTGTTCCATCATTTTAACGTGGAAATTTTTCTTGTGGAGTTTCCAAGTAATGTTTAATGAATCAATCAATAAAAATAGGCTTGTATTGCAATAATGCACTTTGTTTCAGACATCCAGTAATAATGAAGGGAATTCCACCACAACATATTATAATGCAGATTCAAAATCAAATACCGTCATTCTAATTCAATATGATTTAAAAAATGTGGAAGTTCAAACAGTGCACATAAACTATTTGACAAAATGTCACCAGATGAAAGATCGTTGTTTACACGTTAAGAGGAAATAGCAATATAAGAAATAGAAATATATGAAAAGTAGTGGAATGATATGGGTGCAAGATTTGTAGAAAATAAATTCTTTTAGAAAAAGACTTTCAAAACTTTCAAGGAAAAACACAATTGGCAGGTGTAAAGTTGAATTCTCTATCAGGGTTTGTTATCTAAATCCGAAAGGAAACCTTGGAATAGGGTTTGGACATTCATTGGGTATATATTGGAGGAGAAATTTTATCAAAACAATGGTTGAAATGACTCTAGTAGATGTGTATGTAAAATGTGGGAGTACAAACATGACATGGATTTATGTGTAATCTAATTAAATTTTGTTTCATGATCTCTATAGATAAATGAGCAAAAGGATATTTGAGCAGAGTTATGTAAATCCTCTTATGTGAGAAAATAACATATTTCTTAACAATCATAATAAGAAATAGTGATTTTATTCTAAAATTGAATGAAAGTAATGAACTTAGTTGTGATTTGTTTGAGATATGCATCCTCTATTTGTATTTCCCAATGCCAATTTTGTCATCTCCTCATCAATTCGCTAGGATTCTCATCTCACAAATTCTTTTGATTCCTAAATCCTCTATTCCAAAGCACATGCCATCATAGGGTAGATCGTTACAGAATTTCCCCAAGAAGATATCTCTCTGGCTGAAATGAATACCTAGTTTTCAAAATATCCTCTTGTTGAGAATGCTCTCCTCCACACATATCCCATTCATGCCTTACTTAATGCCTAAGAAGGATCTAATTGCACGACGCGTCTATTCTAGCTCCAAAATGGCATACGACACGACTAACACACGATGTTAGTCCCATCTTTTTAACCGTAGATTTTCGATTGGATGACTGAATTGCATAACACATCACTGCTAGTCTGACAGATTCGCCCATTTTGGAGCCAGAATAGACACAACCCTAATTGCAATGCAACTTTGACTTCCTCACCTCTCCACTAACTAATTCATTGAATGCCAGATCATGCAAAAACACCCTATTAAATTTGAAACTCCCCCTCAGATGACCTTTATTCCTATTGTTAATTACCATCATGCATAAAATGTATCTAAAGTATCCCTCAAAACTTTGATTTTTTTTCAATGCCATTATTAATTACATTTAAATAAATAAATAAGTTTTCAAAAAAATGACAAATAAAATTAATTTCGAATATTCATTTTTATTTAATGAAATCTCAATTTAGTATATATGTGTATTTCTTTTCTTCAAATATTTCAAAGACATTCATAATCAAAAGTATAATACTTGATCTATTTCTTCTAAGTATCAAATATTGTATTTTCCAGTTTTAAATAATACAAAATAAATTAATTTAAAATTTTTAAATATGTGTATAATTGAGGGTCATGACAAATTTGAGGTATATCTTTCCAACATTTATTTCAGCATTTGCATTACTTCATTCAAGGTTAATTCCCAAACCAGGGATTGACTTAGGCAAACCCCTATTCCCAACAATTTCCCCTTTCTTTATGTGTGCAAGAAACAGACACAAAGCTGTAATTTTTAGGATCGACATTATTCACAAAGATGAACAGGTTCCCTTTTGGATGGTGAAATGTTTGAAATACCATAATGACCGACATTTGGGTCTTAGCAATTCAATATGATCTTCTGGGAAGAGATCTGAATCTTCATTTATTGCTTAGATCTAGGTTTGTAGCTTTGTGTGATGATTTTAGCTCACTGTTTATGCTTGATCTCTTCAATATCCACACATTTACCCTAATTCAGCATCTTCAACAAATTCTAATCAATTGAACTCAAGGGAAAGAAGAGGCACATCTAATGTTGGAGTCCAAGAACACTGAGAGGGGGGGGGGTCAGTGATCTGCTAGTATGTTCACTTTTAACCTTATTATAACATGCATTCACCAACCGATAAACCAGTACATATACAATTGAAAGAAGTAAAGAAATCAATGAGCCAATCACACAAATGAATATCATAACACAAAGAATTTATACATGGAAAACCTAAAAGAGGAAAAACCATGGTAGGATTTGTGAACCACAATATCAATCCATTGGCCATATGAAAAGATATTATGGGGGCCTGCACATGCAGGAAGACTTACTGCCTAGAGCACACTACTCAATAAAAAGGAGCCTCACTAACTACAGTCACTTTGAATAAGAAAACATAAAACTAAACTCATATTTAATGCATCTTCTATGATTGATACAGTTCTGGTTCAAGCTTTGACTGTTCCGGTTCTAAAACCTTAAACCCTTACTGGAATAACCTTCACATCCAAAATCATCTACAAATAATTACAATATTGATCTCATACATAAATGACCTCATACACATGATCTTCGCATTACTAACAACACCACATACTCATATCAAAAGTGATCTAACAACTGACCTATATACCCTTACAGTCCTTCATGACTCATGTCAGCTTACATAGATATTACAAAATGATTATACATGTTGGATCATTACATATATACATAAATAACAAAATGAATTGTCTATTTACGGATCTCCTAATGATGTCAACCTCCTATACCGACACCCATAACATCCTTCCTACCGGTGAAGATACCTTTCGGTGCCTGTGAAGTCTGTCAGTGAAGTACCAAACCAAAGAATGAAGTTGGAACATGTTGCCATCAATGACAACATATGAAACCAATCTAATGAGTATCAATTGCCAACATCTAAAACCCCTAGAATCTAATCAGAATCTTAGTCTTTTAGGCTTAGATCTATCAAATTCTTGTCTTTCCTTAATGTAACTGGTCCCTAATTAAAATTAGTGATTTTATTACCCTAGTGGTGGAAATCCTAATTTTCACCACATTACACTCATTTTATTTCTTCTCTTTTTTTGGTTGTATCTCAATAGTAGAAGGTTTCATCTCTATGAAAATAACACTTCTACTATATAGAACCTTCTATGTCACTGGATCCCAAGACTTTTACCCTTTTACACTAGCACCAAGCCGATAAAGATACACTTCACTGCCTTATCTTCCAACTTAGATCTCTTTTCACTCAGAACATGAGCATAAGATTCACAACAAAATACTCTAAGATGTCTCATCGAGGGATTCTTTCTTGACCACGCCTCCATAGGTGTCCTATCAACAAGTGTTGATGTAGGAGATCAATTTACCAGATAGTAGGTAGTGGTTATAGCTTCAACCCAAAAAATATTTTTTGAGGCCAACACCATTAAGAATACTTCTATCCCCCTGCATCAATGTCTTGTTCATCTTCTATGCAAATCCATTCTACTAAGGGGTATATGGAGTTGTCTTATACCTCTCAATCCCATGGTACTTACATTAACCTATCGAATATGTCAAGAAAAATTGACCACCATTGTCATTCCTCAAACATTTAATCTTTCTACTAGTTTGATTGTCAACAAAAGCCTTAAAGTTCTTAAACCGATTAAAGACTTAAGATTGACTTATGAGAAACTAAACAAATATCCTTCTAATATAGTCATCAATGAATGATATAAAATACATATATTTTGAAATTGAAGGAACATTAACAAGACCAAAACATCATAATGTATCAAGTTGAACAACCTAGAAAATTTGTTAGAACTAGAGTAAAATTGGACAAGATTTTGTTTACCGCAAATGTAGTGTTTGCAAAAATTGAACTCAATATTACAAACATCAAGCCCCTCTACAAGGCATTTATTTTTCGGGGTTTTGAGACCCTTCTCACCAATGTGACCAAGTCTTTGGTGCCATAATATTGTCTTCTCTGTTGGGAGTTTAATCTCCAAAGCATTGACACCCTTAGATACCCAAAAAGCATGGCCATTGGATGTAGAAGCAACAATCATCTTCATAGCTTGATCTAATGCTAAGGATGAAGAGTCTAGAGCCCTCTTCTTAGACTCCACAAAATAACTATTGTACTATACAATGAATGCATCCAAGTTATACAAGGTGCTTATCTGAACACCCTTAGCAAGCACCAATAGTCATCTTATATCTACCTTCTGATAAAACAACCTACACAACCACATCACGTAACTTCCTTACAGATAGTAAATTTTGTTTCCATGGAATGTGCATTACACTAGCAATCTCCTTCACTTTGCCATCGAGGAGTCTAATCTTGACTCTTCCAAGACCATCAACCTTTAGATGAGATTCATCATTGAGATACACCTTCCCACCATCATATTTTTTATACTTTGAAAACCAACCCCGATGTGATATCATGTTAAAAAATGCACCCAAATCTATCAACCACACATCTTTCAATGTATGCATTGCCAAGGCTGTGATAAATGCTTCACTCTCATCTTGAGAGGATTTGTTTGAATCTGAATCGAGCAGTCTCTTCTTCTTCTTTTTCTCCTTACAATATTTATAAAAATGTCTATTGTTGCCAGAGTTCCAACATTTTCCTTGGCATTCCTAGGAGACTTAGATCTCCCATGAGATTTGGATCTATCTCTTTCATCTTTCTTGTCCTTCTTCTTGCCTTTCTCTTTCAATCTACCACAAATTACAAGATCCTCCTTATCTGTCTCGAAAGTCTTCCTTCACATCTCTTTAGAATGTAACGATGATGCCACCTCATCCATATTGAATGTGGTATTTGTACTCCCTATAGCCATAATAAGGTGGTCCCAAGAATTAGGCAAAGAACATAATAGAAGCATGCAATGATTTGCATCCTTGATCTTATCACCAAGATAAATTAACTGAGCAATAATCATGTTGAATGCATTGAGATGATCAACAATAGATCATCCATCTCCCTTCTTTAGAGAGTACATCTTCTTTCTACAAAAAATCTCATTTACCAAGGATTTAGCCTAATAAACATCTCCAAGCTTCTTCCAAAGATCTTTCATAATCTTCTCTTCATGGACATTCAATAATAAATAGTCTTCCAAATAGAGCCTAATGAGGCCCTTAGGTTTTCAATCCATTATATCCCAAACATCTTGCATTGTATTCTAAGGTTTTGTTTCAAATATTGAATCCCATATATCTCTATCCATGATTATATCTTCCATTTTCAATTTCCAAAGGTCGAAGTTTCTACCATTAAACTTCTACATATCAACTTTTACAAATTTGCTTGCCATCTTTTTCCTGCAACAATATTCTGAAAATACTCTACAAAAGATCCCACTCAAACTAAGACCAGTACAAAACACCCGCTACCCAACAATGAAATCAAAGCTGGCCAGGCTCTGATACCAACTGAAAGGAAGCTAAGGTACAAAAAATTCTTCCTAACACTAATCTAGTGGGGGGGATAGTGCAAATTTTCTTTACAAATATTCTATTATAGGCTCAAAAATACACTCACAAGTAGATAATAAATATGCATAAAGATAAACATAATGAACACAAGATATATCGTGGGAAAATACTTTCAGGTTGAAAAACCCACACTTCTAAAGCACAATACTTTGTATTCTAGTAAACACATTCTTACAATACAACATCAATACTTAACTTCTTCAATAGGAGTCTACGACTAACTGTAACCCACAATTTGAATTAGTTATGATAGCATAACACTTCACTTGCAAACATCACATGACTAATACTCTCTTAGGCTACCTTTTATAGAAAAATACAACTATAAAGGAAGCTTCTAGATATGAAGTTACAATATGGGGTTGTGCAAAGCATTTGGCCCTATTTTTTGGCCACCAAAAAGCATGCAAATGACACATATACACCTCCAAATGATTCCCCCATTCAAACCTCCTAAGTTGGGCACCCAAAATTTACTATTTGGAGGTATGACATATTCTCTTACGCATCTTACAACTATCATAGCTTACAACACTTAGAGTTGTAAGAGAATCTATCATAAATGACTATTATTAGCTTGTTCTCTTACAACTTGTCATAATCCAACTTGAGCACCCACCTTCTCCATGCAAAACCTGTATATCTTACCACTTGTCCATTCTATGATATAATATGTCATAGGCTGACACTTGTCAAAATCCTCAAAGTGGGATGCCTATCTGCACATGTGAAATATATGTGTCATACACTCATCACCAAGTAAGATGCCACCAAACCTATGGGTCACACTAGATGACTAGAAATTTGTAGGCAATAAATAAATTAAAATAATAAATAAATATACCAAAATCAATGTTAGGATTTTCATTATAGGCCGAGACATCATAATCCCAACAAGCTCTTCCACCCATGCTTTGTGAAACCCCATGGTGTCCTCAATCAACAAAGTTTCACAATAATTCTCTAAAGAAAGATGACCAAGTGATGCAACTTTTGAAGCACATTTTGTCAATGATAAAGAAACATCTATTTTCATAATTAAATGTGAAATTATTATTCTGTAGATATTTGTTTCATGGAATTCTAGTTATGTTTTCTATTTTGAGTTACTATTGCCATTTTTGTCTTTCAATTTATAACATAACATTAATATGGGGCCATAAATCTCTATGATTCCCCTCCACTTGAAAAGCCTTATATTGCACTCTTTAATTTAAGAGAAGATTAGAGGATACTCAACAATTATTTAACAATTAAGTGCATGAAACAAACAAATCAAATGCTTGGTTGTAGCTTGAAAAGTTCTTAGAGACCATTGGATCAATATTTGAAGACATTTGAGGGAGGATGATGGCTCTGCGTGTGCGTGGGTGTCGTGTTAGGGCCGACTTTCCCTATCCTATGTCCTGCGCTCTGCTTGCTTTGTTCCAGGGGGGGATTTCTTGCTTGCTAGGGGTCGGTTTTTGCTTGCCTGTGGTCGGGTTTTCTGGGCTACCGCAGGGTTTTTTTTGCAACCCTTTTCTATTTCTTCTTCTCTAGGTTGTCATTGGGGTGTGTGGGGTTTTGGGGTTGGGTTTTTTGTCCCTCTTCTTTTTCTTCTTTTGATATTTTCTCTGGGTCCATGGAGAATAGAGGATTATCCTCTTCTTAGATGATCTTTGGAGATCTAGATATGGAAGATCCATCTCATTTGATGCATGCATGTGGAAAGGAACACAATCGTCATTCCCAATCAGGGGCAGGCGTCTCTTCTTCGAAAGAGCCTTTTTGCATGAAAAAGGTGAATGGTTGTTTGGAGAGATCCCAAGATCATCCAGTTTTGGTTATTCAACCTGAGCAAATTTCAGAGGATGTTGAATATTGGTGTAATCATGCTCTCATATGCAAATTGATCAGTCTTCGCCTCTCTGTACCTTTTTAGAGTCTTGGGCATGCCATGTCTAGAATCCTGAAGGAGACATGGAACTACTTATGGCATCCAATAACTATTTTCTGGTTATTTTTTCTAGCCTGACAGACATGAATAAGGATTTTGAGGGTGGCCCTTATTTTTTCAACTAGGTGGGACCCTTTATCAAACCTTGGCATATTGGCTTTAATTCTGCTAAGGAGCTTCCCTCTCATGTGCCCATGTGGATTTGATTGTCGAGGCTTCCGTTGGAATTCTGGAGAGAAGATATTCTTCACTCAATCTCACTATTGCTTGGTAAACCTGTGGGTTCGGCTTCACAAACTCAAGATCAAAAGGTAATTTCTTACGCTCGTATATCTGTAGAAGTTGAAAAAAATAATCCTTTGCTATAATCTATGGAAATCTATTCGGGGACATCTTCTTGGATCCAACAACTAGACTATGAGACCCTACCATTTAGATGCAAAATTTATCATGAATATGGTCATTTATAACGGAGAAGTCCCAGAAATAAATCTTCTAAACTGGCTATTTTTGATTCTTCTCACTCGGTTCTAGGGGAAGATAAGGGGGAAGCCCCTATGTCTAATGGTCATACTGATAAAGATGGCTTCATTCCTATGAAACCTCAGAATAAAGACAAAGGAAAGAAGAGAACTTGGTTGGATAGGCAAAATAATGTCACCCTAAATAGGCTTGATGTTCTAGAGGATTCGGTCCAAGAGGAAGGAGTTCTAGTTGAAATGTCCTTGGGTGCCCGATTTCAGCATGAGGTGCTGGATGGGGATTCCAAGAAAGAGGGTTGAGCCCTATCTTTGGAGAATCAACATGATGTTCAAATGGTTATGGAGTTGCCTTCCCATGTTAAAGACAATAGAGATCTTAGTGGGTCATAGGTCCTTGAAGGTGCAGTGGTCATGGCATCTACTTCTCATTCCACTATAGTGGCCTCAGGTTTTGTGAAGAGTAACAAAGCCTCTCCTGTTTTAGGCTTGTAGCAGAAGACCCTCAAAAAGGGTTCTTTAGACAAACGTTTAAGGAGTGGACGAAAAACAGACCAGGAAAAGGTTAAGCTTATTGGTGATACTTTGGTTTAGTCGAGGTCTGTGAAGCCCATTGATTCCTACTTCTCTCAACCACATAAATGATTGTGCTCTCATGGAATGTAAGGGGGTTGAACATCATCCCTAGACAAAAGGATGTTCGCAGATTAATTGACTTTGAGTCTCTTGATGTTGTTTTTATTCAGGAAACCAAGCTTTTCAGTGGATGGTTTGGCTAGTTGCACTTTGCGTGTCTGGCCCTAGGGCCTTTGGTAGGGAGTGAGCTCTCATGGCAGCTCAGGGGGGTTTCTTGCTTCTATAAACCGATGAAATTTTCCCTTTTGTGGTGGTTTTCTAGCAGGTCTTCCATTTCTATGGTCGCTTCTAGCTTTGAGACTGGAGAAAGATGCCTCTTCTCTAATATTTATGCTCATACTGTTCTTGTGGGTAAGTCTCATCTTTGGGCTCACATCAATCTTGTTCGGGCTCAAGATCCTTTTCTCCCTTGGATTTTGGCTAGAGATTTTAATATCATTACTAGTTTGGAGGAAAAGGGAGGTGGGTTATTCAGGCTTGATCTTTCCTCAAATTTACTCAAAGATAATATTAGTCTCTTGAATCTCATTGATGTGAAGCCAATTAATGGTGTCTTTACATGGAATGATATGAGGAGTGGTGTTGAGGCTATCTCTAAAAGGCTTGATATATTTTTGGTTTCCTTCTATTGGGTGCATGATAGGTGGTCCACCAGTTCATAAATTCTTGATTGGAGGGGTTCTGATCATTGGGCTATTAAGCTTTCTATTACATCTTTTAGAACCTTCAAAAAATCCTCTTTCAAATTTTAGTTGATGTGGCTTCATGATCAGTAGTTGAGGGATCTTATGGTTTATTGGTAGTATGAAGGGGTGCCTACCCACGAGTGGGCTATGTACACCTTTAGGAAGAGATTACAACATACGAAATATAGGCTGAAGGGGTGGAATAAACAATATTTTGGGAATCTACATAGACACAAGATGGTAGCTCAATCTAAGCCGGATGAGGTTACACATCAAATTAGGGATCAAGGGATGAGTGTGGAGCTCAGTATGGCTGAGTCCCTTGCTCTAAAGGACTTAGAAGAATGGGAGTTGTGTGAGGAGATTTTCTAGAAACAAAAGTCTCGTGTGGATTGGCTCCAAGAAGGTGATAGAAACACTGATTTTTTTCATAGTTTTGTTAAGGCTCAGAGGTATGGTAACTCTATTACCTCTCTCATATCTTCAGATGGGGTTCATCTTTCATCTAAAGAAGAAATTTCTACAGAAGCTGTCAGTTTTTTTCTAATTTGTTTACCAAAGAGGATCCTAAAGCTATGGTGGAAGAGAGGGCCATCTTGAACTACATTCCCCCTCTTATCTCTGTTGAAATTAACGATGCTCTCTTGCACCCCATTTTGTTGTCTGAATTTGAGGGGGTTGTGTTTCAAATAAAAAAAGGTAAGGCTCTTGGCCCTGATAGGTTTCTTATTGAGTTTTTTCAAGAATTTTGGGAGATTATAAAGTATGATCTTCTATAGGTGGTTCAAGAATCTCATAGGAATAAAAAAATGCTCAAATCTATGAGTTCTACCTTCTTGGCTCTCATTCCTATGGAGGGGGATAATAGCTTGGATTGATACAAGCCTATTGCTTTATGTAATGTTGTCTACAAGATAATCACTAAATTGATTGCTGAACAACTCAAACCTCTCCTCTGCACTTTGGTTTCTAAGGAGCAAGGTGGTTTCATTTATGGAAGACAAATACTTGATGGAGTTGTCATAGCAATGGAGGCTATTCATTCGATGGCTTCCTCTAAGGAGAAGGCTATGTTTATTAAACTTGACATGGCCAAAGCTTATGATAGGGTGAGTTGGGATTTCTTACAGAATATCCTTTTGGCTTTTGATTTTGGAGAAGAGTGGGTGAATTGGGTTCTTATTTGTGTGACTTCTACTTCTTTCTTAGTTCTTATTAATGGGGAACCCTCAGAATTGTTTAGCGCTTCACGGGGGCTTCGACAAGGGGACCCTTTATCTCTCTATTTATTTATTCTCATGGTTGAAGGTCTTGGCAGATTTCTCACTTCCCAGGTGAGACATGGTCTTATTCAGGGATGGAGTTGGAGTAATGCTCTACCTCCCTACTCTCATCTTTAGTTTATGGATGACACAGGTTTGATGGGCAAGGTCAAAATCAATGAGGCAATGAATTTCAAGAGATCTTTGGATATCTATTGCAAAGCCATAGGTTAGAAAATTAATGAAGATGTATCATCCATATATTTCTTTAATACCCCTCGACTTATTTAGAATAGGATTGCTAGGATCCTCAAATTTCAGACGAGGTCCCTTCCTTTGTCGTACCTCAGGATTCCTTTAGATTTGGGGGTTCAATGCAGAGATTTTTGGCAAGGAATTTTGGATAAATTTCGTTGCAAGGTTAATCATTGGACTTACAGGTGGTTATCCTCTATTGGAAGAGTGATTCTTCTGAAGACTATGGTGCAAGCGCTTCCCATTTATAGGTGTTTTGTGTAGGCTCCCTCCTCTAGCTTTGTGAGAGAGTTTGATGCTATTTCCCATCAATTTCTTTGGTCTGGTAGTTTTAATTCTTCTAAGTGGAGTTTAGTTAAATGGGACCTTGTTTGTAGACTGAGACATGTTGGGGTCTTGGCCTCAGATACATTGCTCTGGCTAGCAAGGTCTTGGTGGCTAAGTTGTATTGGAGGTGGTGTAACAGTCAGGATCAGGACTAGGCCAAGATTTTAACTAACATGTATCTCCCTGGTGCTAATGATCATGAGGTGCCTCATCTTAGTTTAGTGGCCAGGGGCTCTGGTATCTTGGATACTCTTAAAAAAGGTGCCCAAATTATTAAAGATGGCCTTTTTTGGATTTGTAATAGAGGCTTTGAAGCTCTTTTTTGGCAGGACTCTTGGGATGGTCACCCTCCTATTCTATCTAGTTATCCACAACTTCAGCCTCTTTGTAAAATTTTCATTGATGTTGGATGGGTGAAGGTGGAGAATTTTAAAATAGTTAGGTGCATTGGATAGGTTGAGGTGACTTGTTGGAAGGATCCTCTTGAATGGCCCTTGGGTGGCTCAGATGAAGATCGTGTGGTGTTGGTTAATATCTTGGAGGGTAGGTTATGTAGTTCCCTCAAGGAGAGAGACATTTTGGCTTGGGGTCCTAACCCAAAAGACAAGTTTTTTGTTGCTAAAGGTTATGCTCAGCTTGATAGGCAATTGCATGGCCTGACGGATGTTCCCTAGTGGAAGAAGGTTTGGAATAGCTTCTCTTTGCCGAAATGTAATTTCTTCTTATGGCTGGTTTCTCAAAGGAAATGCCTCACGTGGGAGAATCTTCATAAGAGACACTTCCAGGGACCATCTATCTATTACCTTTGTATGCATAATGAGGAAGATTGCTCCCACTTCTTTTTTCTATGCCGTTTCTCTAGGGAGATTTGGCACAAGTGGTGGGAGGCTTGGCAACATGCTTGTTTTCATGCTACCTCCTTAATTGAATTTTGGGATAGCCTGGGCAGACCCCCAATAAAGACCTCTTTTCTTCAAGTGGCCTGGGCTATTGGGCCAACCCTTATTATCTAGAATTTGTGGCTGGAAAGGAATCATAGGGTCTTTTGCGATTCACATATAGGGAGTCCCTAGCTGTGGCAGAAGATATTTAATAGGCTTTAGGAGACAATCTCAGCTAAGTGCAATTTGTCTGAAAATGTTGATCCGGGTGATTATGCTATTGTAAGGAATCTGCAATTGGAAAACATTAAAATGGACTGTGCTACTCGAAATAGATCTCGACATGCAAAGCAATGATAAGTAGAGATGGAAGGTGGATTCCCCCTTCTATGGGAATCTTAAAAATTAATACAGATGACTCCTCCCGTGGGAAACCTGGACATGCAGGTATTGGAGGTATAGGTAGAGGTGATGATGGTTGTGCAGTTTTTTTCTTCTTTATTTATATTGGGCAAAACTCTAACAATCTTATGGAGGCCCTAGCTATTAAGATTGTTGTTGAGCGAGGTTGTTCTTAAGGATGGAGGAAGATTATTTGTGAGTCAGATTCTAAGATTGTTGTGGACATGTTGAACAAATGAAATTTGAATGATGTGAGTTGGCAATTAGCTTATGCGGTCAGACAGATTTTACAACTGTGTAAAACATTGGAATTTGTCTCCTTTTGTCATATTCCCAGGGAGTGGAATAGAGTGGCCGATTGTTTGGCCAATTGGGCTTTAGAGCATGTTGATGGTTGGGATTTTAGTGGAAGGGATGGTCTACCTCCTGATTATCTTGAAACTTTAGACAGATTAATGCTAGAAGACAAGATGATGCAAGAGCACCCAGTGGTGTAGGATCAATTTCTCTTTTATATTTGTTTCCTTTTCATTGTCATTTTTGAGGCCCTTCGAGGCTCCTGATGAGCCTAATTTTTGGTGTAACGTCATATTTTTGAGGGCTTTTAGAGAAAGGTATTATTATTGGAAATCCAATGGTCGAATCTATTGCTATGGTCACTAGACTTTGTAGTGGTGGTGCTAGTGGTTCTTTTAGGATCCTTTTAGTTTTTGTTGTTGTCTTGGTGGGCCTAAGGCCTGTTCTTTGTAATTCTGTGATTTCTGAATAAATCTTTACCCCCTTTTTCCAAAAAAAAAAAAATATTTGAAGACATTTAAGTTTAATATTTATCTATAAGAAGTTTTTGCATCTATGGTTTGTGGTGTTACCAAACTTAGCACTTTTTTTACAACGATGATCTTCAATTGGGAAAGCTTTTTGATCATTTTTATAAACTCATAGTAAAATATTTACATCTAAAATCTTCTTTGAAAGGAGTTGAATCCATCCCATATATAGATGTCAATAGAGTATTATAATGATCAAGAAAAATAAAATGATTAAACCTTATTTCAAGGCAATTTTTTGCTAAGCATTGCACACGTCTTATCATTATAAATGAGTCTATAGGTTGTTATCTTTCTTTATGTTTTATTTTGTCTTTTGAAGTGTATGTTTTTATTTGATTCAAGAGTTAATAATTGCATTTGATGCTATTAATTCATTAATATTCATGTTCTCAATCAATCAACATTTATGATATTATAAGATGAATGCAACCTTTAATGATATTACTAATGTTGTTGTCACATACAACATTAACTTCTCTATTATGAATTTTCTCAAGGTAGTATCAATAATAGTTTAATTAATACTGATATGATATTATTTATCAAGTCTCTATCATTCTTAGCATTAAGAGGATTTACTCAAATGTCATTATTATTATAGTCAAAGAGATCAATTAAATGATAATTTTAACTTAATTATAGAGGAATGCTTTGAAAATTTCAAAAAGTCTCTATCATTCTTAGCATTAAGAGGATTTACTCAAATGTCATTATTATTATAGTCAAAGAGATCAATTAAAATGATAATTTTAACTTAATTATAGAGGAATGCTTTGAAAATTTTAAAAGATCCAACTGATATAACCCTATTATTATTCCCATGCCAACCAATCTTACTCCATATAACGTTACTATTTTTGACATCTCTACCAATATTTTATATTATACCATTGTCACTAGTATTATTGATATTATTTTAACAGTGACAACATGATGTGGATACTTGTAGCATCACAAATTGTACACCTTTATTAGTGTGTCCAATTTTACATTCTCTTAGCACTCATTTTAGTATTTCCCATTCCTCGATGCATTATAAGACCTTTATTGTAATTAATTAATATTTAGTTCAATATTATGAGTCTTATTCCACTTTATTACATCATCACATTATTTGGGCCCTTAAATATAGGTGTGCCCATTATCTCTTATTATCCTGATTTATCTTTAATCCTACCCAATTTTAACTTCCAAAACATCTTTGCATATCTGTACATCATGTTTTGAGCCATTGAGTTGGAATTAGCATTAGAGCCCCATAATATTTTATCCCTATAAATTCAAAAAAAAGTTGTCAAGACTAGTTCACCCCATACCTCCTAGTCCCACGCTTTTTGCCACAAATTTTAGGAGGATAATTGGGTGGTCCTGTCCTATTCAAATCCATCTTCGTATGAAAAATATACCAATCTAAGTTGGCCTCAAGGTGATTTTAATTATGAAATCCCTTTATAAGGTATTATTCTTAATTATTTTTCAAGATCTCATGTAATACTAGCATTATCATCCAATTCAAGAGTAATTCTTCTTCCTTAAGAGTAGATTTGACTCAAGGAGGAAAAAACTACAAGACATATTCATATTATATTTCATGATGGGTTTATGTGATTTATCTATTGGCATCCTACACTCATATGAGAATGGTTGATGTTGTCATTGATGGCAACCAACCGGTATTAGGTTTCTACAGGATCACCGGCAACAAGTTTATACACCGACATTGATAGGTACTTACACCGACATTCAGATTTCACCGACAACGAAGCATACCAGCACTCAGGCTGACATGGGATAAAATTTTGTTTATTGTATTGTAATGTAATTATCTTTTGTAAGCTGACTTGATATATTGTAAAGACTTATATAAGTATGAGATTTCATAGTTCATTTTGTATATAGAAGAAAATGAACATGGTATGTATGGGAGATAACAAATATTGTAATTAAGGAGATTATTGTATAAGGTGATTTAGTGATAGTGAAGGTTTTTGGTTAAGGTATCTATTTGAGCTTAAACCGGTTTTGAACCAAGCATTAGAGATGCTATTTTGAGCAATACATTATCTAGGATTTAATTATCCTTGTTGTAGTCAGTGAGCTCTAGGCTGTTGGCCTTCCTGCATGTGCAGGCCCCTATTGTAAGTATTATTTATTCATTGGCTAGTGAGTAAATATTGTGGATCACAAATCCCACTGAGGCTTTTCCCACACTAGGTTTCCTCGTTAAAATATCTTGTGTTGTGGTGTGCATTTATGTTGTCTCTGTTATTTTTATTTACTACATTATTTCTTGCTTTCTGGTACATTGATTTGGGTTACAAAGTTATAAATAAGTTCAACTATTCCAACATACCTCAATCAATGTACCAAATGCAACAAAGTTGGTCATAATTCAGAAAATTGCAGAATGAATGTGAAATGTTATGTTTGTGGTAGATTTGGGCATTTATCTAATCAATGCAAAACACAAACCAGTTAAGTATATGGGAAATCTATTCAGAGTAATAATGTAACTTGTTATGCATGCAACAAGATTCAACATATTACAAAATTCTATAGAAGCAAGACTACATCGATGAACAATAAAGGATCTAGTGAGAAGGGAAAATAAAAGGTAGACAAAACAAAGCAAGAATTTTCAAAATAATGGATTAAGAAGAGAGACCAAAGAGTTGATGAAACTATCTCTGCATCAGTAGAACAGAGTAATCCTCCACCGGTAGGAGATTCTTCATCCGATTGAGGAATAACCGTTAGGGGGTATGGAAACAAGTTGAAAATCATGCATTCTACCCTTGGTTGATGGTAAGAAGACACATTTCTTCTTTAGTGACAGACATGTTAAGTTTTCACTTAATTGGTGAGCATTTAATGTGGTTGTTGAAGAACATTTTGGTTATATATCACCGGAGAACCCTCATTTCGACTCACCAAGAAGTCAAACATTCAGAGAGCGTGAAACTAAGCAAGGGCACTCTAAGGAAAAGCAACGAAGTGATGATCAAGCATTCAAGAATTTCAAGTTAAGAGTTATTTATCAAAATGGCATCTTCATCTTTTGTACTTGAGTTTATTTCAAACCCTACTATTGTGGAAAATATCAAACGCCCTAGACCGGTATTTAAGATTATCCCTGAGATTACAAAACAAGATAATTTTGTCAGAGCTTTTTCAAAAATTCCAGAGGGTGTCGCTTTTGTTGAAGACTCGAGAATCTACATCCACTGCAACATAGAAAACCTAGTAAATGAGGACTTGAAGAAAATGTTTAATGATGTTATTACCGATGAGCAAGGTCTGGTTAAGGCAGAAAATAAAATTGTTGAGGATTTAGGTTTTGTTGAAATTCTAAGCATTCCTGAATTTTCGAAGGAAGTAGTTTGTCTTGTGTTGAGCAGAGTTCATGGAGAATTCATGTGGTTAGAATCAGTTTGCAAAATAACCAAGGAGGTAATTAATTCAGTTACTGGTTTACCCTCAAGCGGTAGTAGGCCTGGCAAAACCAAGAAAATACCTAACAAGGGAGTTATAGATTTAACCAGAGCCACATCTGACAATAGATCCCTTAGAGTCAATATCATTACAGATGCAAATGTTAAATATGTGAGTATGGTACTTGGATATAGGGTAACTCATGCTAACAGACTGAATTCGGTTTCTAGCCTTTGTATCCATCCACAATGCACATGAGATGGTAAAGAATAATTCAAAAATTGATGTGTGTGAATGGCTTAAAGATGAATTGATTGATAACTTGAAGAAGATTAAGGGAGATAAGAAATTAACTTTTTCATTTTGGCAACCTACTTGTATGCTAATGCTATACTTCACCAAATAAATCCCTGGTATAGGTCACAAGGATTTTGGGTATGACATACCGGTAAGAAAACAAATTCTGGAAGCTTTCACCGGTATGGAAACTGACTGTGATAAGATCATTACCAACTATTTCAAAAAATTTCAAACCAAGATGAAGGCAAGAGAACGATTACCACAGAGCATAGTTGACAAATATGACAAACAAATCTTCTTTGTTATCAAATGTGATGAGACATGGATGGAAGCAGTAAGCCCTAGAACTATTTGGGTTATTGAGATGGGTTATGAAGTTGATTTACCCATTCTTGAAACTTATGCAAAAACACTACTTGATGCACCGAGAGAACCATCTGAAGAAATCTTTGGAAATGTAAAAACCATTGCAAGTAAAGTATCAATGTAGAAGGAAAGGAAGAAAGAGATAAGTTTATCCGTGATGCATCCAAGATGGCAAGTGAAGTTAAAGAAAGTGTCATTAATATGAGTGGTATATCAGCTAGTGAACTTGAAGGATTGAAACCGGAAGCACATGTTTCATCGATTGTCATTTCTTCTGATACCGATAGTGGAAGAGAAGCTAAATTTAAGAGAGTGGAAAGGAGAAAGAGGAAAACCCCACCAGTACCTTCTCCTTCTCCCAAAAGAACCAGGACATTGAGGAAGAAACAACAAGCAATTAGGGAACCCAAGAAGAAACTAACACCAAAAAAGAAACAGACACCGGTCACCCCTACTTTGGATGAACTACTAAATGAGATAACACAAGAAGGAAATCTATCAAATGTAAGCAAATTTTATCATTCTTTCAAGGATTCTCACAGAGAAACTATTGAAGAAAGCATTATTTTACACTTGGATATTTATAAGAAAGTTTTGATTGAAGTAATAGATGATTTACCAAATGATCTATATATGAGATTAGAAGCAAAAAGACTATCAGTGATGGAACTTGATAAGAAACTGAAAGTTGAAGCACTTTTGGCAGTACATCTTGTAAATTCTAAGGAAGAAATTGATGAACTTATTTCAGAAGTAAACCGGTCAGTATTTTTCAGTGGACATCGGCAAGTAAGCCTAATGGTTGGGAGAGTTAAGGAAATTGCTGATGAGACTATAGATAGCTGGGATATATTTTTTGTTGAAAAGGAAAAATAAGAGAGGAACAAATAGAAAATGGATAGATCTATCACTAGGGTATATCAGAAAGACAAGGATAAGGGTAAAGGAAAAGTTGGTGGTGTTCCTGCAATAAAGATTACAGATAATCTTCCACCTCCATCTCAAGATTCCCCACCAATACACATAGAAAATCCATCGGATATGGCCACTGGAGATTTAACACTTGATGATACTGACCCTACTGATCCTGAGATTCTTTTTTCCATGAACGTTGATAAACATGACATTAACATTGTTGTGGACAAGGAACTTGCGTAGTTGAGGCAGTTGACGATGAAATTGTCAAGATCTCCGAGTCACCGGCAAACACTGTTGACTCTCAAAATACTAAGACATCGGTAAAAGATATAGGCACTAACACTGAGAAACAATCTAAGGCAAAAGTTCATGTTGATATAGAGCCACCGATAGTAAATGCAAATAAAGAGGAATCAATTATTGCGAATAAGGAAGAGGTAATCAAGGTAGTTGGAGAAGTATCTATTGAGAGGAAAACTATTTGAGAACCTAGCACATCTATAGGTGAATTCAGACAGACAAATGTGACAGATGTTCTTCTGGATTCTATCAAAAGGAAAATAGATTGCAATGCCTTAGCATTTAAGGCTATTGATTACACTCTATCTATTTTGAAAATGATTGCCCCAACATGTGAGATAGATCACATTGATAATTCATTAGGTCAATTGGACACATTGTCCAAATTCATTGCTGAAAAATGTTCAAACTTTGGAAAAGGTGAATGAGGATACTATTAAGGAGAGAGTTGATAAAGAGAAAAATGCATTCTTTAAGAATACTATAAATAATTGTACCGAACACTTGGATACATTGTTACCGGTACTCAATTCAACAATTTTGGAGTATAAGGAGTTGTACAGAGAAGCCTGTAAGCCTCACTGTTTGACTAAAGAAATTGATGAAGAGATAAAAAAGACACAAAAAGAAATTGATGACATAAAGGACAACATGATAGGTTCTCAGAACTTACATCAGTTTTTGAATTGGAAATGGCAGTGTATGAGGAAAAACTAGAGAACTTGGAGAAAGAAAAGGCCAGAATAAGGTCAAAGGCCTGGGAGTTGAAGAATAAACTTGGTCCAAGATTGGATAGCCTGATTACTCAACGAGTTGAATTATCTAAGGCAACAATTCCTAGAGAGCGATCACCGAAGCAGCAGATGCACTATCTCACCGGTATGATCCAGTAGACCGAGGCAACTCTTTCTAACAGTAACAAGTTTATGCAGAGTTTAAATTTAGTTTTGGCGGATATCTTTCAGATTGTGACCAACTGATTATAGACTTTGAGGTAGAAATTTTGTACTCTTTGATTATTTTTGACATCCTTTGTCATTGATGACAAAGGGGGAGTAGTGAAGAGAAAAATGCATGCACAGAGGAGATCACTTGCTTAGGGGGAGCACACTTCTTTTTGGATTTTAGTTTTGGGATAACAGTTTTGGATTTTTCTCATGAGTGTTACCATCAATGCCAAAGGGGGAGATTGTTGGCATGCTACACTCATATGAGAATGGTTGATATTATCATTGATGGCAACCAACTGGTATTAGGTTTCTATAGGATCACCGACAACAAGTTTCTACACCGACACCGACATCGGCATCGATAGGCACTTACACTAACATTCATATTTCACCAGCAACGAAGCATGCTGACACTCAGATCGACATGGGATAAAATTTTGTTTATTGTATTGTAATGTAATTATCTTCTATAAGTCAACTTGGTATATTGTAAAGACTCATATAAGTATGAGATCTCATAGGTCATTTTGTATATAGAAAAAAATGAACATGGTATATGTATGAGAGATAACGAATATTGTAATTAAGGAGATTATTGTATAAGGTGATTTAGTGACAGCTAAGGTTTTTGGTTATGGTATCTATCTGAGCTTAAAGAGCTACTAAACCAAGCATTAGAGATGCTATTTTAAGCAGTACATTATCTAGGATTTAATTATCCTTGTTGTAGTCAGTGAGACTCTTTTGAGCAGTGAGCTCTAGGCTGTTGGCCTTCCTGCATGTGCAGGCCCCTATTGTAAGTAGAATTTATTCATTGTCCAATGAGTAAATATTGTAGATCACAAATCCCACTGAATTTTTTCCCACACTGGGTTTCCTTGTTAAAATATCTTGTGTTATGGTGTGCATTTATGTCGTCTTTGTTATTTATGTTTACTGCATTATTTCTTGCTTACCGATGCATTGATCTGGGTTACAAAGTTATAAATAAGTTCAAATATTCCACTAACCGGTTAGATATTGATTCACCCCCCCCTACTTAGTGTCTTTGGGACTGTCATTGCATCTAACATTATCATGTTATTATACCAACACATGGAGGAATTATACGAAGAGAATTGCATCACTCATCGAAGGTATGATCATCTATATTCAAGCATTTCAATTTCAGATCTAGTCTTGCCCTCAAAAGGAAAGCTTTCTGATGTAGAGCATCCACACCCACACACACAAGCCCTAAATATTTTAGGAATCTACTTCACATTTTTGAGGTTTCACAATGATTAA
The DNA here is from genome assembly GCF_030272615.1 of Cryptomeria japonica. Taxonomy (NCBI): domain Eukaryota; kingdom Viridiplantae; phylum Streptophyta; class Pinopsida; order Cupressales; family Cupressaceae; genus Cryptomeria; species Cryptomeria japonica. The sequence continues at coordinate 117,163,488 of NC_081411.1, forward strand.
ACACTTCCCCTTATGAAGGTTTTCCATAATATTTAATAAAACTCCACACATATTGCTCTTGCTTATGAAATCAATCATACCTTCTAGACCAACTAGGATAGGTTTCTTGGCATTTGGGGATAGAGCCTTAAGATTTCCACACACTCTCTCAACACTCCTACCAACCCTTAATTATCAAACACCATGTACTCTGATCCAACCCTCAACATGTACAAAAGGTTACTGTTAAACAAGAACTTACTAGCCTCTTCGACACATGCTCACTCAGAGATAAATAACTTTTTTAATTGGATATATTTTGCAGATCCCTCTAGTAGGAATCTAGAAACCTTTAGTATGAAGAACATATCAAAAAATCAGAAAGATCCAACAGTGAAATATTGAGATATTGACCCCGTATCAGGACTGTATTTTCTTATGACAGTCAAACCTTCCCAAGGAAAGTTTTCAGTCACTTTCATGCCTCAAACCATGTGAAAACCTATCATGGAACCCTAAAAAAATAATGAAATGATAATTTACATAATATTACATGTTTCCACCAATTTTTGTGGCTTGATCAACCAAGAACAAAAAGATATAGCATTATCTTTGTCTCGGTTTGCCTTAGTTCTGGGTTTTGATAATTTTGAGAGAACTTATTGTATCTTTGCCAAAACAATACCAAATGACATTAAACCTGAAGGAAATGAAAGGTAATTTACTATTCTTAAAACCCTCAAACCATGTTAATTAACCTTCAATGCATAGCAATCGTGAAAACTGACAAATTACAGACTAAATGTGAGGAAAGTTCAGGAACAACACATAATGTGCAAGGAAACCACTTACTATTATTGCCAAAAACTTCAATTTTGAGAATTAAATCTTTTGAGGAGTGTTTTCACCATATTTATAGAATTATAAGAATTCCCAACCAACCAACCAACTATAACCACCCAAAACTAACCTTTTTGCAAATGTTGTCAAGCAACTTTGAAAAGTTGCATTGATATCTGTAGACACCTAAAATTGTCATGTCTAATTAAATAAATATTTTATTTATTTAATTACTTTAGCTTAATTCTTCTATTAATTAAATAAATCTTTATTTATTTAATTAATTCATTTATCCTCTTCTAGCCTTATTTCTCATTTAAATAAATACATTTATTTATTTAAATTATCCCTTTCCTAAATTAAATAAATATTTTATTTATTTAATTGCCCTACTTCTTCTATTAATTAAATAAATCTTTATTTATTTAATTAATTCATTAACCTTTTCTACACATGACACATGTCATTCATCTCTTATTTCCTACACTACCTACCCCTTTCATTATTTTGGTATTTCTTATACCTACCCTCTAATCCTAGCCGACCTCTCTTTTTACACCTCTCAATCTTAACCCTCCATTTTCTATTGTGTCTTCTATTTAAGGAGATGCTTTCTTCATTACCAAAGAGGCTAATAACTAATTTTGGAGGACTTGGCTACACTACGATCCTACTTGCAACCACATTCCGTTCTTTGTTGAGCTCTTGTGCATACAAAAATCTGAGAGCAAGCATATCAAACAAGATCAATGGAGATAGGAAGAATGGAGATCAAAAACCCTAGTGGACATGTGATGGTATAATCTTTGTGATTTATTGAGTTATTTTGCATTGTCTTAGGTTATCTTCATATGTTATGGTGGATCTTTGTTCATTGTTAGGCTAGGGTTTGGTGGTTGAATCCATTTTAGTCTTTCAATATTGTTGTTTATTGCTATCCATTTTCACCATATACATTTTGGCACGCCCGGTGGGACTCTTGTCCCTTTGCATTTAACATTTTGTTGCAGATTTTGCATTTTTGAAGTTGCAGATCGGACGATTTCGACGACATTTTAGGTTTTTTTCGCGTCTGCGAGTGTTCGGATCGCGTTTTTGTATTTCAGAGGCGTCTGTGACATCTTTTATCGCGTCTGTGTTTCTGTCATTTTTCTATTTTTTTGCAGGTTTCCGAAAGTCGCGTCTGTGATCCCGAATCGCGTCTGTGAACCATCTGATCGCGTCTGCAGAATAAAAAGGCGTCTGTGTTCTGAAATCACGTCTGCAAATCACAGAACCGCGTCTGTGTCGGACAGACGCGTCTGTGTCTGGTATAACAGCGTCTGTACATTCTGTTTTTGCAAATTTTTTTCAAGTTTTTCGATTCGGCTTTTCGGATTTTGTACTTAGGGTTTTCAGATCTGGTTTATTTTTGGCTAACCTTTGCAGATCTAGCTAACCTGGTTTGTGCAGCTTGCTTTGGAGGCAAATACGTTTTTGTTGAAGGCCCCTTTTCACAAAGTCTTTTTGGGTTTTTCTTAAAATTTACCTAACTTGTGTGCTTGCAGGAAGGGGTTATCATTTGAAACAACCCAAACTACTAACAATTTTGTTGCAGGGCCTTAGCTAGGGTTTTGTAATTTTATTTGTGTGCCTTGTCTTCATAGCTTAGCAAACACTTCAATTGGTGCACTAAAATTGAACCATTGTCTTTTGTGTCTTGAGCAATAGGCTCTTTGTGTTTATTCTTTAGAGGGCCTGTCTTCCCGTGTGGTCATTAGGACTACTAGTGAGAAGAGAACGACCCAAGTGGTAGCAAAAGAAAAGCCATCTTCTTCCAAGCCACTATAATCAAATGTATTCATGGTGAAAACTATGAATAACGTGTGCTGATTAGTTCATACCGACACTATGTCTCCCCATAAACCCGTTTGATCAAATTTATTTGATCATTTGTAGGGCGTAACCCCTACCGGCTGGGAGCCTTCTGTATTTACAGAGCTGAAAGTGCCGCATGTATGGCCACACGAGCGGATGCCCTTACTAGCACCTCATTGTTTTAGATGCCCAAATCCTTCTAGTTGTTGAGGCAGGAGGTCGGACCTCTGGTAGCGGCCCACACACATACGGTTCTTAGTAGAGATACAAAGTTCGCCATGGGGAGTTTTCATGGGGACTGATGCTTGGCTGACCCGAGAAGTGAGTGCCGAGGGTGGAGCCAGTGAGGTCAAGCATCTAAGTATCCGCTCTGAATAGCGTAGCCTCGGGGGTAAAACCCCATGTGGGATCAACAATTATTGTCCTGGCCAGCCATAAGAATTGTGCTTGACTTATGATAAACACTCAAACAATCAAGACAAAACAGCAAAACATTGTGTCTTTTGTGTCTTCAAGTGTATGCAAAAACTTTTTACATCAAACAACACACTTTTTGGAGTCTAAACAGTCTGCAAACATTGGGTCATCAACACTGTGTCCTCTTGTCACGAAAAACAGTCGAAAAATCAGATTTGGTCACAGCAAAACAAATTCACAGATAGGAAAGATTGCACTAAGGTTACAGAAACGCGTCTGTGTCTGTTAAAACCGCGTCTGTGTCTGATAATCGCGTCTGTGAAGTACAGAACAACGTCTGTGTTTTTATCAGCGTCTGTGTCGAACAGAGACACGTCTGTGTCTGGAAATAGCGTCTGTGAAGTATACAGGCGCGTCTGTGTCCACAATTGCAAAAATCTGTCAGTCTTAGCAAACATCAACAGGAAATCTCAGAATCACGTTTGTGTCAAACAGAATAGCGTCTGTGTCTTAAAACCGCGTCTGTGAAGTATACAGAGGCGTCTGTGTCAGGATTTGAAAAAGGTTTAACAGTCAAGCAAACAAAGAAATCAGTTTCGGCACACTTGAGCTTCCTAGGTTATCTCTTCAGGTTCATCTAGCATTCAGCCTGTTCTAAGGTCTTACACAGTCCATCATTGCTTCATACCTCATTTTACAGTCATACTTGCCTAAACTTGAGTCAAAAAGTCACTTGCTTGTCCTCACTATACTTTGTCAACACACTACATACTACAACACTTTGCTAAGTGATCCCTCATCAAGGTTTCTTACCTTTGGGTCTCATTTGGTCTTACTTAGAGTCAAGGTCAGCTTACCTCATCAAGAGAAACTATCCTCTCTTTGGAAGTCACACCTACTCTACAACATACATACTTGGTCTTACACTTTGGACATTGCAAGTAAACTTCAGATTCATTTACACTCCATACAACTCTTGGTCTTACACACCCTTGTCATTTTCGTCTAAGTCTCTCACATATTGGTCTAACACCTAGTTCATGGTTGAAACCCGTCTTCAAAAATCTAGGAGAAAAGCTAAAGAAGCTCAAGGACCCGTAAACATGAGTTCTTATGAGTATGACAATGATGTCTTCTACAATCCTGAGCACACTACATTACCAGACATGAATGTTTATAGACACAATCCAAATATGGAAAGTGCAAACGCTATACACAACGCTACACACAATGATAATGTGGACAATTCTTCAATACTATCAGCAGACATACAAGAATCTATAATGGATCCTCAATTCAATAGATTGGTTGAAGAGATAATGAGGAGAGATCGTCAATACTTTCTAAACATGATGGCACAAAGTGGAGCTAAGATACCACATGATTTTGACTTATCTCAACTTATGGAAAGTAGACCTTCACAACAAACTCAACCAAATAGTGGAGGACCAAATAATATGATGCCGGAGTCACCATCAGTTTTGCTTCAGAAACCAGCAATCCCACATACACAAGCTCAAATGCACGATACTTACACTCAAAGACCATCATGGAGGCCTTATGTTCAAACACATGCTCAAGATATAGGTCAACCAAGACAAATGGATACTCAAGGACTTCCTCAAAATTTTGACACAAGAAGACCTCATGCCAAAATTGGGGGCAACACAATGGAAAATGAAAGGCCCATTGAATATGGTTTATACACACAAAACAGATATGGGGTTCCTCAACAAGAAATTATGCCAAGTGCTCCATACATGTCGCAACAATATAGACCTCCATATGGACATGTCTACGATCAGTATCATCCATACATGCAACAAGCTCCTCCTCAAATGGGTGTTTCAAACATGGGATATGCTACAAGAAATCCATCTCCTCCCAAAAATAATTTGGAGCAACAAATTAGAGATCTACAAAAGAAAGTGGAAGACATGGGCACATCAAAACCCACATATACTATGAGAGATATATGCCCTTATCCCTTTGATAAGAGCATTCCAATGCCTCCGTTTCCTCCGCACTTTGCAACACCGAAATTTGACAAATATAGAGGGAGAGGAGATCCCAAGGCACACATAAGACAATTCTTCACAGCTTGCATTGAGGTAGCGGCAGAAGAAACATACTTAATGAGGTTGTTCCCACAGAGCTTAGGAGATCAAGCGATGGAATGGTTTTCTCAATTACCTCTTGGTATTAAGTCATGGGGTGACTTGGCAGAGGCATTCATTCAACATTTCTCTTACAACATTGAAACAGATGTCTCAGTTACTACCTTGTGCAATACGAAACAAAAAGAAGGAGAATCTTTCGCGTCATTTTTGCAAAGATGGAGGAACTTAGCTAGCAGATGCTCTTGTGAAATCCCGCAAAAACAAATGGTGGAAATGTTCACACAAAATGTTAACAAGGCTATTGGTTATGATCTCAGAAAAGCTTGTTTGTCTACATTCAAGGATGTCATTGAAAAGGGCCTAGCAACAGAAAGAGTCTTAATTGAACAAGGAGTTATCAAACTATTCAAAGAAAACAAAGAAGACTTTAAGGGAAAAGACAAACCAAAGTTTTGGAACAAGAACAAGAACACAGTTAATGATGGTGTTGTGGATGCTAACACAGTGAGACCAAAGTTCATCTTTTCTGGATCAAATTCTACCAACAATCAAGTGAACAATCAAACAGCTTCCAAACCACGAAGGAAGTACACTCCATTGGGAGAACCACTTGAATCAGTATTCAAAAAGCTTGTAGCAAACAAAGTGATCACGGTCCCAGATTTTCCTCCATATGAACCAAAGGTAAAACCGAATTGGTGGAATGATGATGAATATTGTGAATTTCATAAGAGCAAGGGTCACAAGACAAGTAATTGCCATCGGTTGAAAAACATTGTACAAGATCTCATTGACAGAGGAGATATTGAGATTGAGGGACATTCATCTAACCAAGAGCATGAGGTGTTTAAGGAACCATTCCCAAAACATGACAAGGGAAAAGGCAAAGTCACAGATGATCAAGCCAATTACACCAGAACATCTTACAATTATGATTCCACTATTAACCACATCTCAATGGACAATCATATTTCTACCATTACTATCAAAAATAAAAATCCTGAGAATCCTCCTCAGCGACCTAAAATTGTCCTAAAAGGTGTGGGATCTTCATCCGAAGCTACCTCTGAATGTCATGTTACAACTCGTCGAGGTAAGATCACATTGCCAGGTACCTCTACTAAGAATACCAATCTTTCGTCAACTAAGCCTGAGTACGATCTTGTAGAGCAATTAGGGAAAACACCCGCACTCATCTCTATTCTTGAGCTCTTACGTATATCTCCTGCACATAAAGCTGTCCTTGACAAAACCTTGAGAGATACTGCTGTCCCTACTGATCTGAACGTGGATCAGTTTCAAGCCATGGTGGGATACCTATCCGTTCCACACTCCCTCACATTTACAGAAGCCGATGACACCTCCATAAGTCAGCCTCACAATGCACCTCTACATATTGAAGCCTTCATACATAAACACCGAATAAAATGAGTCCTGATAGATGGAGGAGCAGGTCTTAATATTTGTACATTGAGCACCATCAGACAATTGGGATATTCTGACAAAGCTGTGAATGCTACAAACCAAATCACTATTAAGGCTTATGATGATGAAGAGCGTTCGTCCAAGGGCACAGTCATCTTACCACTAAGAATAGGGCCAGTCACAAAGGACGTGATTTGTCAAGTCCTGGATCTAGACCTCACATATAACATATTGCTAGGACGTCCGTGGATTCATGAAATGAGAGCAGTCCCATCAACGTACCATCAGTGCATAAAATTTCCTCATAATGGAGTCGAGGTAACGGTCAATGGTGATCCAAATCCATTCATATATTGCAATAACTTGAGATCACATACTGAGATTATCATTCCCAGCAATCGTGAGGCTACTCCTTCTTCAGCATATATTGATCCTGAGTCATTAAAGCCCTCGACATCCAAACAGGGTGAACTTAGAGCCAAGTTTCAAGACAAAGGCATGGGAGAATACACTCTGAATCAAACAATGTTCTTACGACAAGTCATGAACTCCCCCAAGGAATATGGGCGACCACATCCAAATAAGCAAATCTCCATCATGCTCCTCAAATGGGATCCTACCGTCTTTCAAAAATGGGGCGAACTAGAGGAAGAAAGTTTATATAAAATGCTATATAAGGACGCTGAAGATGATACACATGATCAAATTATAATACCCTGTGAAAACTATGGTAAAGGTTTCAAAATTCTGCAGAGATTCGGGTATGATGGAAAAAGTCCTCTCGGACTACGCAAAGAAGGTGTCATGGAGCCTCTACAACCTGAGCTAACTACAAGAAGGGAACGCTCTAAGGGGCTTGGTTTTCTAAACCCCAAGATTCAACACAAGAAAACAAAACAGATATGGCAAGTCAAAGTGGCTGAAGTTCAACAAGAGGATAATTATTCCACAGACTCCAATGAGTGGGAATGGGGTTCAGACAAATCCTCCAGCGATCATGAACTTAATGAGACATTTAGAGAGCCAGATGAACCTACAGAGGAGGAGGAGTTTTACAAGAAATTCAGAGTTGGTCAAGAACCGACCCATAAGGATCCCGCACAAGCTTCGTTTCAGGGCCCTAGGTCAGGATCACATAGGATGAGGACACCTGTCCCTGAGGGTGCTACTAGTGATGATAATTTGGACTCACTCATGATCGACACTGATGAGGAGAGTGCCATTGACGACCTCGATGACTACCTTGACATACCTGAATATAACCACATCTTCACTATTAGCCTTGCGGATTCTAAAAACACTAAAGACCTTCCCCTCGTTCACCCCCAACTCATTGACTGGGATCAGGATGGACCACCACAGATTGATACATTTCAAAATGACGAAGCTATTGTTGATTATCTTGGCATTCGCGATGATCTTCCTCTTGGAGACCATAAAGCAGGATACGCCATAGAGCTAAATAACATGGCATACTTTGGTGAGGGTGTCGGGCCTTCTAGTCGCAAAAATGTGAAAATAAAGACAAAACAAGGGTCTTATGGCGAAAACCACACTGTGGCGCTCTCTGACTCTAAAAAAAGTAAAAAGAAAGGACGTATCTGAGGGTGAAAACCTCTCTGAGGCGCCCGAAGATGGAAGGCTTGACATTCTCCCAGCATCATACGAGGAAAAATCATCCATGTTGGTAGAGGAGACTATAAAGACAAACATTGGTACAGCCGAGGTTCCACACAACATATTTTTGGCTCAATCATTGACAGAGGCCGAGAAAGCAAGGTTCATAAGCTTCTTTAAGGCACGACAAGTCAACTTCGCATGGTCTTATGCTGATATGCCTGGACTAGACCCCGACTTAGTAATGCATCATTTAACAGTCAAACCGGGGGCAAAACCAGTAAAACAGAAATTGAGAAAAATGCATCCACAGGTGGCATTATTAGTCAAGGCAGAGCTGGAGAAATTACTAGATGTCGGATTCATACGCCCAATTGATTATCCTGAATGGATTTCCAACTTAGTGCCTGTTAGCAAACCAGATCGCAGCATCCGAATATGTACAGACTTCAGGGATATCAACAAGGCTTGTCCGAAGGATGATTTCCCATTACCAAACATTGATTTAATTGTTGATCTCACAGCAGGCCATGAGATGTTATCTTTAATGGACGGATTCTCTGGATATAATCAGATCAGGATTGCACCTGAAGATCAACATAAAACATCATTCACTTGTCCATGGGGAACCTTCTGCTGGAATGTCATGCCCTTTGGGCTGAAAAATGCAGGTGCCACGTATCAACGAGCCATGACTACTATCTTCCATGATCTCATGCATGTAAAGGTGGAAGATTATGTCGACGACCTTTTGGTTAAATCAATAGACAGAAATACACACTTGGACATACTTTCAGTTGCTTTTGATAGGCCGGAAAAATACAAGGTAAGATTAAATCCAAAGAAATGTGTCTTTGGAGTAACCTCCGGGAAGCTCCTAGGATTCATTGTGTCTAAAAGAGGAATAGAAGCGGATCCAGCAAAAGTCAAGGCTATCTTGGACATGCCGCCACCCAAGAATATCAGTCAACTTCGGTCTTTACAAGGGCGACTCCAGTCCATACGAAGATTCATAACACAACTTGCAGATAAGTGTAATCCTTTCCAGCACCTGCTACACAAAAACATTAAGTTCAAATGGGACGAGAACTGTCAACAGGCTTTTCAGGCACTTAAAGACTATCTTTTGAACCCGCCAGTTTTGATGCCACCAATTCCGAATCAACCATTGCTACTTTACATATCAGCTACTCCAACAGCACTGGGGGCACTACTAGCACAGCAAATACCTGATGGCAAGGAAAAAGCAGTCTACTATATCAGTCGCACATTGGTGGGATATGAGCTCAACTACACACCAATTGAGCGTGCATGTCTCGCTGTGGTCTTCGCTTCACAAAAATTACGACATTATATGCTCACTCACAAGACCAAGTTGATTGCCAGAATTGATCCACTAAAATATCTGCTCAACAAAGCTACATTTACTGGGCGACTGGCCAAGTGGGTAATGATTTTGAGTGAATTCGACATTGAATACGTGGACAGAAAAGCGATCAAAGGACAAGCCATTGCAGATCAACTGGCAGATGCTCCCATGATAGATGATGTTCCTCTACAGTCAGAATTTCCAGATGAGTCCATTCTAACAATATCACCTGCAAAGCCATGGCAACTATACTTTGATGGCTCATACACACAGCACGGGGCAGGAGCGGGTATACTCTTTATAACTCCCCAAGGCGATTCTATACCAAATTCATACCGCTTATCATTTCCTTGCACCAACAATATAGCGGAATACGAGGCATTAACAACGGGGTTAAGAATTGCAGTTCAGTGGAAGATCCAGGAACTTCGTGTTTTTGGCGATTCTCAACTTGTCATCCGTCAAGCAACTGATGATTATCAAACAAAAGATGAAAAGCTAATGCCTTACAAACAACTGGTAGATGATCTGAAACAACACTTTGCAAAGATAGAGTTTGAGCAGATACCAAGAGAACAGAATCGCGCTGCTGATGCCATGGCTACAATTGCTTCACTCATTGACCTACCACAAAATGAGACCTGTTATGAGTTCCTGGTTGACAACCTGCTGATTCCGTCATATGAGATCACTCTCACGGAAATGATATGTGTTGTTGGTCCTGAATCCCAGTTATATGGTTCCATATTCACATACCTTCGCGACAACATTTTACCTCCCGATTTATCGAACAACCAACGCCGCACTTTCATCCGCCAATCCTCCCGATACGTTATCCTAGCTGATATCCTATACCGACGAGGTCTAGATGGCACCCTCCTTAGATGTTTAGAGAGTGACGAAGCTCAGATTGCGTTACGAGAAGTGCACGAAGGGATATGTGGTCCGCATACTAGTGGTCCTACCTTGGCCAAGAAACTCATCAGGACTGGATACTACTGGCCTACTATGGAAAAAGATGCATATCAGTTTGTCAAGAGGTGTAAGCAGTGTCAAATTCATGGAGACCTCATACACGCACCAGCACAAGAACTACAGCCCCTTGCATCTCCTTGGCCCTTTTGTCAGTGGGGACTCGATCTCATAGGCAAGATTCACCCTCCTTCTTCCAACGGACATAAATTCATTATCACAGCCACAGAGTATTTCACAAAGTGGATTGAAGCTGTGCCTCTCACACAAGTTACTGGGAAACAAATCGCTACTTTCATCCTGAACTACATCATTTGCCGATACGGGATTCCTACTTCCATTATTACCGACAACGGGCGTCCTTTCAAGAATCAGGATGTTCGTGAACTCTGTGAGCGATTCCATATCTCTCATCGTTTTTCCACACCATATTACCCCCAAGGTAATGGCCAAGCTGAGGCGTCTAACAAAACAATTCTCAAAATACTTAAAAAGACAGTCGACGACGCTGGCCGTAACTGGCATGTCCAACTCAATCCCGCACTTTGGGCCTATCGTACCAGTGTCCGCACACCTACAGGAGCTACACCTTACTCACTTGTCTATGGTGCTGAAGCCATCTTGCCTATTGAGGTCGAGTTACCTTCTTTACGGGTCTCCTTGAGAAACATAATCAACGATGAAGACTACAGGGTCTCTCGCTTACAAGAACTAGAACTGTTGGAGGAACGACGACACACTGCTTTTAATCATCTCCAGGCTTACCAACAACGAATGAGTCGCAGTTACAATCACAAGGTCAAGCCTCGCACATTTGAGGTAGGTGACTTAGTCCTCAGAGAGAACCCCAAGAATCAGCAAGATAGAGAAAAGAAGGGCAAATTTGAACCCAACTGGCTTGGTCCTTACATCATCACAGCAGCATATGGATCTGGGGCATATCAGCTCTCAACTACAGAAGGTGAATCTTTGGAGGACCCTATCAATAGCATGCACCTTCGCAGGTTCTACACATAAGCTCTTTTTGAGTATCCTAATGCAAAAATACAAAAAAATCAAAAAAAATTCAAAAATACAAAAAAAATTATAAAAACAAAAAAATTGTTACTTGGTGAAAACCTGGCAAATAGGCGCCTTGTGACAACAAAAAAATTGCAAAATCCAAAAAAAGTAAAGAGAAATAATTTCGTCCAACGGTGAAAACCACTTCGGTGGCGCCCTGGGCAAGTACCATGGTGAAAACTGGGTCACCAGCGCCATGCGTAGGGACTTTGCTCCTCCCTCTTTCAGGATTCCCTTTCATTCTTTCACTTCGCACACAATCACGACCAATTCACTCACAATAAACTTACCCATTCCCATCATGGCTTGTTATTGCTCTACCCGAGATTGGTTAGCCATTCATAATAAATCAGATCCTATCTGTGACTACGGCCAATTCCTGCGTCTAGTAATGGGTGTGGAACTGAGAACATCACATGTTTCGAGGAGTACAGTTTCTTTCAGCTCTCTTCAGTCTATTCGCGCACAATTCACAATAAAGCAACATTTTGCATCGCAAATCCGCAATAAAGTTCCATCTTCTCCACAATAAGGTATCAGTTTCATGGATTCAGTCAGTTTCCAAGGAGACACAGCAGCAACAATGGGCTTCAACAAAATCAAATCTTTTAACAGACTCAGACAACATATGGTTCAGTGCTATCTATCCTTTTTGTGAAAGTGAACATTGTGACCACAATCAAAATTTGACTTAAACAAGTGACAAGAGACACAAACTTGAGGACTACAGTGGATGTGGGTGTCGAGTCTTGGTTTGCTTTTGGTTTTATCTTTTTGGTGACATGTCTTTTAGCTTTTCCGGGATGTCTTTGACTAGAGATTCTATCTCCAGGATGTCTTTGACTAGAAAGGCGAGGATGGGGTATCGTCACTTATTTGCATTTGCTGTCTGTGGATTGTCTTTTAGTAATACTATGACTTGTCCAAGGATATGAGGACACTGTGAGTCTAGTGTGAACTGGGGCATTCCTTGTTTGTGACTGTCTTATCTCCATGCAAACAGGTACAATGACTTTCTGGGCCGAACATATGCCTCGATTGTCATAACCTATTCTGCCATAATAAAGCTCAATGATGATAACGCACAAGAAGCTCTTTCACGTTCATATCTTCTGTCTTCCATCCCCCTTTCTTGATTGACTTCCATTGTCCTTCTCGAGTCCGCGTAGCCCGCTATCACATGACTGAGTATAATGACACACCAAAAACATGTGCATTTCATATAGTTGCACCTGCATCACCACATATAAGCATTTCATACATATAGATATTATAATGGCATCACATCCTGCATACAACACATGTTAGCACATCTCACATATAAATAATCATTTGCATCACATACATTTTCATTTGCATCATGCATCACATATACAACATAAAAGAACAAAAATATATGGCCTTGCATCATATAAGCATCCATATCATAAAACATGCATCACATAAGAACATCTCATCACATAAGGTACACATGCATATAGCTGCCGCAAAAGATGAATCATCTCATATATATAATCAATCAAATGTGTCATAATACAATGATGTCAAAAGAATCATATGGCTACAAAAGAATCACCCGCAGGTGTCTACAATACAACAATGATACATCTACTGATACAATGGGAGCCCACTATAGCTATGAGGAACTCCCTCCCTCGGAGCCACCTCGCCTCGACGGAGTCTGAGCTATAGATGGCCCTGCCCCTGGATCCCCCTGTCCCTCTGGTGGTGGTGGAGGCCCCATAACCCCACCGCTGGATGCCTGTCTCCTGCGGCTCCCTCCCGTAGCTGTCGCTGTGCGCGACGACCTTTGGAAGCTCCTAGCCCGCTGCTCTGCTGGCACGGCTGCATAATATAGATCCCTCCAGTAGGCGATCTCCTCTCCCGCTCGCAAAACATAGGCGTAGCCTGCCCCTGCATCCTCTGCTGCCCGCCTGCCTGCCCTCAGAGCTGTCTCGGCCTCGGTATATCTCTGGATGGCCTGATCCCTCTCCCGCTCTGTGTCTCGGACCCTGATCCTGAGGTGGTTCCTCTCTCGAACCAAATCCTCAATCTCATCTGCCTGGCCCTGGCAGATCTCCCGCAGCCTCACCACCTCATCCTCCTCGGAGTCTCCGCTCTCCGCCCCTGCCTGTGGCTCCCCCTCTACAGGTGCCTGTCCCTGTGCCTCTGCCTGCACCTGTCCCTGTGCCTGTATAGGTACCTGTGGCTGTACCTGTCTCTGTCCCTCTGGCTGTACCTGTCTCTGTCCCTCTCTGGGACCCTGTGCTGCTGGCACCTGTAGGGGCAGTCCACCCCGTCCTCTCACCACTGGAGCTGCTCTCTCCTGACCTCCCTCCCTCCGAGGTGCATTGATATCATTTCTTGCTTTTTGACAAATTTTGGTTTATTGTACTTCTTGATCATCCAATACCCCAAATAGGTTAAATAACATGTTCTAACATTAAAAATGACACAAAATACTCCCCACAACCTTGATATTGTCATTTTGACTTGTTTTGACCACTAGGCCCTATGTGAGCAATTTGACAATTTTCAAGACATATGACTCAACTGATTCAACCTTTACATTTTATTGGCACTATTAGCCTTATTACATCATGTTGGGTCTAGATAGACCTTATTTGAACAAAACAAAAATGAACTAAATCATGCCCCACATATGGGCCCTTGAAGGGATGAGGCGCTCCTGCACCATACTCCCCTTGGAAAAGAACTCATGCCCCATGAGTATCCATTCATGAAAGGGACCTTGAATCACCTGATATACTACAACAACAAAAGGATAAGAACATGCAATCAAATTCACACAATAAGGATTAGAAAAGAAGTTTCCTATTGGTGGGCAACTGGTATATGCATGTGTAGAAACTTGAACCGGTTGGCTTGGTTCATGTGGCTTCTCTAGAACACTCAGATTTGGATCAGTTTTCATAATAGGTGTACTAATCTGAATGGGTTTAGTAGGACACCAAATAGAACCAATCATTACCCCTACACTATTCTTGTGTTCTATCTTCTCTTGTGTAGGTTTTGTTTCAATTTCCTTGTCTTGAACCAATGTCTTGTTACCAAACATCACAATCTTACCTTTACCCTTAACATCCTCACTCATGGGCAACAATGTATATTATACTCCATTCTTCTCAAGAGTATAAGTGTTCTCCCTACCATTGTAGAGTCTACGGTTGTCATATTGCCATGGTCTACCAAGTAAGATATGGTTACACTCCATGGGTAAAACATCACATAGAACACTTTCCTTGTATTCACCAATCTGAAAATCAACTCTTGCCTGCTCTTTAACCAACAAACTAATATCATCATTAACCCAAGATACTTTATATGGATTCTTATGAGGTACCATCTCTAATTTTAATTTATCAACCATTTCATTTGAAACCATTTTATCAGTTGAACTTGAATCAACAACCAAAGTACAAACTTTACCTTTGCACTTACACTTTGTCCTAAAGAGATTTCTCATTTGAATGGGTTCATGTCATGTTGATGTCTTCAACAGGGACTTCTTCATCATCAAACAATCACCAACTTCTCTAGTGCACACAATTGCCTTTGGACTATCCCTAACCTCTTCCTCTTGAGTATATGCAACCCTTCTAGAGGATGATGATGATGTTGCTCCCTTCTCAGGACATTTGAAAGAAGGATGTCCATACTCATTACAGTTATAACATCTCCTTGAAAATTGGTTGAAACCCCTACCCAATCTACCTCTATTACCACCAAAACCACCTCTAAAATCAGAAAATGACTGCTCTTTACCTTTATCACCTTCTTCCTCATTATCTGGTTTATGTGAAGAAAATGTACCTCTACCCCTGCCATTGCTATTGCCTCTACCTCTTGCAGCCTTGTCTTCTCTTCATCTTTTCTTCTACCTTGAGAGCTAATTGATAACATTTCTTGACATTACTGGGGTTAGCCAAAACCAACTCATCTTGAATATTAAATCTCAACCCTCCTAGGTATCTAGCAACTTTAACAACTTCATCTTCTTCTCTACCAGACCTTATACTCAACTTTAAAAATTCATCAGTATATGCCTTAACATCTTGTTCCTTTTGCCTTAACCCTTGCAATCTCTTATACAATTGAATTTCATAGTCTTTAGGAAGGAAATTACCTTTTAGTTTAGCCACCATCCGATCCCAAGAAGTAACCTTGGTCTTTCCTCTCTTTCTTCTGTCAGCTTCTTCATGATCCCACCATAGGAGTGCATGTCCCTTGAGTTTTGTCTTTGCCAATCTGACCTTTTGTTCATCAGGTACGCCTTCTCCAGCAAAATAACCATCCATTACTACTAACCAATCCAAAAGTTCTTCCTCTTTCAAACTACCATCATACATTGGTATATCACCCCTTACCTTGTACTTGTCTCCTTTTACTGCCTTGAAGTCTAAGTGTTCTTTGTTCTTCATTGTCTATCTGCTCTTCAGTTTCTTCCTTTGCCTCATGGAACTCTTCATCTCCTTCCTCTTCTTCACTAACATCCCCTACATCAACATTTCTTCTCTGACTAGTCTCCAAGGCTTCAAGCCTTTCTAAGAGGGCATTATAGGACTCTTGTAACCTTGTGTTCTTCTCCTTCAATTCTTGGATCTCCCTTGCTGTACTTGCATTCTTTGGAGGCATCTTGTCTCACTCCCTTCAATATTCAATAAGAACCACTCCCTTGCTATGATACTAATCTGATGCAGAGCATCCACACCCACACACACAAGCCCTAAACCTTTTAGGAATATACTTCACATTGTCGAGGTTTCATAATGATTAAACACTTTCCCTTATGAAGGTTTTCCATAATATTTAATAAAACTCCACACATATTGCTCTTGCCTATGAACTCAATCATACCTTCTAGATCAACTAGGATAGGTTTCTTGGCATTTGGGGATAGAGCGTTGAGATTTCCACACACTCTCTCAACACTCCTACCAACCCTTAATTATCAAACACATGTACTCTGATCCAACCCTCAACATGTACAAAAGGTTACTGTTAAACAAGAACTTACTGGCCTCTTTGACACACGCTCACTCAGAGATAAATAAATTTTTCAATTGGATATATTTTGTAGATCTCTCTAGTGGGACTCTAGAAACATTTGGTATGAAGAACATATCAAAACATCAGAAACATCCAACGGTGAAATATTGAGATATTGACCCCATATCGGGACTGTATTTTCTTATGACAGTCAAACCTTCCCGAGGAAAGTTTTCAGTCACTTTCATGCCTCAAACCATGTGCAAACCTATCATGGAACCCTGAAACAATAATGGAATGATAGTTTACATAATATTACATGTTTCCACCAATTTTTGTGGCTTGATCAACCAGGAACAAAAAGATATAGCATTATCTTTGTCTCAGTTTGCCTTAGTTCTAGGTTTTGACAATTTTGAGAGAACTTATTGTATCTTTGTCAAAACAATACCAAATTACATGAAACTTGAAGGAAATGAAAGGCAATTTACTATTCTTAAACCCTCAAACCATGTTAATGAACCTTCAATGCATAGCAATGGTAAAAACTAACAAATTGCAGACTGAATGTGAGGAAAGTTTAGGAAAAACACATAATGTGCAAGGAAACCACTTACTATTATTGCCAAAAACTTAAATTTTGAGATATGCATCTTTTGAGGAGTGTTTTCACCATATTTATAGAATTATAAGGATTCCCAACCAACCAACCAACTATAACCACCCAAAACTAACCTTTTTGCAAATGTTGTCAAGCAACTTTGAAAAGTTGCATTGACATTATTTCTTGCTTTTTGAAAATTTTTGGTTTATTGTACTTCTTGATCATCCAATACCCCAAATAGGTTAAATAACATGTTATAACATTAAAAACGACACAAAATACTCCCCAAAACCTTGATATTGTCATTTTGACTTGTTTTGACCACTAGGCCCTATGTGAGCAATTTGACAATTTTCAGGACATATGATTCAACCTTTACATTTTATTGACACTATTGGCCTTATTACATCATGTTGGGTCTAGATAGACCTTATTTGAACAAAACAAAAACAAACTAAATCATGCCCCACATATGGGCCCTTGAAGGGATGAGGTGCTCCTGCACCACTTTCCAATTCAATTCAAGTTCAATTTCTATTTCAATTAAGGTTAATTAAAAACCTAGGGTTTCACCTATTCAAACCCCTATCCACAACACATTTTCTCTCTTCTTGTGTGTAGCTACAAGTTGTTTATGGAGACACGAAGACCGAAAGATCTTCAATAAGAGAATACAGACCTATCCTCAAAATTTGCTCCTAGTTTTATGGGACTAGGGTGCTTGGGGCGCCCTTGCCCTTAAGGTTTCCTTCCATATTTTGTAGGCAACTTTGTCTTAGTCTTAGAAATTATATTTTCAAAAAATATCTTTAAGGCAAAAGACCAAGGTGTTTTGGGAGTCTCGAACCCATAGATTCAACTCTTGATCACTATTACAAGTGCACAGTTGGATTTCCTATCTATTTATGTGTTTTTTGCAAAATATTTATTGGTTTATCAATAAATTTTAACATTTTTTCTATTCCTATTCCCTTTTGGTTACCACTTCCCTCATCATTTTTTCTAACCAATCCCTATGGTCATTAGGAATAGTCAAATCTATCATTTGTTGTTGCAAATTCCTAATTTCTTGAGCCAAAATTTCTATGGATGCTGAGGGAATAATAATAATGGTGTTGAAATGTAGCTAGGCTGAATCCCTAGCTTAATTAATTTTAATGTGTCCCTTGGCCTTAAAATTAATTATATGAATGTAATCATTTAACGTATAGGGTTAGGCCTGATGAATACTAAGAGGGGGGGGTTTGTGAATTAGTATACCAAAAATTACTGTACTTAAATAGTTTAGCAAACAAACTGGTTAACACACATGCAAACCAAATAGAAAATAATGCATTCACCCACATAAGCACAATCACCATAACACAAGAGATTTTGACGTGGAAACCCAAATGGGAAAAACCATGGTGAGATGAAACTCACAAGTAACTATCTGCAGAAGAGTAACCAGACTAGTTAAGGTCAGACCGATTAAGGTCATACAATGTTCTTTACTAGAACAGATCCTGTTAGGAATCTCAATCTCTGTTAGGAGATAAGTCTGATTAAAGACTACCTTGTGAGAGGATTTTAGATCCACAGATGTGAACCACCTTGTTAGAGGATTTACAAAGGCTTTTCTGGGCCTACCCAGTTAAGGGTTTCTAACTTGTCAAAGATGTGAGTAATCAACAAGTGAATGATCTAGCAAATGTCATAGTCTATTTGATTAGATCCATTGTAGCTCATAGCTAATGCATTTCAACATTACTTCAATCTTCAGTAACTCCTCACTCTGTTATAGCTCACAAACTTGATCTTCTCAGTTAAGATTGCACATTCAAGAACTTTTTCTCAACCACTATAAAACCTAACAGCTATACTGATACATATTCAAAACCCTAGACATGATGTCCTTAAAAGGAATCTAATTTCATGTCGGTCCAATAGGATTACATTGCAAGTTCCTAGGTTCATTATATCTAGACACATTTGATAACACGACACAAAATCACCGTCAAAGTGTCGGTGGCTGGTAACTCATCACAAAAATATACTGGTTGGTAACTCATCACAGAGTATTACCGGTTTGTCCAACTTTTTGGTTACTGGTTGGTAACTCAAAGTAATACCGGTTTGAACAAATTTCTAGTTGACAAAACTTGAAGACAGGGAAAAAGATAACTGCCGCTTCTGGCTCCTTTGCTCTACTCCACTTGAGATCCTTAGACTGCTTGATCTCTCTATGCCGCTTGGGTCTTTATACCGCTTGAGATCGGTAAACACTTTCTGCATAACATTGATAGTCTAAAGACTACAACATGATACCGGTTTGGAACAATTACCGGTTGAGCATAATTCATACATTCACAAAGTGATCGCATAGCAAGTGCGTGTCCATCAATGACAATCACAACATAATCATCAAAAATGCCAACAGGGCCCAATTTGGATGCTTATGTAACTTGCATATTGATTAATTATATCATGTAATTGGGATGGGCCCAAATGGAACTTAATGTAACTTATGAACATTGAAAGGGCATGACCTATTTGGGCACTCAATTTATGTGACTTGTAATGGCTATGGGGCAAGACCTATACTCTATGTAACTTGTAACTCAACAGGTCGGGCCCTATTGAACATGTAACTTATAAATTGTATAGGTCAAGGCCTATTTGTACTGCATAGGCAATATATTTGAATTGATGATATAACTTGGTGGCAAAATACACGAGGCCAACCAAGTATTATGTTATGCCTGATCTCCTATATGTAAGGAGACTTGAGGATCACAAACACAATCTAAGCAAGTGAACTCATGATTGCTACTACACAAGGTCTTATATCTAAGCAAATTAGGTCTACTACATGATCAACATATGCAACATCAACTAATTTGCAAGTGTGATGAATTTATACAAGGGCGCTAAATTTGTTCAAGGGTTGAGTGAAGCAATTCATGTGCTGAGTGAAGGCATTCAAGAGCTGCCAAACTATCATATGAGGTTGGCGAACTATCTTATAGGCTGGGTGAACATCATATAGGCTAAGTATACTTCCATTCAAGGCTAACAAATTCATATAAGGACCAACAAATTTCACTCAGTGTCCAGGTCTGCACATAATTTTGAATGATTCGATCATATTCAGATCTGATCAGGACATTAGATAAGTGTGTTTAGTTGACATTAATATTTGTGACCTAGTTGGGCTAAGTTGTAACTATTTTCTGCCCTTAATAATATTCAGATCTGAGACTTTGGTTGCTGGGTTTTTCCTCCAAGAGGGAGCTTTTCCCAAGGTATATTTGTGTTATGTGCTTTGCAATACTATGTATTTTGTTTTTGCTACCTATTTGTTAATCCAATCACTAAAAGCTAACATGGTATCAGAGTAGGTTCCTTCTATAAAGCCTAATAGCTTGATGGTAGATCATGTATACTTTTTTGCCGACTAGGGCTGAAGAAGTCTAGTGTGAATGATTGGTAATCAATTGTATTAGATAGTTCTACAACAACATAAAAACTTGAAGATTGAGGGCATCGATGGGGTTGTAACAAGAGTATGAAGGATTCAAATAAAATCATAGAATACAGGTGTCCTTATTCCTCTACTCTCATTTGTTTACTTCTGTTAAGAAGTTTCGCTTAGTTTGAGGATTTGTATCTGTTTGCTTTGTTGTTATTGGTATTAGTTATTTTAGCATTTTGTTTTGTAACCCTAGTTTGGGGTCTTAACTAGAGAACATGGTTTTCTTGTTTGTTAACTATCTCATCAAAGAGTGCTTTCATATATGTTGGTTTTGTGCATTTGTTTTCTTCTAGCTTCAAACCCTAGTATTCCTTGTATTTTATTAACTTTTTGTATAATTATCTGATGAATTAATGATGAACAGTTAGTACCAAACTGGTACTGAGAGGGGGGGTGAATCAGTATAGACAAAAACACTTTCCCTGAACCGATTTGACTGTAATCACTACACTTGACTAGCAAGCAATAACACCGGTCTAAATCAGATTACTACCGGTAAAACATAGTGGGAATGTGAAAGACATAAACCGGTAACTCTTAGCTTTCCACACAATCTAATACCTCATTTCCACTTCACCCTTATACATAAACAAGTAATCTAACATCAGAAATATAATGACTGCTAGTTTAACATGTTTTACCATTGTGACATAAAACACTAAACCATCACATGAAAGGCATCACACATGACACACTAATTTTTCACGTGGAAACCCAGCTAGGAAAAACCATGGTGGGGATGAATACCCACAAGCTATTTTTTGAACTATTTTGAAGTCCGCTATGTTAGGAGCCTAGTTTGGTTAAAGACTATTATAGTAGGTTCTACTAGGAATCGATCCTGCTAGGGATCACCCGCTTAGGGGATGGCTAAATACTCGGTTAAAGGTTAAAACCCTATTAGAGGTTACCTTGCAAGAGGATTTTAAGAAATCATTGAATTGAGTCACCCTGTTAAAGGATTTACACAAAAGCTTGTTAAAGCTACCCAGTTAAGGGATTTTCCAAGTGTTGAAATGATTAGAAGTCAACAGGTAATACCCTGATCTGATAACAACACTCAATGCCAAGGCAGATCCACTTTAGCTCCTTTTCTTCTGCAATCACACTCTGCAAGTATCACCACACTTCTCCGGTCTGGCAAGAATCAAGTATCACTCACTTGGATACACACATAACATTTTCCAACACCCTCAAAATGAAAAACATCATCCACCTTATAGGAAACAGATATGTCGGTAGCATAAACCCTAAACATTTAGGTTTTACAATTCAATCAGTTCAATCTTGACTGTTAATCATACTGCATTAAATAGAATAGTCTTGAATTGATCTCAAGACGTTCTCCAACATTCATTCTTTGCCGCTTCAGGAAGCTGATAACCCATCATGCATTCTCCACCATTTACAAAGACTTTGTGCATTCCCGAGGTAGATAAGATCAATCTCCATGCAAGATCCTCAAGGAGATCCTTCACATGCACAAGGCTGATGTGACAACTCTATCTGATCTTAATTGCAATGCTAACTCATCACAAGATATCATCAGTTGAATCACATAGGCAATGCATCAACCAAAAACCCTGAAGCTGAGACTACCAACTGGTAGTCATGCAAAACTTCCATATACCGGTTCTTATTCCAACATACCAGTTCACCTTGAACAAACATACCAGTTCACCTTTTCACATATACCAGTTCACATCATCATACCGATTCTCTTGCTAGTTTGCTTTCTTCAATATACCAGTTCATACTTCAGCATATTGACATCAATGACAACATATAATATCATCATGTCATCACGCTCTGCACATATGCCAACATTATCATCCTAGGGTTTGTGACTATCACCCTAGTTCGAGCTTTGTCTTTGTGTTAAGAATTTATTCCAACCTTAGTTCGAGTTATGGAAGTTGGTATTCAGTTATTCTATATTCTGAGTATGCATACCTCAACATTATTCTTAACCCAAATTCATGATTTTCTACGAGGAATATGCAATGATCCAAATATCAATGATTTTATTGATCTGAATATTGATGATGCTTTGATATGGTGATCTGAATATATCATAAAGTTGAAAACATAATATATAGTGGTCTATTCTTCTTCATTCATCATGGTACATATGCTTGGTATTTAGTTTGTATGGGGAACACTTCCCATTACAGTTTGAAGTAAACATTTATTAAATCGTAATGCTTGATTAGTTTCTGCTTTCTTTTCATTAAAGTTAAATATACTTGAGACTTTGTTCAATTTATTGACGATGAAACCTAAGAACAATGCAGAATAGAAGTATCTAACCTATTGAACAAACATTATTCAATTAGAATGATGTGGGTGCTCCCACCATGGAGATTTGTGATATTTATCAATCATATGTTTGTGCTGAACTATACAATGTGTCTCTTCAATTGCGTGGTTGGTGCTTACATAATTATCTTATATTCCTTCTTATTAGTTTTACACATTAGCTGGAAAGACAACTTGGCTTATGTACACTATTTTTCAGAACACATACACTTGTTTTAATTCTTCTGATTAGTCATTATTTTAACTACAATTCAATAATACAATAATATGATCAAGTGTGATCAACATATGACATTTTTAGTTCTTTGCACATGCACGGTTATCTTATTGTTATTTGTTCAATATTTGGAAAATAATTTACATTCTGTTAAAGAATGTTGTGTAGTTTTATACTATGATTGAAGGTATTCAAATTATGAAAATTGATCATATTATACCATAGAGACCTCATTTAGGAAGAGCGATTAATGATCGTGAGCATCTTCATATTCCTTGGAATAGCGATTACAGTTTTCTCTCATTGAGAAGTCAGTGGATATATTAACTCGAACATTGAATTCGTATCAAATTTATCAACCAGAGAGAGCCACCAAATTTGAATTAAGGCAATTCACAGGGTTGAAGGGTGAAGGTTATTTGCGAATTCATCGCCATGCACATAGAAAACTAATCCTGGACACATCGATTTATGTTTGATAGTCAATAACTTTGGTAAGGGTGATTCTGATTTTAGAATTAGTGATCTATGGCACAATTTGTATTTGGTCATTACCCAACCTAAGTTCAAATTGTATATAGTCACAACATATTGAGGGAAAATGAATTTCCATTCTTTACCAAAACCCTTTACCTCGAAGCCATCAAGTTGTATGGGAAAACAACCATATATCGATGCAATCAAGATGAAATACATGACTAAATTTTGGTAGTAATCTTAGTATCTCATAATCCTCGAAATCTTTGTGTATGATCGAAATATCACAGTTTGCTATGCCAATAGTTCCAAGCGATCCTTGCATGTAACTTCAATATGTCATCGCTAAGTTGAAGGTAGATGATGTGTGATGGCAAGGGTTGAAGGTCACACAGCCATCAAAGATCCATGGGCTTGAAAATGGAACAACTTAAGAACGTTGGTGGATTGTGTGGGACTCTAGCCAATAAAGGGATAAGTTCTTTTATATTTGAATCATGTTCATGAATTTTCATGTTATTGTTAATTCATTCTATTGGGATGTTAATCATGTTTGATTGATGTTTCCCTTCGAGATAGTCTTGAACTATTATGCTTCAAGCTTCAGAGGGAGCTTGGGAATATACATGAGAGCCTATACAAGCTTTTATCTCATTCCTTCACTTTAGAAGATGGTTGAAGGTATTCCATGTTCATAATGATTGTGCTATGGGTCATTTTCGTAGAAAGTGAAAGTAAGGGAAAAAAAAAATTAGCATTTCTCATTCTGATTTATGAAAACTTATGATGGTTGCTTTCCTTAGTGGATTCTTATATTATGTAATCTTCATAAGATTTGGTTGTCACATATTTATTTAAAGGATTAAGAGAGAATTATATGTTCCCTACAATCCTCAATAAAATGCTTTGATGAAAGAATTGGCAATATTCTATAAGCCTAGGATTTTGTAAGCATGATGTTGATCCTATCGGTTTAATGCTGAAACACTAATTCCGATTTACATATGATTTCTAACTAGAAATAATTAGTTTCAGAATTTAAAATAAAAATAGGCCTAATGCATTACTCTCTAGAGTTAGAAGTATGCCAAGGTTCCAATGAATTGATATCTTGAATAATGGATTGCAGTACTCCTAAAACTAATTCTGAATTTGTAGATCCAACTAAGTTCTGGTAATTGACGGGATTCTTGATAAAATCTAGATAGATTTTATGCATTGGCTATAGCTTGAAGTACTTCCTTATAAGGAGCATCCTCTATATGTAGTAACAGTTTTTAGTTGTATTGAGTACTCAAGTAGATTATATTCCATCAAGGAAGGCTTCAAAGGAAGCAGTATGACTTCTTGCAAGATAGATGCCATGTAGTTGAAGTACGTCAACAAGCCTCTTGATTGAATGAGGTTGGATACTTCAGAAGTGTTCTTTGGCTGAGAGGGAGTCTCATCTTCTATAATACATTGTGTTGTATCATCCACCCTCTGTGAGAAATGCAAGGTGGAACCACCCTTTGCGGGCAATGCAAGGTGGTGTTGTATCCTTCTCTAGGAGAAGTTGAGGTGAAAGACCTCTTCCACCCATTGTGGGAAATGCAAGGTGGATCCATCCTCTATGGGTATGCATGATGGGTATCATGGAAGGAGTCCATGATGTACTTAGGATTCATCCTTTGTAGGTATGCATGATGAATATCATGGAAGGAGTCCATGATGTATATTGAATTCATCCACTCCAGGCATGCATGATGGATATCATGGAAACAATCCATGAAGCATGATCATGATATAAATTGATTATTCAAGGGATCCTCCCTAGCTAAGAGTGAGTGTTGAAATGTAGATAGGTAAAATCCTTAGCTTAAATAATTTTAATGTGGCCCTTTGCTTTAAAATTAATTATATTGATGCAATCATTTAATGTATAGGGTTGGGCCCAATTTGGATGCTTATGTAACTTGCATATTGATTAATTACATCATGTAATTGGGTTCGGCCCAAATGGAACTTAATGTAACTTGTGAACATTGAAAGGGCAAGCCCTATTTGGGCGCTCAATTTATGTGACTTGTAGTGGATATAGGGCAAGACCTATCCTTTATGTAACTTGTAACTCAACAGGTCAGATCCTATTGAACGTGTAACTTATAAATTATATAGGTCAAGGCCTATTTGTAATGCATAGGAAATACATTTAAATTATTGTAACTTGGTGGGAAAATACACAAGGCCGAAAAAGAATTATATTATGATTAATATCCTATATGTAACGAGACTTGAGGATCACAAACACAATCTAAGCAAGTGAACTCATGACTACTGCTACACAAGGTCTTCTATCTAAGTGAACTAGGTCTGCTACATGATCAACATATGCAACATCAACGAATCTACAAGTGTGACAAATTTATACAAGGGCTTGTGATGTTGTTCAAGGGCTGAGCAAACCAATTCATGTGTTGAGCGAAGGCATTCAAGAGCTACTAAAATATCATATGAGGTTGGCGAACTATCTTCTAGGCTGGGCGAACATCATATAGGCTGAGCATACTTCCATTCAAGGTTGACAAATTCATATGAGGACAAATGAATTTCACTCAGGGTCTGGGTTTGCACATAATTCTGAATGATTCAATCATACTCAAATCTGATCAAGACATCAGATAAGTGTGTTTAGTTGACATTCATATTTGTGCCCTAGCCGGGCTAAGTTGTAACTATTTTCTACCCTTAATAATTTTCAGATCTAAGACTTTGGTTGTTGGGTTTTTCGTCCAAGAGAGAGGTTTTCCCAAGGTATATTTGTGTTGTATGCTTTGCATTACTGTGTATTTTGTATATGCTTCCTATTTTTTAATTTGATCACTAAAAACTAACAAATGGAAGGGCTGAATTCTTCACCTTCCCTATGAAATGCATAGTGCCATTCCATGATGTTTGCTTGATTGGTTGTTATGGATGTTGGATGTTGTAATATTTTTCCTTGAAGTTTCAAATTGTGTTGGTGGTTGAAAGATTTGTGACAAGACCTGATTGTTTTTTACTTTGTTTTGGCAATGTTGTGGATGTTGAATATTTTGAAAGTGTTTCATAAGACACAGGAGCAAGCAAGAAAATAATCTAATATAATAAAAGAGTATTGTGTAAAGGATATTTTCAACCCTCGTGGATGTTGGGATATTTTACAAACCCCATTTGTTTTCGATAAATATTGGTCATTCGATCATGCAACAATCATACTCTTCTAAGGTCAAAAGGTCACAAATAATACCACATCCCACATCTTGATACTCTATCAACTCAAATAGTCATGACACACCCTAGCGTGGATCCATTTTTTTGTCTTTGTTTGAAAATTAAACCAAAGATAATCTCTTCTCAATTGGCTCGTTATCCTGGGAGATATATGGTTTCTTGGGAAAAATTCTTCCCCACCCTTGCACTGTGATATATTACAAGTGTTTGGTTATTGACTCAGCTTGGCCACTAATTTTCTACAGATATTAGTCAAGGTTTCGTTTGAGTGGTCATAATCAGCAGTATTTTTTGCTTCATTAAGGAGGTCTCCCAGTTTGTAGAGTGTTAGGTCCTGGAGACAACTGAGAGGGGGGGTGAATCAGTTGTCTATTAAAATCAAATAAAAAACCAATTAACCAACTTAATGCTTAATACCAGTAAACCAGTTAAGTATGCCGGTAGATAGTGTTAACAATAAATTACTATACCAGTAAGGATTAATGCATGAAACACAAACTTGAAGTCATCCACAACACATAACACCAATATTTGTACGTGGAAACCCTGTAAGGGGAAAAACCATGGTGGGAAACCTTACCCACAATCAGATGATAATACTGCAGATAGTAAGTGTACATAAATGGGGTCTGCACATGTAGAAAGGCCAACAGCTTAGAGCTCACTGCTCAATCACAAAATGAGAGTCACACTGACTACAGTTGGATGGTTAAATCCAATAAGAATGTACTGCACAAAATAGCATCTTCATATGCTGAATTTAGTACTGGTGTAATGCTGATATGCTTATACAAAAACCTAACTTCATCTTCAAATGATGTCTTCGTGTATTCCTCAACTTGATCTCGCATATACCTTCCACACAATCCTTTTCCGCATTCCACACTTGATCTTACAAATAAGATCTTACATTTATACCATACCCTAAGACCAATTTTAGTAGGTCGGCTCTACAAGATATTACAATAAAATCATTTTACAAATAATAGAATATCCGATGCAATAACCAATTAAACATGTCGACTTAATGCATTTACATCAATAATAAATCATCTCCATAGTGTGCCATGCTGATTTGGAAAAGATAAACCTGCCGGTGTAACCCTGGACCTATTTGTCGATAAAAGCAAATATGCAAATATGAATATACCAATGATTGATTCTTCAAAACAAAGTGTCCACACAATGTTTTCAACATTACCAAGTGTCTTCCATATCATTCCAGATACCAGTGAACATTATATCCTATCGGTGAACCATATACTAGTAACTGTTCAATAGTTACTTGCTTGCCGGTGAATGTTGCTGGATCTCCAAAGTGCTTGGTTTCAGTAGGTGTTGACATCAATGACAAAACCATACCAAAATACCAACAATCTCCCCCTTTGGCATTGATGGCAACACAAGATGGAAAAACCATCAAAGTGCCAAAACAGAAATGCCAAGTGTAAAACCAACAATCTCTTCAAAGTAACAATCTCTCCCTCTGAGAGCAACATGAGTTTATCCAAAGACTAATCTCTTCAAAGTAACAATTTCTCCCTTTGAGAGCAACATGAGTTTATCCAAAGACCAATCTCTTCTTCAATCTCTCCCCAAGAAGATAATGTGTTTTTCCATATATCTCTCCCCCTTTGACATCAAATGCCAAAGCTACAAAATTTAAGTCCATACAAAAATACCAACTACTCCCCCTGAGAAGTAGCTTCCTCATCAAATATCGGAATAAAAATTTGTCTTTTTAATTCTGCCGGTTGATGACAATCATCAACTAGCTAAGTCTCTACCGGTGGTGGTATGACTCCAAGCTGATCTCTGAGATATTCAAAAGTCTCCTTAGGCAAAGGTTTTGTGAAAATATCTGCAAGCTGTTCTTTAATATTCACATAAACCGGTTTTATCTCTTTTTCTTCAACTTTTTCCCTTAGAAAATTCAGTTTGATAGAAACATGTTTAGTTTTAGAATGTAATACCGGATTCTTAGATATATCAATTGCTATAGTGTTATCACAATATAGTAATGGGTTCTTTGCATTTTACCTTTATGGCTTTCAACATTTGTTTAAGCCATAATACCTGTGTACAGTTAGTTGCTGCTGCAACATATTCTGATTCCGTTGTTGATAAAGATGTACAACTCTATTTCTTACTCAACCAAGAAACTAATCTCTTTCCAAGAAAGAATGCTCCTCCAGTGGTGCTCTTTCTATCATCCAAATCTCCTGCCCAATTTGCATCTATGTATGCACATAGGTCAAAATTTCCATCTCTAGGATACCATAATCCAAGATTTGTTGTGCCTTGTAAGTACTGGAAAATCCTTTTTACTGCTGATTCATGATTTTCCCTAGGATTACTCTGAAATCTAGAAACAATACATACTGCAATCATAATATCAGGCCTGGTTTGTGTCAAATACAATAAACCTCCTATCATAGGTTTGTATCTAGTTGGATTAATAGGTGTAGATTCATCCTTTTGAGATAATTTGTCATTTGTAGTCATAGGTGTGCTTACCAGTTTAGAGTTCTCCATCCCAAATTTCTTTAGCAGTTCTCTCAAGTACTTAGATTGATTCAAAAATATACCTTTATCAGTTTGTGAAATCTACAATCCTAAAAAGAATTTTATTTCTCCAATCACAGACATTTCAAATTCTTGCTACATTTTAAGAGAAAATCCCTTACATAATCCATCTTCTCCTCCAAAGATTATATCATCAACAAATACTTCAATAATCAAGATGTCATCATTAGTTATTTTGTAATATAAATTTCTATCTGCATTTCCTTTAGTAAAACCAATCTTTAAAAGATACTTATCCAACCTTGCATACCAAGCTCTTGGGGCTTGTTTCAATCCATACAGAGCTTTTCTTAACCTGCAAATCATATCGTTGTCATCTGTCAAAGAAAATCCATTAGGTTGTTCAATATATACTTCTTCTTCAAGATCTCCATTAAAAAATGCACATTTAATATCCATTTGATAAACTTTATAGTCCTTGTGAGTTGCAAAAGCCAAGAATAATCTAACTGCCTCAATTCTGGCTACTGATGCAAAGGTTTCATTGTAATCGACTCCTTCTTTCTGAGAATATCCTTTACACACTAGTCTTGCTTTATTTCTGACAACCTTGCCATCTTCA
This sequence comes from Cryptomeria japonica, assembly GCF_030272615.1. Lineage (NCBI taxonomy): Eukaryota > Viridiplantae > Streptophyta > Pinopsida > Cupressales > Cupressaceae > Cryptomeria > Cryptomeria japonica. Next base: position 117,193,687 of record NC_081411.1, read on the forward strand.
TTAAGTTTGTTTCTGAATACCCATTTGGTTCCAATTACATTTTTATCTTTAGGCCAGGGAACTAATGTCCAAGTATTATTTTTCTCAATTTGTCCTAATTCTTCTTCCATAGCTTTAATCCAAAATTTATCTTCGCATGCCTCATTGATAGATGATGGTTCAATTTGAGAAATAAGACATACCTCTTCATTTTCCTATCTTCCTCTTGTCATAACTCTTTTAAATTTGTTTCCAATTATCTGATCTTCAGAATGATTCAATCTTACATACCGGGGTGTCTTAGTTTTTTGTTGTTCTTCAGTTACTATGGAATCCTCTGATGATACCGGAGTAACTGGATCTTCATTCTGTACTGGTGGATTCAGTATAGGTTCATTTGTCACAATTTCTGTTGCCAGTTCAGAGTCTATATACCTTGAAGTTCCTCTGAATTGTTGATCAATTTTTACATTTGTACTCTCAACAATTTTCTGCAATCTCTTATTAAAACATCTATATGCCTTGCTCTTAGATGAATAACCAAGAAATATTCCTTCATCACTTCTAGGATCAAATTTCCCAATATACTCATCTGTTCTAATATAACATTTACTTCCAAAAATTCTAAAATATTTAAGAGTAGGAGTATTACCAAACCATAGTTCATGAGGGGTCTTATCGGTTTCACCTTTGATGTGAACTTTGTTGAATGTATAGACAACAATGCTAACTGCCTCTCTCCAATACACATGTGGTAGATTTGTTTCTGATAACATACTTCTTGCTGCATCTAAGATAGTTCTGTTTTTCCTTTCAACAACTCCATTCTGCTGTGGTGTCCGAGGTGTTGATAACTGTCTTCTGATTCCATTCACTTCATAGAATGTATTAAAGTCCTTAGATGTAAATTCTCTTGCTTTATTTGATCTTAAACATTTGATTTTCTTACCGGTTTCATTTTCAACCATTGCTTTGAATAGTTTGAACTTTCCAAGTGCTTCTGATTTTTCTTTGAGAAAAGTAACCCAACACATTCTAGAATAATCATCAATAATTAGCATGAAATATCTATCACCTTGTAAGCTTTTAGTTCTAGCTGGACCACATAAATCAGTGTGAATCAAATCAAGAGCATTATTGGATTTTTCTGGAATACTTTTGAAACTAGCTCTAACTTGTTTTTCAAATTGACATTCCTTACAAATTGTATTATGAGGTTTCACAATTTTAGGTAGATCTCTAACTGCCTTAGAAGTACTGATTTTTACCATGCAATCAAAGTTTACATGACATAGTCTTTTATGCCATAACTAACTTTCATCTATATGTGCAATTAAGCATGCCTTTTCAATGTTATTCAAATGAAAGATGTTACCTCTAGTCTGATTACCGGTTGCAATTTCCAAACTAGTTCTATTCATGATTTTGCATTTTCCATTTTTAAATTGTAACTGAAATCCCTTCTCAACTAATTGACCAACACTTAAAAGATTATGATTTAGTCCTTCAACATAGTAGACATTGTCAGTGTTATGTTTACCATCAAGAGATATTGAACCCTTACCTTTGATTGAGCAGGCTTTGTCATCTCTAAATCATACTAAACCTCCATTGTATTCTTGAAAGTTCAAGAATTTACCTTTGTCTCCAGTCATGTGATGTGAGCATCCTGAGTCAATGATCCATTCATCCTTTGTTTCAACTTTAGCTGCTAGGGCTTGTTCTACCGGTTGGGTAGTAGGTGTCGGTTGATCTTCTGTTATAGCAACAAAAACCCATCCATTGTCTGTTGGATCCTCATCAGAATCATCAGTCACTCCTTCATCAGCAATGTAACAAGATTTGTCTTTGTTCTTCTTAAATCTGTACCTCTGATATTCAGGATTAGGCTTGTATGTTCTTCTAGCTTCTTCTCTTAGTCTAGCATGTCTATTAGGGCATCTTGAAGCCATATGACCAATCTTATTGCAGTTAAAACATTTAAAAGGTGCTTTACCTTCATACTTACTTCCAATTGGACCTTTTGGCATTTTTCTTGCAAATAGTGCTTCAAGTTCTTCAAGCTCTTCATTCTCCTTTCTAGATTCTTCAAGCTCTCTTGCATAAAAGGCTCTCCAGTTTGATTTGTCAAATGATGGAGTAGATGATGTTGATGCTTTGAAGGCTAAATCAGTTTTTATGGTAGCAACAGGACCAAATTCCTCAATTTCAAAGGCTGAAAGTTTTCCAATCAATGTATCTCTAGTTACTGATGTATTAGGCATTATTCTCAACTCATTTATAGCAGTAACCTTCATTTTATATGCCGGTGGCAAACCTCTTAAGATTTTTGAAAAAATTTCATCCTCACTTAGAGTTCTTCCACAATATTTAATTCCCCAAACAATTTCATTTACTCTTTCCATAAAAGCAGAAATCCTTTCATCTTCTTCCATTTTCAGATGTTCATACCTGACTCGGAAGCTTTCAAGTTTTGCAATCTTGACTGTGGTATCTCCTTCATTCAGTGTTTCCAAATGATTCCAAATAGCTTTAGCAATAGACCTATTTGATAATCACATGATTTGTTGATCTGATAATGCACTCAAAAGTGCTTCTCTTGCTTTGCAATCATTTTCTTTATCTTTGGCTAAGGTAGTTGGAACAGGCTGACCAGGAGTAGCAGCATTATAACCATTCTTTGTAACTTCCCAGATGTCTTTACCAATGCAATTCAGGTGTGTCTCCATTCTGATCTTCCATATCCCATAGTTGGTTCCATCAAGTTTAGGACTGTCCTTCCTGAAGTAATTTTTAGACATTGAATCTCCTCAAGTTGTTAAACTTCTGCAAAAGAGGACTAAGCTCTGATACCAATTGTTAGGTCCTGGACACAACTGAGAGGGGGGGGTGAATCAGTTGTCTACTAAAATCAAATAAAAAACCAATTAACCAACTTAATGCTTAATACCAGTAAACCAGTTAAGTATGCTAGTAGACTGTGTTAACAATGAATTACTATACTAGTAAAGATTAATGTAGGAAACACAAACATGAAGTCATCCACAACACATAACACCAATATTTGTACGTGGAAACCCTGTAAGGGGAAAAACCACGGTGGGAAACCTGTTGGTGTAAATAATTATTCATCTTGAATATTATTACACTTACTTAAGTTTACTTAGGAAATGCATTTCATAGTAGTTTGGGTATGAAACACTTGGGTGTTTGTGCCACATTGGGATAGTGTGTGTAGGAGAAATTCCACCTTTTATGGTGATGATCTTGTTGTTACACTCCACATTCAGTGGGTGATCCACCTCATGTGGACTATTATATTATTTCTCCTACCTACCCTCTCCTATTTCCTACCTACCCTTGTTTCTTATTGAGCCACATGTCATGTTTGTGTGCTCACATATCCCTAGCCTTGCCTATATAAGCAGGCTCATCTACATTGTATGAAATTGATTATTGATCATTTTCTATTGATGAGAATACAGTTTATTCTTGTCCTATATTGTGTCTCTATTTTGTACATTTCATTGAGCTCTTGATCTTGGCAAAATCTCACAAAACCTTACCCACAATCAGATGATACTACTGTAGATAGTAAGTGTACATAAATGGGGTCTGGACATGCAGAAAGGCCAATAGCCTAGAGCTCACTGCTCAATCACAAAATGAGAGTCATACTGACTACAGTTGGATGGTTAAATCCAATAAGAATGTACTGAACAAAATAGTATCTTCATATGTTGGATTCAATACTGGTGTAATGCTGATATGCTTATACAAAAACCTAACTTCATCCTCAAATGATGTCTTCATGTATTCCTCAGCTTGATCTCGCATATACCTTCCACACAATCCTTTTCCGCATTCCACACTTGATCTTACAAATAAGATCTTACATTTATACCATACCCTAAGACCAATTTTAGTAGGTCGGCTCTACAAGATATTACAATAAAATCATTTTACAAACAATAGAATACTCAATGCAATAAATGATTAAACATGTCGGCTTAATTCATTTACATCAATAATAAATCATCTCCATAGCGTGCCATGCTGATCTGGAAAAGATAAACTTATCGGTGTAACCCTGGACCTATTTGCCAGTAAAAGCAAATATGCAAATATGAATATACCAATGATTGATTCTTCAAAACAAAGTGTCCACACAATGTTTTCTACATTACCAAGTGTCTTCCATATCATTCCAGATACCGGTGAACATTATATCCTGCCGGTGAACCATATACCAGTAATTGTTCAATAGTTACTTGCTTGCCGGTGAATGTTGCTGGATCTCCAAAGTGCTTGGTTTCAGTAGGTGTTGACTTAGCTTGGCCACTAATTTTCTAAATATATTAGTCAAGGTTTTGTTTGAGTGGTCATAATCAGCAGTATTTTTTGCTTCGTTAAGGAGGTCTCCCAGTTTGTAGAGGTTACGCTCTACAGATTTTGTCGTACCATATAGGTATTGAGGGAGGTATGACATCGTTATGACAACTTGTAACACTTGTTGATTACAATTTTAATTCAAACACATTTATTTATAGTGGCTTGGATTACGTGGCATTAGTCAGCGTTGCTACTTAGGTCTTCCCTCTCACTTGGCCTTATGGGCTACTTGGGAGGCAAACTTGCTAAAGGATTTATCCAATTGAAAAAAATGACAAAAAACATGAAAGGTGGGTCTGGATTTTTGGTCACCTAGTTAAGGGGAGAGCATATGCCTATTATGTTGACTTTAATTTCATCATCAGAATACTACCTGCAACATGTTAGTTTCACAAAATGCAAAGGAAATGCTACAAGAAATCCAAACTCAACCAATGAAACTACATGAAATACATATTAAAATAAAAACATTATTTTTACCTTCATGATTTAAGTCTCATTGTGTCCTAACTCCACTATTCTTGGTTGTAGATGATGTGCTCTCAGACAAGCACTGATAGCTTCCAAGATAGCATATGAAGAATGGACTGATAACTAATGGTTAACTGATACTATGATATGCAATGGAAAATGATTATGCTAAATGGAAAATGCTAATTGCTTCAAGATAAAAAATCACAGATGCATAAGTTTTCTCAAATTGTTAACTTAAAAATTCACTTGAAGACTAATTCTTTCTCAACTCAAACTCCCATTTTTATAGACTTTGAGAGGATAAGATGATGTGACTTGGATCAATGGTCATGATTAGATATGCAGATTTGGATTGTTGTGAGCAAAGGTGAAGGTTGAGAGAAAGGGGGAAGGAGAAGACAAGTGTCACTCATCTCACCTTGACTGGGTTTCTGACTGAGGGAATTTAGGGATGGTTGGAGAAGATTTAGGCATGAGAGGACAAGTGGACTCAAGTCCTTCCTAAGATGTAGGGATGTTGGAGAGAATATAGAAGAAGGTTATGAAATATGTGTACGCACACAATTTTCATTAAATTTGGAAGTTGAAAATAAATGATGAATTAATATTTAAGAAATATTAATATCTTTGGCCACATGATTGATGAGTTGGCGAAGGAAAGATAAAGTGGAGATGGAAGGATGAGTTGGAAAAAGGATTAAATAATTTAGAAATTATTTAATATTTGAGACTATAGGATAGAAGAATAATCATTAAATATTAGATATTTAATTGATTGATTAGAAGAATAATTAAATATTAGATATTTAATTAATTGATTTGAAGAAAAGGATAAATGAATTAATTAATAAAATGTTTCAATTAAATTAATTAATAGAAAGACATGAAATGATTTGAATAAATTAATCTTTTCAAATTAACTATTTAATAGAAGAATAAATATAAAATATTTATTTAATTTCTCATAGCCATTTTTATGTGTATACATTTTGCCCCTCTTTGAAATGATGTTGAGACAACATTGTTTCAAAGATTAAATCAAGTCTTGATAGTGCGCCTGACGAAGATAAAAATCCCGATTTTGTGCCCCCTCGAGAGATTAATCATGAAATTGTTGAAAAATTTGGATAAGCGATTGATCTCATGATAATTGAAAGGTCCTTCAATTAAATTTATTTATGAAAAATAAATAAAATTGCCCCATTAAAACATTAATTACCCTTCTATTTGGTAAATATAAAATTAACCAAAGGTAATTTTAATTTCATTTTCATCCTTGTTAGCTTGTGAAGAGAATTGTCCTTGGTGAGGTGACGAAATAGTGATCCCATTCGAGAACCATCGATTTGAGCACGTTTGATGATATCAGCGACCTCCTAAGTATGGTTATCTAGTATGTACCTTATCTCGATCCTTTTTGCAACTTGTCGTACAATTTTCTATGTTTTTTTGGTGTGTGTTTGGCTATTTTAATTTTTTTAAATTTTTGGCAGCTTTGTTTAGTGCTTTTGTTTCTTTTGTTAGCTCATTTGCATTCAATGTTAGCGCTTTTGATTTTTTCGCGCATATGTTTGTTTTGCTAGCAGCTTTGCAATGTATGTTAGTGCTTATGCGTTGAATGTTTGCACATATGTTGAATAGGGTAGCGCTTATGCTTTGTTTCATGCATTTGTTGCAAGGTTTAGTGCTTTTGTGAAAAAGGTTCGCACATGTTTATGCATTCAATAAAATATCGCTTTTGTTAAAAAGATTAGCGCTTATGCTTCAAATGAATTTGTGTGATGTTGTTCATGTTAAAATTCACTTTGATGATTAAATTTAGACATTTTGACGCGCAATTGTGTATTGTTAGGTATTCGATTGATGTCTTCATTGATAGAAATTTGATAATGTTGATTGATAGGATAAACAATTGATTGATTTGATTTGATTGGATAGATTGATAGATTATCTCTAAGAAACTGATGCAACTTTTGATGAAGAGCATAGCAAAGTTTGATTGATAGAAAACCATGATTGATAGATTTAGATTGACTTGATAGCCTGATTTGCTTCATTTTGAAAAGATGTATCAATTGTTGATTGTAGAGATTAGCGATCTTTTTGATAGATAGATAGATGATTGATGTTTGATAGAGATCAAATTATTTTGTTAAACAGGAGAAACTTGATGTTCTCCAGTGTCAGGAGAAATTCCTAGCCATGCGCCACTTAGTGCCAGAGCTTACACAAGCTGAGGTTAGACATATAGATACCTGTGGATTATGTCATTTGTTATACATGCCTGATATTACCCATAATAGGGGTTTGTTGACTACTCTAGTAGAGAGATGGCATAGTGAGCATAACACTTCCCACCTGCCCACTGGTGAGATTAGTGTGACGCTTGAGGATGTCTATAGGATTCTCCATATCCCATTGACTAGTGAGTTAGTTCAATATGATTTTCAGGATCTTGGATGGATAGAGGGTTGTAGAGCCATATTTGGTGATGAGAGAATTTCCAGAGGAGAGATCCGATTGGAGGATATTATTATGTATTACGAGACTTTCCTCATGATTCTTGCACGTTTGATTGGGGGGTTTATCTGTCTAGACAAGAGATCTCAAGGTTTTGCTGTTGGTTGGGGTGAGATTCTTCGGAGCATGATGTAACATCGGACTCGATATGCCTGGGGTGTTTGTATGCTCGCTCATTTATATCATGATCTTCATCAGGTTGTTTTCATTGAGAGTGCTAGTTTATTGACATGCACACACTTTTACAGATCTGGTGCTGGGAGCACATTGTGAATACTCGACCTATCCATCATAGAGTTCATGGTGAGAGGAAGCCATATGTTTATTTGTATGCAGGTATCCTTATTCATCATAAGCTGGGTAAGATGGAGTATTGGCATTGGGTTCTTGATTCACTGGATAGTGTTATTTGGAGACCTTATATTGATTGTGAGCCATGGATGGATGATGCATGGACATTACCATATATTATGCAGAGCAAGTATCTCATTGGTCGAACTCCATACATTGTTGAGTGGCAGTTGATTAGTCGCATTCTGAGATAGTTTGGTATCGTTCAACCCATGCCTACTGATGTCACTATATATGCTCGACGGTACAGGGATAGGCGAGATTGGGGACCTTCTTTGTCTTTTAAGATAACACGCACAAAGTTTCTAGCTACTTCCATGGTGGCTTATGATTTGAGATTACACCTTCTAGATCCTAGGGTGACTACAGATTATGATCAGTACATTCTTGCACACCCTTTTCCTCGGATTACCGATCCAACAGACCCTCCTCCCAGTTCAGGAGATGAGGAGGATGATTTAGATGATCCCATCATTAGGAGATGGAGATGAAGGTGAGATCTTAGAGATTCTCAGGAGGCCAAAGGTGGTGGAGATGGTGAAGGAGGTGGTAGGAGACCCAGACAGAGAGGAGATCAGTTGAGAGTCCATGGAAGATCATTTGGACAGACTAGCAGGATTGGGAGACCACTTCCTATGGGTGGGAGAGAGGTAGGATGGATTGGGAGGGATACTAGCAGGGTAGGGATGAGATCAGTGAGAGGCTTACCCTCTACAGGAGGAGGCAGGATTACTGGACTAGATGGGGGTTACAAGAGAGGTGGGAGTACTGGACTAGATGGGGGTTGCGTGAGGCATTGATTTTGGTCAGATTTGGTCAGACCCTATTGTTATTGCAGCTCATGGTGGAGAGGATGAGGATTTAGATGATCATGTTTCACTTATTAGATGATGGATTGTGAGAGCTACTCAGGCTGATATTCTAGCACATGGACAGGGAGGTGGAGATGAGGTTATTAAGGGTCATGTTCCTCAACAAGATGTGCCAGAGGAGGGTGTGTCAAAGAAGGGGACTATGGATAGTCTCAAAGCACAGATAGATCAGCTTAGAGAACAAGTACATACACTCATGTCAGAGAGGGACAAGGTTGTTAGGAGACATTAGGACACTCAGGGTCTCCTTGATCATATTCAATAGGTTATATCGGGTACTCTCTCAGCTGATACTATCAGAGCACTATTTCAGGCCAGGAAGGAGACATCACACTGGCGACGATTATACAAGGATTTAGTCACTAAGAGCTATAGAGCAGGTAGCTATTAGACCATTGTGAGGATGGATACTAGCAACAGTGGAGTTATGGAACCTCCTCAGAGGAGTGGTGATCATGTGAGATAGGCACTTGGAGGATCCTCTCGCCCACAACTACAAAGATAGACAAAATCAGGTGGTAGTGGCATAGGACAATCATGACTTGATTTATATTGATGAGACACTTGTATTTTTGATCTAATAACATTGTATACTTGGACTTTTTATTATTTTATATGCAAACATGGACTCTATATGATGATGATCTTTATTATGCATGTTACTCTATATGATGATGATCTATATGCAACGATTACATGGATGATGTTATGATCTTTTCTTTTCTTTTATTTATGATGATGCTCTGTATGATGATGCAATGATGATACTTATCTTATATGATGCGATGAATATGAAATGAAAATGCATTTGATTTTCTGATTTTTGATAATCATGGATGCAAATGAAAATGATTACTAACTTAAATGAAAATGAATGCAAATGAATGATTGATTTTTTTTAATTGTGTATGCATATAATGATGTGAAAATGCAAACATTTTTGATTTAAATAAAAATGATGATTATGAATGCTTATAATGATAAATGAATCTAAGTACAAAGATGCAACTAAATGACCCTTAATGGATAAAAAGAACTACAATGATAATGATTCTAATGCAAATAATAATGATGATTACTATATGATTAATGAAATGTACTTAATGGAATGCAAACTAATGCAATGATTGAAATGCAACTAAATGAAAATGAATTGAAATGATTCTAAAGATGAATGCACCTACAATGATCAAATGCAAATTTGTTTTTGTTTGTCCAAGTATACACAATCTTTATTTAGGATTGTTGATCTTTGAATGAAATGATATGCTTATAATGCAACTAGCAATGAATGCTTATAATACAGATGAATAATGATCTAATCTAAAAATGATCTAACTAAAATGATATTTCCATTCTTCATATGTTGTCTTGTAACAGTGCTTGATTTCAGCATTGAGCTTTAAAATGTTGTAAGAAAATACAAGCAACTTGACATAAAGATCCAAGATGACCTGAGTATTTCTTACATGGATTTTGATATAGCAAGTTAATACAAACAACTTAATATAATGAATCAAGCTGACCTAAGTATTTCTTCCAGAACAAACAAGGACTATCTCCTTTCATGCATGACTTCGTCCTCCTTGATATTTTGCCAATCATATCCTTAGACAAGTACATACCTTAATAAGAGATAAACCACAAAAATCTAACAAAGAAAATAATCATGCCCCATCATAGCTTCTCTAGTCATGGACATGCTTGAGTCGAATAGGGTACATTATTAGCAATAAAATCAAGATATAAACACTGAATCTTGCATGTCATTCACATGTTCTCATGGTCATTAATTGATATAATCATCTTGATGAGTGATCTTTGATAATCCTTTATTACTTGTTGGTTAACTCTTTGTTTCTTGAGTTTCACGATTCAGTTGTCATAAAATTCCTCGATCTTTGTTGCTTCATTGCTCATTATCTATATCAAAACCCTAGGTATTTTTGGTTTTTCTAAGTTTTCCGAATGTTTTTGGATTTTCAAAGATTCAACAAATCACCTTAGCAAAAGGAATTAGGATTTTTCCCCCATTAGAAACCAAAAATTATTATGGATGTACAAACTAACCAGGATCCAAACCATGGCGGGACATTAATGCAAATTGATTGATTTTGATAAAATCTAAGACAATGACTATGAAAAGTATGTCAAATATTGATAATTGTTGGTAAGCTGCATATTTCTTGCTAATGATTCAAAGCAATGGATGTGAAAGATGAAATGAACGAGATAGGATAGATGGAAGCGATAGATGCGATAGGATGAAGTGGATAGGTGCACAAAGAGATCTCATAGATGGAGGAACTCACTTTTTAGATAGCGTCTGTTTACCGAGTTTTCACTATCTAAATTTATTGCATTTTTCCATTTTATTTTTTATTTTATTTTTTCACTGTTTTATTCTTTTTAGAGTTTTCTACTTTTATGATTTTTATTGATTTCTTCAGGACTTAATATGCTTTTTATTGATTTTTTCAAGACTTTATATTCTTTTTATTGAATTTTTCAGGACTTTATATCTCAAGCATAGAACTTCTTGAGATGGATAGAATTGATAGGTTCATCAAACCAATCACCTTCAGGGGTAGATAACTTGTATGCTTTTCAGCCATATGTTGCTACTATGACAAAAGGACCTAGCCAATTTGGTTCCAATTTACCCTTCTTTTCTTGGTCTTGTTGATTTCTTGGATTCTCCCTTAGAAATATATCTCCAATCTGAAAAATGCGTGGCTTGACTCTGTGATTATAAATTCTTTCCATTCTCTATTTATACCTTTAAATGATCTGTTTCATTTTGGCGATGTTCCTGAATTAGTTCAAGTTCTTGAAGTCTAGAGACTCATTCTTCTTCTTCTTCTGGTATAAGACCTTTCAAGGAAACTCACAGAGAAGGAATCTCTACTTATATTGGTAATATAGCATTTGATCCATAGACTAAGCAATATGGAGTTGCCCCCATTGGTGTGCGGATGCTGGTTCGGTATGCCCAAAGAGTAGGATTTAGCTGGACGTGCTAGTCTTTCCCAGCTTCATTGACTGTTTTCTTCAAGATTTTCAAGATAGTCCTATTTGATGCCTCAACTTGACCATTTCCTTGTGGATAATATGGAGTAGAAAACCTATGTTGGATATGGATTTTCTCACATAGTTCCTTCACATCTTGATTTTTAAATGGTCATCCATTATCAGTGATAATAATCATAGGAACTCCATAGTGACATATTATATAATTCAAGATGAATGGTGATATTTGTTTTCCCGTCACTTTTGTCAAAGGTACTGCTTCAATCCATTTAGTGAAATATTCAATAGTAGTCAGAATGAACTTATGTCCATTAGAGGATGAAGGATAAATCTTACCCACCAAATAGAGGCCCCATTGAGAAAATGGCCATGATCCTATCATATGATACAATTTGTGTGGTAGTGCATGAATGAGATTCCCATGGATCTCGCATTGTTTGCATTTCTTGGCATATGTGGATGAATCTCTCTCCATAGTAGGCCAATAGTAACCCATATGAAGAAGTTTCTTAGCCAGTGTTAATCCACTTGAGTGTGTGCCACAAATACCTGCATGAACTTCATTAAGAACTTTCTCAGATTCCTCTCGCTTGAGACATCTCAATAAAGAGATATCTAGACCTCTCCTATATAGGATATCAACAATAATAGTATAGTAGGATGACTAATGGATAAAATTTCTTCTCTGATTGTGGGATAGGTCAAGAGGAAGGATATTCACTTTCAAGTACTGATAGGTTTGGCCATATAAGGATTGACCAGTTCTTGATATATGAAAAATTATGTAGGTATGCTGGGATTGAATGGTAGGGGTTAAGATATCTTCCACTAGGAATTCATAATGCTTTTGATTCTCCTGATTCTGCAAGAGAGATGCTATTGTATCCATTGCATTTATTGCTATATTCTCATTTCTTGGGATCTGAGTGAATGATACTTCTTCAAAGTGTTCTTTAAATTCTTCTACCAATTGTTTGTAGGGAATGAGCTTGTCATCCTTAGTTTGATAATCATCATTTATTTGGTTGATGATAAGCTATGAATCACCATAGACATGTAATTCCTTGATATTCCATTCAATAGCCATTTTGAGCCCAATAGCCAATGCTTCATATTATGGAGTGTTGTTTGTGCATGGAAACCACAATCTCTATGATTTTGGAATTGTGTGTCCTTGAGGTGTGATAAACAAAATTCCTGCACCTGATCCATATTGTGTATAAGAATCATCAAAGTACAACTCCCAAAATTTTGTACTTATTGTCAGAATGTCTGCATCAGGAAATTCAATGTGAAATGGTATGTCATCTTGTAAAGGTGATTTAGTTAATTGATCAACAATGCTTTGTCCTTTGATAGCTTTTCAATCAACATACTCTATATCAAATTCACTTAGTATCATAACCCATTTGGCAAGTTTTCCTGTCAAAGTTGACTTGTTCAACAAATACTTTGATGGGTTAATTTTTGCTATTAGCTTCACAGAATGAGTCAGCATATAATGTCGCAGCTTCTGAGTTGCAAATACAACTGCTAGGCATGTCTTCTATAATGATGTATAATTCAATTAATAGCCAAGAAGTGTTCTATTGATGTAATACACTGCTCTTTCTTTTCCTTCTTCATCATGTTGTGCTAGGAGAGATCCTAATGATACATTTGTTGCTGAGATATAAAGTAACAATGGTTTCCCTTTGATTGGTGATACAAATATTGGAGGATTCATGAGATATTCTTTTATTTGCATAAAAGCCTCTTTACACTTTGGATCCCATTTGAATGGAACATTGAGTGAATGAATGACATCTATCTGCTAATTGAGAGACAAATCTTCTGATTGTTTGCAATCTTCCTTGTAAAGAATGTGATTGACTTATATTCCTAGGTGACTCCACTTCCATGATGGCTTTGACCCTTTTAGGATCTACTTCAATTCCATGAGCTGATATAATGTACCCAAGAAGTTTTCCAGAGGTTACTCCAAATGCACATTTCTTTGGATTTAATCTCAACTGATATCTTTCAAACCTATCAAAGATCTTGCTCAAGATGCTCAAATGTTCTTTTCCTGTATGAAATTTTGCAAGTATATCATCTACATAATCTTCCATAAATGTATGCATCGTATCATAAAAAAATGTTGTCATAGCTCTTTGATAAGTTGATCCTACATTCTTAAGCCCAAATGGCATAACATTCCAGCAATAAGTATCCCATGCACAGGTGAATGTTGTCTTTTCTTGATCTCCAGGGATAGTTCTTATTTGATTGTATCCTGAGAATCCATCCATTAATGAAAATATCTCATGTCCTGCTGATAAGTCCACAATTATATCAATGTTAGGTAGTAGGAAATCATCCTTGGGACATGCCTTGTTCAAATCTCTGAAATTGGTGCAGACTCTTATGCTTTTATCTGGCTTTTCCACTAGCACAATGCTTGAAACCCATTCTGGATAGGCAACAAGCCTTATGAAACCCACGTCTAATAGTTTGTTTAGCTTGACTTTTACAAGGAGAGAAATGTGTGGATGCATCTTCCTTAGCTTTTGTTTATCTGGTTTTGCTTTTAGATTCATATTGAGATGATGCATTATAAGATTTGGATTAAGTCTTGGCATGTCTACATAGGACCAAGCAAAATTTATCTATCTTTGTCTGAAGAATTCTATGTAGTCTTTCCTCTCTCCATCTGATAATGATGCAACATAATGAAGTATCTTGGGATCTTTTGATGTGCCAATGTTTATTGCTTCTGTTGGTTCTATTAGAATAGTAGATCTCTCTTGAAAGTATGTAGAGAGGATGTCAAAATTTCCATCTTCTGGCATCTCAAAGAGGTTTTCACCATTAGATACATCCTTTATTTTTCCTTTTGATTGATCTAGTGTTGCCATGAAATGGTTTTCAGCACCAGGTCTTTTTCCTTATTTTATTTTAATTTTGTGACTAGAAAGTTTGGCATTCTCCTGACTACAAGAAATGTTACTTGATTTCACAATGGAAGATATCTTAGGTGTTATGGGTTTGACAACATTAAGATACACAACTAAGTCATGGTCATTGGAAAAGACATCCAATTCAAGGTTTTCTAGGTCATCCCAATCAATTAATTCTGGATGAAGAAGTGGTAAGTCATAGCCATCATCAGTGTTAGGTGCTTCAAGGTTCATGACACAATAGTCATAATTTGGCATAGAGTAGGTAATGTCATAGATAGGATGATCTTGAGGATAGTCTCTCCCATGTGTTCTCCAATCAGTTCTAACAAAATTAGTATTGACATTTTGTGGTTCACACTCAAGTGACTCTTCATCTGACGTTTGTCCCTTAAATGCATGAATTACATCAACAGTCACATCTTTAATACTACAAGTTCCTTCTTGATTAATTTCCATAGATTCATTTGTATTTTGAAGTTGACATATTTGTGCACATGATATAGAAGATTCTTTTACTATCTTTTGTCTTCTCTCTAACTCAGCCTCTTCTGAACTAATAGTCAATCCCATTTGACTATCTATTAGTTCTTCTATGGTTCTTCCATACTTTGGTGCAGTTTGCTCCTCATTTGATAGAAATCTGGTATTTCTAGATGCTTGACCAATATCTATTTGTGCTTCTCGTGGAGTTACTTCTTGGTCTTTTTCATTCTCTTTCTTTTGTTGTCTTGCATATGCCTCTTTTCTTTGGATTCTGAGTTCTTCTTGTCTTTTTTCTAATTCTATCCTTTGTTTTGTAAAAGACAAGTCTTCATTTGTGATACCTTCTTTCTCTTCGTTATTTTCTTTATTTGATACATTAGATGATAGATCTATACCCCATTCATATTCATTTGAATCTGTCTCTGAACCATTATCTAGGACTACACCACTATACATTAGATGATACATATGCATTTGGTCGTATTCCTTGAACTTGTTTACAAGATTCTTCTTCTCTTTTGATTGCAAGCTTCTCCTATTGTTTCTCATGTTCTTCTTGTTTATGCTTATTGGCTATTGTTTATGCTGCTTGCTGTAGCTTTTCTTGTCATTGTTCTTCTTTAAGGACTGATTTCTTTCTCCACTTTGGTTGTTGATAATTATGTTATTTTTTATTTGACTTTGAATATCCAAGTCTCGGTTTATCTTCTTTGGATTACGAGTGAGGACAAATAGGTTCTGAAATACCTTGATGTCGCTTACCAATTGGTTCTTTTCCTTCATATCCCATTTTTTGCATGATTTTATAGCCATTGCCATATTTCTCTATGGGAATCTTAACTTTTGCAGTTGTTACTATAGTTTCATTTTTATCTTTGTACAACCAACCAATAATGTCCTTGTCTTCAGTTTCTTCTTCAAGTGTTCTAGCTTTAACAAATGCTCCATTAAACATTTCTTTTGGTTTTTCTGAGATCCGTAGTTGAACATTTGTAGGCTTTCCATATGATTTAGGTGAAAGTGGCAAATTATGCAAAGAATATTTTCCCATTCCTTCATCATTTAATTTGAGCTTTTTCTCAAAGGTTTCCCATAACTTTTCTTGAATTTATTTGGTAGGATATACTGAATCTCTATTATGTGGAACTCTTGTATCTTGTGTTGGCTTCAGATTATTGCAATATTGGCTAGAGTCTGCAATTATAGCGACCTCTTGTCCTACGTGAGGAAACTTTACAAATTGATGATATGTAGAAGGAACTGCTTGCATGTTGTGAATCCATGGCCTTCTAGAAGAATGTTATAAGAGAGGTTCAAATCTAAAACTTGGCATAATGTGTTCCTTTCTACAAGTCCTATTTTGATTGGTAACACCACGGTTCCTTTAGAAGAACACTCCGCTTCATCATAAGCCTTAATGGTTATTTTCTTCTTTGGATCTACTGTATTTTTTGAATATCTCAAAGCCTTTATTAAACTTAATGTACAAATGTTTAAGCCAGCTCCACCATCTATGAGTATGCATTTGACATGAGTTTTATTGATGGTGACTTCAATATGTAAGAGAGCGTTGTGAGGATGTTGTAAGGATGTGTCATCATTTTTAGAAAATGATAAGCAATGAGGGGCTGTAAGATGTTCCCCCATGTTTTGAAACTGATCCACATTCAAGTCTTTTGAAAATGTTGTTTCTACCAGAGCTTTTTCCAAAATTTCCTTATGCATAGGGAAAACTTTGAGAAGTTCCAAAATTGATATTTGAGCAGGTATTCTTTGTAATTTCTCCACTAAGTTGTATTGTTGTGAAGTGGATGTTGATTCTTTTGTTGTACCTAGAAATGTGACCTTCACTTTGCTTCTTGTAATAACATTGATTGGTTCTTAAGGTATGACATCTTTAACAATGATGACATTTACCATATCATCATATGTATAAGTGTAGTTCACTTTGGCTTTTCCGTTATCATCCTTTGATTTGGATTGTTCACCTTTCTCATAATTTTGAAGTGGATTTTTGAAGGCTAAGTGGGATTCATTTGTCTTATGAGTACCCACTGTGATAGTTCCATTATCGATTAAATCTTGGATAAGGTGTTTCAACCTCTGACAATCGTTAGTTTGGTGTCCTTTATTTTGATGGTAATTGCAAAAATGATTGTCATTCCACCAATTAGGCTTAATTTGTGGTTCATATCTTCTTGCTTCTGGTAAAATAATCATTTTGTTCGCAAGAAGAGTTTTCAATGCTGATTCCAGGGGTTCTCCAATGTTTGTGAATTTCATGCAAGGATTGGAGAAGAAAGACTTGGATTTATTATTTTCTTGATTGTTATTGCTTGGGTTTTGACTCGATAGATTAAAGATTGATTGTTGTTTTGTAGCATTATTGTCATCATTTCCTCCATTGATGACATTCCTATTCTTTGACCAGAACTTGGGTTTGTCATTGTTGTTGTTGTTGTTGTAAATTTTTAGTTCTCCTTTCTTTACCACCGTGTCTTCTACTTTTAGACCATTCTCAATCATCTTGGTGAAAGAAGGAGGACATTGCATCTTTAGATGATAACTCATTTCACTGATAAGATTATCAATGAATATGTCCATTTTTTCTTGATCAGGTACATCTCTTGGATACCTATTAAACATTTGCTTCCATCACTGCAAGAAGATCATGAAAGATTCACCATTCTTTTGTTTAACATTGCATAAATCTAGCATTGTTATCTCATTCTTTACATTGTAGGAGTATTGTGAAATAAACCTATTCACGAGTTCTTCAAAATATTTGATTCCAGATGGTAACCTCAAAAACCATTCCATGGATTGCCCATTTAAACTCCTAGGGAATAGACGCATTAGATAAGTTTTGTCATGTGCAAATTCCATACTCATAGTACAAAATACCCTAATGTGATCTTGAGGATCAGATTTTCCATCATACTTATCATATTTAGGGATCTCGTAATTATGTGGAAATGGTATCATATTCAAACTTTTATCAAAAGGATATGGTCAAATATCTTCCAATGAATAATTCTTGGAGCTTGTTCCATTCTGCATATCTTGTATTTGTTGTTGTAGAATTTGCATTTGCTGAGTGAGGTTTAACAACAGATTATCCATACGTTTTCTCCTTGTCTCGTCATAATTTCTTCTATCATTATGCTCTCTTCTTGTGTCATCATGGTCTTTCTTTGCTTCTTCATGGCTTTCTTTGTTTGTATCTTCGCTATTTAGATCATCTGTGTTTTAGGTGTTACTTGCCTCTGCATCTTGTTTCAAGCTTTCTATGTTAAAGTCTTGTGGCAATTTAGCTCCTGATTTTGCCAACATCAAAAGGTATTTCTCTTTTTACTTTGCCAATAATTTTTCCATTAGTCTATCAAATTTAAAATCTTGCTCAAGGTATCTAATGGTGTTATTGACAACTTCTTCTTTTCTCAATTGTTTGTATTGAGCTCTGGTCCAAACTGGCATGTGATTGTTTTGAAAGATTTCTAAAGTTTTCTAAATACAACTCAATAGGTAATTATTGGTTTAGGAAGGTATGCTTTGTTGATCTTACCACTATTGTTTGTTCGTTGTGATAAAGTGTCTCTTTGTTGAAAAGCATGTCTTTGCAAAATTTCTCAGTCAAATTCTATCCCACAACCATGCAAATAGTGATGAAATGTCCTATGTTTTAATAAGATCTTGCGATTGATATACAAGAATCTTATCCTTTTTCTGAGTAGCTTTATAATTGGGTTTTCTTTTCTTAAGGTGACACTTAAAAGTCATATAAGCATATGATAGTTTACAAGTTTGCTTGATTCCAATGTGAGCGCAATTCTAATTTGATACAACCTAGGTTCAAAATAGGAAAGATATATCCAAGATAAATGAACACAAGGTAGATTGATCAAGTTTCATGATAGAGGATTTGATATATCCTGATGAGATACTGATAATGATGTTGATTTTTGCACTTAAGATGTTTGAATCAATAGCTTGTTGAATGTTTTATGCTTAGGGAAGCCTTTTTGGAAATAGCCTGTTGGATTGGTGACCCAGTTATCAAACTAGTTTGAAAATGTGTGAGAGTTTTAAAGACAATTCTACTCAAGAAGTGTTTCGAGACTGATTTTGAAATTTTGGTTTGATAGCCTTTGTTTCAGATGTGAGAAAGCCTTTGTACTACCTTTTTGGTCAAAACATGCTAACTTATGGGACAAAAGTGCTATCTTATTGCTTGAAAGCGTTACTCTGACTATGTTTCAATGATTCTTTCAATTTTTCCAGCAAGTTGTTGGATTTTTGCTCATTCTTAGATGATGATTTTCTTTAATTTTTGACCATTTGAAGCATGTTATAGAGATAGAAGACACAATGTTTTAAAATAAAATGCACAATCAAGTACAAATCTTATGGCAGGCTGAGACAATAGCTGTTGAATCTCACATGGGGTTTCTCTTGAGGCTACACTATTCAAAGTAGATATTTAGATGCTTGACCCCACTAGCTCCACCCTTGACACTCATTTCTTCGAGCCAGCCAAGCACTAGTTTCCATGAAAAATCCCCATGGAAAACTTTCTATCTCTACTAAGAACTGTATGTGTGTGAGCCGCTTCAGAGGTCCGACCTCCTACGCCAACAATTAGAAGGATTTTGGCAACTAGTACAAGTGGTTTCTAGTAAAGGCTTCCGATCATGTGGCCATACATGTGGCACTTTCAACTCTATAAATACAGAAGGTTCCCAACCTATAGAGGTTGCGCTCCATAGGGTTTATGGGGAAACATAGTGTTGGTATGAGCTTATCAGCACATGTTGCTTGTGACTTTCTTCACAAACATGATTTATTTATAGTGGATTGGAAGGACTTGGTATTATCTCATTTCCACTTTGGGTTGTTCCCCTCTCACTGGCCCCCTCAAGGCAACTCAAGAAGACAGACCCTCTAAAGGTTACACATAGAAGAAAGTATGTCTGGTTTTCTGATTACCATATGAGGGTGAGAGCATACTTACCTACTACTTCATCAAGCATAGGAAACACACGTTCATTTTTTAGCCTTCTAAGATCTACGTGCAACTATTTTAAAGAAGTCACATAAAATGCAAGTTGCATGCTGTCAATTTATCCCCTTAGTTAAGATACATGAACAAGATATGATGTGTTACTTTCCATAATAGAACTCTTAATTAACTAGGTGAGGAAATGCATGAAATTTTCTTTAAAAACAATCTTGCACATACATGTTAGTAGTTTGAAAAATTTAAGTTCTTGGACATTCGGACTTGCAGAAAATTTTTGTCAGTTACAAATAAAAGCGCTTTCCTAACAAATGCATTGTCTTTCACCTCAAAAGCGCTAACCTAAAGGACAAAAGCGTTAAACTACGAAACAAAAGTGTTGCTCCGCGGACTAAGAAGCGAGAAATCACTGACAAAAGCGCTAACCAAAATGACAAAAGTGCTAACATGCAGGACAAAAGCGCTACTCTAAGGTTTAAATGCGTTGTTTTGCAGACAAAAGCGCTAACCTAAAGGACAAAAGCCCTAACCTTCAAGATAAAAGCGCTAAATTATCAAATAAAAGAGCTATCAGAACTCACATAGGCGTGAATCTGGATTACAAATGCATTTAATTTGCTTTTGCGCGAACTAGACACAATCTTAGAAAGATATATGTGAGGCTCAAGCCCCACGATGGGTGCCAAAATGTGTCGACTTAAATTTCATCATCAGAATACTACCTGCAACATGTTAGTTTCACAAAATACAAAGGAAATGCTTCAGGAAATCCAAACTCAACCAATGAAACTACATGAAATACATATTAAAATAAAAACATTATTTTTACCTTCATGATTTAAGTCTCATTGTGTCCTAACTCCACTATTCTTAGTTGCAGATGATGTGCTCTCAGACAAGCACTGATAGCTTCCAAGATGGCATATGAAGAATGGAATGATAACTAGTGGTTAACTGATACTATGATATGCAATGTAAAATGATTATGCTAAATGAAAAATGCTAATTTCTTCAAGATAAAAACTCACAGATGCATAAGTTTTCTCAAATTGTTAACTTGAAAATTCACTTGAAGACTAACTCTTTCTCAACTCAAACTCCCATTTTTATAGACTTTGAGAGGATAAGATGATGTGGCCTGGATCAACGGACATGAGTAGATCTATAGATTTGGAAGGCTATGAGCAAAGGTGAAGGTTGAGAGAAAGAGGGAAGAAGAAGACAAGTGTCACTCATCTCACCTTGACTGAGTTTTTGACTGAGGGAATCTAGGGATGGTTGGAGAAGATTTAGGCATGAGAGGACAAGTGGACTCAAGTCCTTCCTAAGATGTAGGGATGTTGGAGAGAATAAAGAAAAAGGTTATGAAATATGTGTACATACACAATTTTCATTAAATTTGGAAGTTGAAGATAAATAATCAATTAATATTTAAGAAATATTAACATCTTTAGCCACATGATTAATGAGTTGGCAAAGGAAAGATGAAGTGGAGATGGAAGGATGAGTTGGAAAAATGATTAAATAATTTAGAAACTATTTAATATTTGAGACTATAGAATAGAAGAATAATCATTAAATATTAGATATTTAATTGATTGATTAGAAGAATAATTAAATATTAGATATTTAATTAATTGATTTGAAGAAAAGGATAAATGAATTAATTAATAAAATGTTTCAATTAAATTAATTAATAGAAAGACATGAAATGAATTAAATAAAATAATCTTTTCAAATTAACTATTTAATAGAAGAATAAATATTAAATAAATATAAAATATTTATTTAATTGCTCATAGTCATTTTTATGTGTATACACCTATCACCTTGAAAACACGAAAAACAAGAGTTCCTTTTATCCTTTCATTACAAAATTTTCTAATTTATTTGGAGATGTTGCTCTAACAAGCATGATGTTCATTTTAACCACAATGAAATGATGAGATAAATGAAAGCATATTTGTGTTGTTCTTTTTAAAGAGAACCAAAGTAAGTGTTAGCTAAACTATGTCCAGCTATCCCTACAAAAATTCATGAAAATGTTAGCACATTGTGGGGCTCACAAGCCTAATTTTCTCTTTCAGTCAATGACTTCACGGTCTATTGGAACATAAGATTACAATGACAAAGAATTGAGAAAAAACTGAACATTAATCCTCAGTTGGTCTTTGACAAATGCGAACTACCATTTGCACAATTGAGAATTTTTGTGTGCACAATTGTGAATTATTGTGTGCACAATTGTGAATTATTGTCTGCACAATTGAGAATTATTGTGTGCACAATTGCAAATTGATCTCTGCACAAATGTGAATCACATAAACACAAAAGAAAAAGACATAAGACAGAAGTTAAATTTGGAAAGTCTCGCTCTAGACAAGATTGGCTAGGACTTCAATGTCATCGTAAATGTTAAATTTCTTCAAGAATTCACCTACAATGTGCTCATATGGAGTTATAGCTTGTTCTTCCTCTAGGTCTTGGAGTTTTATTTTTTTTGACCTTTAGGATTCTCTAGTAGGCTCTCTTCTATCTTTTGTGTTCTTTTCTCCTCTTGGCACCTAAAATTTTGAAGGTTTTTCTTCTTGCCATATGGAAGGACACATTTGATGCAGAAAAAATAAAAAAATTCAGAATTGAAAGATATTTATGGGTTTTCAACACAAATGAATGAAAAGAAAAAATCAAAATCAAAATTGAAATTTTGAGTTATCCCGACAAATGCAAATTATTTTTGACAAATGTTAATTGATGTCAGCACAAATGTGAATCGTTGTTAACAAATGCGAATTACTACACATACAAATGTGTAGCATATTCCCTGTATCTGTACACAATCTGCAAAATCATAAAAAAGACATTAGGAGGTTGGTTCACGTCAAGTTCACCATTGTTTCTAGGGGTAAATTCGGTCATTAATAACATAATCATATTATAAGAGCAAATCACAACTCTAATCTAATCAAAACTACTCCTAAATGACAATAAAATAATGCTAAATCAATTGAACAATAAAAATGAAATCTAATTTAAACTCCCTCAATTGATGTAACAAGGATTCCATTGCTCTTCTTTAAATTGTGGATGTAGGTGGCTCTCAGGTGTTGCACTAGGATTTCTGCATTAGATAGACAAATATTTTGAAGATTATACTTTTGTGATTCTAGATTGAATTGAGAAAAATGATCTTGTATTTATAGATTTTCAAGTGAGATGGGGGGAGAAATTGAACTGAAGTGTTAATTGATAGTTCAATGATTTTGATTGATCAGTTAAGTGAACTGGTTGATTTGTTAACGTGATAGATTAATATGTTAACTCATTTGATTGATTAGTGGATTGAATAGATTGGCCAGTTGACTATATTGATTTAAGAGAAGACCGAATTGATTGATTAGTTAGAAAAGGTGATTTGGAGTGAAAAGGGGAGATTGGAGAGTTAACTGAGTTAATTGATTTGATTGATCAATTTTGATTTTCAACATACGTTGTAGGAGATTGAATTGAAATTCATTTTCATTTTGATTTGAATTTGAATTTAGATTTTTTTGAATGATGAAATGCACATATATTGAAATTTACTGAAATTCAGATTTAGTGAAATGTGAATTTGGGAGAAATGAAATTAATTGAAATTCAAATTTGCGGAATTGGATTAAAGAATTAATTAATTAATTAATTTAAATAAAATTATTTAATCAGTAGAAATGGAATTAATTAAATAATAAAGATTATTTAACTAAGAAAATAATCACAATCCATTAAATAAATAATATTTAATTAATATTTGAGAAAGGCTTAAATGATGAAATGATTAGAGGATATAAATTGATTGATTGATAGTGTTGAAGGGTGATGATTGAGTTAATTCAGAAGAATATGATTAATTAGATTAATTAAATAATTAAATAATTAAATAATTACTTAATTAATTAGACGAATAATTAGTGTGCAGTCGATGAGATATTTTTAGGTTTCTACAAGTTTCATCAATTCAATTGTTAACTCGTGCATATTTAAATCCTAATCACTTTGTATTTCAAATCCTAATCACTTTCAAAGCTTCAAATGAATAAAATCCCTAAGAGATTGTTTGAATCTCTTGGATAAGAGTTAGTCAAGCATATTCCCCCTTTAGTGGCTTTGTATTCCAATGTTTAGCTAAAAGAGGGTTTTGTTTCCAGTCTTACCCTTTCCCTTTTGCACTACTAAACACTTCCAAACCTTCTAAAGTTTGAATATATGTCATTTTCCTTAAAAGAGATCAATATTTGTAGATTTTCAATGGACAAAGTGAATGCCACCAAGATATTCTAAAGTTTGGAAATCCTCTGAAACCGCATGACTTATCTAAAATAAAATGGTATTATTAGAAATCATTTTTTATTTTTAAAATTGAAACTAATAGCTTTCTTTTAGTTTCTTGGTACGATTTCAATAGTGGCATAATTATTTTAGAACATGTAATGCAATTATGCCATCCATGCAAGCTTTAACTATAGTCATAAAAGTCACCTTGGGGCACACAACATGGAAATAAGGCATAGGAATGTACTTATGTTCACACATGTAGTTGTAGATGCTTTAATTACATATAAGGCTATTGTTAACACTATTGATGAATAAATTTGACCCTTACAATTGTCCTAAGAGGTTTTCCCACCTATAAAACCATTAGCCATCCCAAGGGTGTAGATATGCATGTAATTTTAGTGAATAAAAAAGTCTAGGGGGCTTCACTTAGTGAACCTGGGTTATAACATGTCTGTTCATG
Source organism: Cryptomeria japonica (assembly GCF_030272615.1). Lineage (NCBI taxonomy): Eukaryota > Viridiplantae > Streptophyta > Pinopsida > Cupressales > Cupressaceae > Cryptomeria > Cryptomeria japonica. Next base: position 117,218,524 of record NC_081411.1, read on the forward strand.
GCATACTAAAGAATCCCCATATTTTCAAAAAATATTGCCCTAAACTCCTTTTTTGTTACCCCCTCCCAATACACAACCCAAATTAAAAGCCCCCCTATTTTCACCAAATATTGTATTTTTCATAGTCAGAATTAAAAACACCCCTATTTTCACCAATAGGCTATATATTGCACCCTCATTTTTGGGATATTAATCCCCCCAATATGAATGCATGTGATAATATTGCCTAGAAAGTGAATCCCTTGTGAGTTAACAATGAATGTGGTAGTTGAGTTCCAAGCGTTAATGGCCTTCACATGAGCTATATATTATAAATTCTATAGATTCAGTGTGGTTTCACTTGTCTTGCATGCCCCATTCATGACCTCTAATTATCTAGCAACACAAAGGATTCACTTAATGAACTTGGGTTGTAGCATGTGCGTTCATGGCATACCAAATAATCTGCCTATTTTCAAAAAACTATTGCCCTAAAATCCTTTTTTGTCACCCCCTCCCAATACACAACCCAGATTAAAACCCCCCCCTATTTTGAACATATATTGCATTTTTTCATAGACCGAATTAAAAAATCCCCTATTTTGAACATATATTGCATTTTTTCATAGACCGAATTAAAAAATCCCCTATTTTTACCAAATAGGCAATATATTGAATTATGTTTTGAGATATTAAACCCTCCAATATGAATGCTTGAATATAATATTCTTTCTAGTGAAGACCTTGTGTCTAGCAATAAACCATATCAAATATGAACTATTAGTGAATGATGAATCCTAATGATTCATTTGTACTAAATGTATTAGGGTGTCTCAGGTCTTAACTGATCAGTTTTGATGATTTGAAACAATCATTTACTTCTCCTTCCTTACCGATTTCATGAAATTGTCAAATTTGCTCCAAAAAGGCTACTAGAATTAGCCCTAGTTTTTAGTGAAATTTGTTCACCCTGCTCAATCTGCTAAACTTAATGGAAAACCCTTAGAGATGTGGTCATTTGATGATGAAAGCTCAAGGATTTTTGCTATGGAAAGTACTGTATGGACTGTTTGAGGACTGCCCCACAAAATAGGCACTTTTCAAGGGTTTTTGAAGGTTTTAGTGAGGGTTTACAATTTGAAAGTCTTCTCCATGATACTAGACCCAATTAAATGTTTTATACCTTGCTTTGACATATGCCAAACACTTCCAAGGATCGAAAAGCCAACTTAGAATATTGTCATTATGTCAAACAAATGCCATACTGCTGCCCTTACACAGAAATAACAGTCTAGAGGACTGGGACAGCGATGATTTTAATGTTTTGCATACATTTTAAACCTTTGTAAACCAAATACAATGAAATTATATCAATTATAGATGCAATCATGTCTTGACAGAAGTTGGAACATCCTACAAGGCAAATGGGAAAGGATTTTTATAACTGCTGTTCATACACAGTCAACACTGCATTTTTGATAGCAATAAGGTTAATGCAACTTCCTTTCTTTGTTTTGTTTGCTTCTTTACTTTGTCCCTGGCCTGCAAAAGGTGTTAATGGAAAGGAAAAAACAAATACATATGATCTCTTCAAAGATTTTGTAATTTGTACACTTGAAAGATCCCACAAAGTATGACAGCATCATAAGTTTATGACAGAGGATGCACTTTCCTAGGATCCTTATTTAGGTCCTTTACAACCAAATTGTGCACCTTGTAGGGCTCATTGTGCTGTATTCTAGGTAGATGAATTTTTGTAGCAGCTTCTTCTGATATGATGTTATCAGTTGATCTTGAGTCAATGATAACTTTGCACACCTTTCCTTGGATCTTACATTTGATCCTGAAAAGAGCTTTCCTTTGAGACATATCTTTCTGAGATGGCTCTTTCATGAGGATCCTCCTGATCATGAGGTTTTCCCCTTCTTCTGATGGTAGACACCTTTGATTTGGTGTGGTTTCCTCTTGCACAAAATGGACTCTCTTATCACCTCCTTGAGATGAGCTTGGCTTTTCTGGGCATCTATATGCTGGATGGCCTAGTTTTTGACAGTTGTAACACTTCATAGTGGAGAAGTATGAACCTCTTCCAGGTCCATTAGATCTACCCCTTCCTGGGTTGCCTGATCCCCTACCCCTATAGTTGGGTCTGCTCTGAGAATCCTCGCTTTTCTCAATAAGCTTAGACTCTCCCTGGGACCTATGATCTGTGTATCTTCCCCCAAAACTACCTCTATGACTGCCTCTGTTTCCTCTACCTCTGCCTCTACCATTCTGTTCTTGTTTCTTCTTGTTTCTCTCTTCTACCTTCAGTGCTAATTGATAACACTTCTGTAATGTGTTGGGACACCATAGGCTTAACTCTTCCTGAATATTCCATCTTAACCCATTGAGATACCTAGCGACTCTGACATTTTCATCTTCTTGTACCTTAGATCTAAGGCTTAGTTTTTGGAATTCTTCAGTGTAACTACTGACATCTAGGTCTTTCTGTCTCAAGTTTTGTCTCTTCCTATGTAACTGGATTTCATAATCTTCAAGCATGTAGGTGTCTTTGATTTTAGTTACCATTGTCATCCAGGTGGTTATGGGTTTCTTTCCCTCTTTCACCCTTTCCTCTTGGATGAACTTCCACCAAGTTAAGGCTGCCCCTCTCATTCTGGATTTGGCTACCTTCACTTTCTGTGCTTCAGTAATGCCATCACATTCAAAGTGATTCTCTAGACCCTCTATCCACTCCATTAGTGCTTCTGGTTCCATCTTACCACTAAAAAGAGACGCTCCATCTAGGGCCTTTCTAGTCAAAGCTTTCAAAGCTTGTAAAAAGGTTTCTTATTCTCTATCCAAGATTGGATCTGGTTCTGAGACTTCTTCCTCTAAGGTTTCCTTCTTATCTTTAGCATTTTCTACTCTCTCACTGACTTCTTCAGTCTTGACTTCTACTTGGTTCAACTTTCTTTAAAGTTGTTGTAATATTTCCCTAAGGAGTCTATTTTCTTCAACTTGATCCTCCATCCTTTTTGCTAACTCTGCATTGGTCACCATGTTGTTGGTGTTGTCTCCCACTGACTCACTTCTTGACATGTACTAATCTCTCAACCCAAATCCGAATTGGCTCTGATACCAATTTGATGCGGAGCATCATGAAAGCATCAACCAAATAACCATTATCAAATATTCTCCATATATCATGCATTAAACTTTAATGATTTAAACCCTTCATCTATTCATTTCTTGCAAATGAAAACCAAGAATTTGTCCAAACTGTGAAATTTACTCTATTCTGGTCATGAAATTACAGTCATGAACAGTCATTAATAACTCCTAAAATATAAATCTCCTAGACAATCACTCCAGTCAGATTCTATAAATTGTAGTTATAAAACTTTTCTCCAAATTATAGAAAGATCCAATGGTCAAATCCAAAGTTATGATGCATTTTCCAAAACTGGTCGCAGTGAATCAGGGTTTTGGGTAGTTCCAAACGGTTTTCACCAAAACCTTCATAACTTCCACAAATATAAACAAAAATGCCTCAAACCAAAGGGAAAAGAAATATTATTCACATATATTTCCAATAATTCTATTTATAGGTCTTAATAATATCATATGAGTTCATACCATATGCTGCAATGTGACTATTCTCAGGAAGTATCAAATCTGCAATTAACAACTTTCACCAAAACTTCCATATCTTCTTCATTTCTAAACATAATAACTCCAAAAAAAAAAGGAAAAGAAAGGTAATTGACATATCTAACTATAAATTATACATATACAAAGTTTTCCAGGCCATACATGGTCGTACAAGGCCTGGAACCAACACAAAAATAGGAAAGCCAACCAAAATAACAATAGTAGAATGCACCAAAATGTATTCAAAATGTTCTCCTTTCTTCTCTATTCTTCCAATAATCATTTGGTTTGACCAATACAACATATTTATAGACTCTTTGGTAGTTATAAACCATCCAACTACCTTTATGACCCTTCATCTTCCCTTTTACAACTTTATGTGCAATTTTTGCACTTTTACATTTTTGCAATTTTTGCACTTTTACATTTTTGCAAATGTTGCACTTTTGCAATTTTCTTGCAACTTTGACACTTTTTCCTAATGACTCTCCAAATTTTAAAAACCTCATAAACATATCCAAACAATCTATTTAATACTTTTTACATACTTGATAGCCTTCTCATGGTCTTTTATACAATTTTGACCATCTTGACCTATAAGGGCCTATATGGACAACTAGGACATAATCAGAACTTGCTTACATTTTTAAGCTTCCAAGTCTTACAAATCATTCCAAATGGATTCAAATACATTATAAATGACCTTAAAATATAAATTATATTTCAAATGATGAATTTGACCATATATTTTCCTTATGCCATGGGTGCTCCTGCACCATACTACCGGCCTTGAAAGATTTCCAAGTCTCTTGGAAATGAGTAACATGATGCCTTTGCTACATTCTGTTTCAATCAAGACTCCTATCAATGGAGTTTATACTGGCTGCTTCCAATGGTGCATCTCTCATCTGAAGTCCACTCCTCCAAGCTGCTACAAACACCCAACAACTTCTATCCCTCACTTGGGAGTCCTCTCTTGCCTCTCTCCCCAAGACTCTTGGCGACTCAGATGAGAGATGCACCATTGGAAGCAGCCAGTATAAACTCCATTGATAGGAGTCTTGATTGAAACAGAATGTAGTAGAGGCATCATGTTACTCATTTCCAAGAGACTTGAAAATCTTTCAAGGCCGGTAGTATAGTGCAGGAGCACCCATGGCATAAGGAAAATATATGGTCAAATTCATCATTTGAAATATAATTTATATTTTAAGGTCATTTATAATGTATGTGAATCCATTTGGAATTATTTGTAAGACTTGGAAGCCTAAAAATGTAAGCAAGTCCTGATTATGTCCTAGTTGTCCATATAGGCCCTTATAGGTCAAGATGGTCAAAATTGTATAAAAGGCCATGAGAAGGCTATAAAGTATGTAAAAGGTATTAAATAGATTATTTGGACATGTTTATGAGGTTTTACAATTTGGAGAGTCATTAGGAAAAAGTGTCAAAGTTGCAAGAAAATTGCAAAAGTGCAACATTTGCAAAAATGTAAAAGTGCAAAAATTGCACATAAAGTTGTAAAATGGAAGATGAAGGGTCATAAAGGTAGTTGGATGGTTTATAACTACCAAAGAGTCTATAAATATGTTGTATTGGTCGAACCAAATGATTATTGGAAGAATAGAGAAGAAAGGAGAACATTTTGAATACATTTTGGTGCATTCTACTATTATTATTTTGGTTGGCTTTCCAGTTTTTGTGTTGGTTTCAGGCCTTGTACGACCATGTATGGCCTAGAAACCTTTGTATATGTATAATTTATAGTTAGATATGTCAATTAAATTTCTTTTCCTTTTTTTTTGGAGTTATTATGTTTAGAAATGAAGAAGATATGGAAGTTTTGGTGAAAGTTGTTAATTGCAGATTTGATACTTCCTGAGAACAGTCACATTGCAGCATATTGTATGAACTCATATGATATTATTAAGACCTCTAAATAGATTTATTGGAAAGATATGTGAATAATATTTCTTTTCCCTTTGGTTTGAGGCATTTTTGTTTATATTTGTGGAAGTTATGAAGGTTTTGGTGAAAACCATTTGGAACTACCCAAAACTCTGATTCACTGTGACCAGTTTTGGAAAACGCATCATAACTTTGGATTTAACCGTTGGATCTTTCTATAATTTGGAGAAAAGTTTTATAACTACCATTTATATAATCTGATTGGAGAGATTGTCTATTTGATTTATATTTTAAGAGTTATTAATGACTGTTCATGACTGTAATTTCATGACCAGAATAGAGTAAATTTCACAGTTTGGACAAATTATTGGTTTTCATTTGCAAGAAATGAATAGATGAAGGGTTTAAATCATTCAAGTTTAATGCATGATATATGGAGAATATTTGATAATGGTTATTTGGTTGATGCTTTCATGATGCTCCACATCAAATTTCCAACACAAAAACTGGAAAGCCAACCAAAATAACAATAGTAGAATGCACCAAAATGTATCCAAAATGTTCTCCTTTCTTCTCTATTCTTCCAATAATGATTTGGTTTGACCAATAAAACATATTTATAGACTCTTTGTTAGTTATAAACCATCCAACTACCTTTATGACCCTTCATCTTCCATTTTACAACTTTATGTGCAATTTTTGCACTTTTACATTTTTGCAAATGTTGCACTTTTGCAATTTTCTTGCAACTTTGACACTTTTTCCTAATGACTCTCCAAATTTTAAAAACCTCATAAACATGTAGAAATAATCTATTTAATACCTTTTACATACTTGATAGCCTTCTCATGGCCTTTTATACAATTTTGACCATCTTGACCTATAAGGGCCTATATGGACAACTAGGACATAATCAGGACTTGCTTACATTTTTAGGCTTCCAAGTCTTACAAATCATTCCAAATGGATTCAAATACATTATAAACTATCTTAAATGGAGTTGCTAGAAAGGGTTTGTACTTATCTTGTGATTTCACCATTGGAAAAATTAATGACTTGAATATTATGAAAGTAGACTCAGAGGGCTTTCATTTGAGTATGGTATTGTTTTATTTTGGTTAAGTATTTGTTGTGAAATATGATGCCCTAGCAAGCAGCAAGCGTACATTTTCCAAATTTATGACAGTCAAAATTGGTCTCGGTGCAGAGAGAATAACTTTCAAATGAACCGTTGGATCATTCTCAATTATTGATATGGTTTTAGAAACCTAGTTTTCTACAGCTTCACTGAAGCGATCTTCAGAATGTTCTTGGGTTCAAAATTTATTAATAATTGAGTACGGGTATATCAGGCTGTCATTAACTGGGACAACATAATGCATTGTTTTGGTCTTGATTAATGTTTAAAGGGTTATAAAATGATATGATGGATTTGATATTGGATTGGTTGGTTGATATTAATATTGTTTTGGACTGTAGAATGATTATTATGATCAGATTATGTCTCTAATAGAAGTGAAGATGTTGTATTGAGATTGGAACTCCTTGTTGATTTGGGGTTCTTGAAGGGTTTTTCATGATGCTCCGCATCAAATTGGTATCAGAGCTAGAAGAGCTTGAGTGTGTGGGTAGAGCGCCGAAGGAGGCAATCCACACCAGGACCTAGCCCATGAGATTGTTTATTTGATTCTTGTGATTAAAGTTTCTTGGTTGTAGGTTTGGTGCAGGTTCACTCAGCTGCAAGTGGGTGGACAGGAAGGTCTACCAGAGGGGGCCATAGGAGATGGTCCAAAGGGCCTAAGAAGGAGGTCTAGTGTGTCACCAAGAGTCTTGGGGAGAGAGGCAAGAGAGGACTCCCAGGTGAGGGACAGAAGTTGTTGGGTGTTTGTAGCAGCTTGGAGGAGTGGACTTCAGATGAGAGATGCACCATTGGAAGTAGCCAGTATAAAATCCATTGATAGGAGTCTTGATTGAAACAGAATGTAGCAGAGGCATCATGTTACTCATTTCCAAGAGACTTGGAAATCTTTCAAGGCCGGTAGTATGGTGCAAGAGCACCCATGGCGTAAGGAAAATATATGGTCAAATTCATCATTTGAAATATAATTTATATTTGAAGGTCATTTATAATGTAGTTGAATCCATTTGGAATGATTTGTAAGACTTGGAAGCCTAAAAATGTAAGCAAGTCCTGATTATGTCCTAGTTGTCCATATAGGCCCTTATAGGTCAAGATGGTCAAAATTGTAGAAAAGGCCATGAGAAGGCTATCAAGTATGTAAAAGGTATTAAATATATTATTTGGACATGTTTATGAGGTTTTTACAATTTGGAGAGTCATTAGGAAAAAGTGTCAAAGTTGCAAGAAAATTGTAAAAGTGCAACATTTGCAAAAATGTAAAAGTGCAAAAATTGCACATAAAGTTGTAAAATGGAAGATGAAGGGTCATAAAGGTATTTGGATGGTTTATAACTACCAAAGAGTCTATAAATATGTTTTATTGGTCGAACCAAATGATTATTGGAAGAATAGAGAAGAAAGGAGAACATTTTGGATACATTTTGGTGCATTCTACTATTGTTATTTTGGTTGGCTTTCCATTTTTTGTGTTGGTTCCAGGCCTTGTATGACCATGTATGGCCTGGAAACCTTTGTATATGTATAATGAATAGTTATATATTTTAATTAACTTTATTTTCCTTTTTTTTTGGAGTTATTATGTTTAGAAATGAAGAAGATATGGAAGTTTTGGTGAAAGTTGTTAATTGCAGATTTGATACTTCCTGAGAACAATCACATTGCAGCGTATGGTATGAACTCTTATGATATTATTAAGACCTCTAAATAAACTTATTGGAAATATATGTGAATCATATTTCTTTTCCTTTTGGTTTGAGGCATTTTTGTTTATATTTGTGCAAGTTATGAAGATTTTGGTGAAAACCGTTTGGAACTACCCAAAACCTTGATTCACTGCGACCAATTTTGGAAAACGTATCATAACTTTAGATTTAACCATTGGATCTTTCTATAATTTGGAGAAAATTTTTTAAACTACCATTTCTAGAATCTGACCAGAGAGATTGTCTGGATGATTTATATTTTAAGAGTTATTAATGACTGTTCATGACTGTAATTTCATGACCAGAATAGAGTAAATTTCACAGTTTGGACAAATTCTTGGTTTTCATTTGCAAGAAATTAATAGATGAAGGGTTTACATCATTCAATTTTAATGCATGATATATGGAGAAGATTTGATAATGGTTATTTGGTTGATGTTTTCATGATGCTCCGCATCAAGTTGGTATCGCATCATGAAAAACCCTTATTATTCTAATTTGATCATAATCATTATTCTACAGTCCAAAAAAATATTAATAAAAACCAACCAATACAATATCAAATCCATCATATCATTTTACAACCTTTTGAACATTAATCAAGACCAAAACAATGCATTATGCTGTCCCGGTTAATGATAGTTTGATATACCCGTACTCAGTTATTAATAACTTTAAAATCCTAGTATATTTGGAAGATCGCTTCGGCGAGGCTATAGAAAAATAGGTTTCTAAACCCATATCCAAAATTGAGAATGATCCAACGGTGCAATAAAAAGTTATTATCTCTGCACCGAGACCAATTTTGACTGTCATAAATCTGGAAAATGTATGCTTGCTGCCTGCTAGGGCATCATATTTCACAACAAATACTTAACCAAACTAAAACAATACCATAATAAAATGAAAGCCCTATAATTATACTTTCATAATATTCAAGTCATTAATTTTTACAATGGTGAAATCACAAGATAAGTACAAACCCTTTTCAGCAACTCCATTTAAGACAGTTTAAAACCAGTTTTCACCAAAATCTTCATAACTTCCACAAATAAAAACCAAAATGACTCAAACCAAAGGGAAAAGAAATATGATTCAGATATATTTCCAATAAGTCTATTTAGAGGTCTTAATAATATCATATGAGTTCATACCATACGCTACAATGTGACTATTCTCAGGAAGTATCAAATCTGCAATTAACAACTTTCACCAAAACTTCCACATCTTCTTCATTTCTAAACATAATAACTCCAAACAAAACTTGTTCCAAACCCCAAGAAAAGATCAGATATCACTACTCAAACATAAAGAGAGGTCACACCAATGAAAAATAGGAGTAGTACGGACTCATCGAGCCATGGTACGGACTGTACTCTGAAAAGTGCAGAAAACTAGTTAAAACTCACAAAAAATGAGAGCAAAATAAATATTTCTATTACTTTTCCAACATGAAAAACCCATACAATGATGGGAACATGGTTTTTATACATGTGCCAACTTATTGAAGCCCTTGTATGGACAGGTATAGGCTAGAACTAACCAAAACCACCAAAAACCACTTTTTTGACAACTTTTGACAACTTTTTGACAACTTTTTGTTGCTCAAAAATTGCATTTTGACTTCCGGTGACTTGGAACTCAAACCAATGACTCAAAATCACTTATAAAAACTAAATAAACATGCCCCAATGCCTTTCAAGGCTTTACAACATCAAAAATTCAAAAAAATGCTCATTTGGACCCAAAATTGACAATTTTTGGCCTACTGAGCAAAAACCAAAAATCTTGGAAACTCTTAAACCAAATGAGTTCCAAACCTTATTACACCACAAAAAAACCCTATTAAACCTATTAGAAGCATAAAATAAACACACATGCTTAATTTGCAATAAAATGTTATACCTGCTAGGATTTGAGCATTTAGGTGCTCAGGTGCTCTTGCACCATACTCCCCTAAGGACAAAGAAGTCATGTGACTCCTTTGGGAAGTAAAGAAAGAGGAATTCCAGCTTTGAGAAAGTCACTTTTAGGTATCCATGTGGCTTCAGAAGCTGGTTTATCCTTCCACTTGATGAGATGCTCCAAGTAGGTATGGTGTCTTGTCTTTTTGATGATTCTTGAATCTAGTACCTGCTGAGGAATGGGAGTAGAAGAAGAGGGGAGAGAAAGATCAGAAAGGGAATGAGAAATATTTGAAACTCTTTGTGAATCTGATGGTAGCTTCCCTTTGAATGGCACCAAATCTGCAACATTGAAAATAGGAGACATAGAAACTTCATTAGGCAAATCAACTTTGTAAGCATTATGGCCATATTTAGCCAAGATTTTGCATGGTCCTACTCTTCTCATTTGTAACTTAGTAGGCACTCCTTTCTGTAACCGTGACTTGTTGAGATGGACCATCACATAATCATCCACTGAAAATTGAACATCTCTTTTTGAAGCATCAACTCTCTCCTTAACTTTTTGAGTAGTTTCCTGTAAAGACTTCTGTACCTGCTCATGAATTTCTTTCATAGACTGTGCCATATCTTCTGCTGTACCACTCACTTGCTGCAAATTAGTTACATCATTTAACTCAAAAACACCTCTAGGATGCATTCCATAAAAAATCTGAAATGGGCTCTTACTAGTGGATCTGTTTACACTGTCAGTGTATGCGAACTCTGCTTGATGGATGAGTTGATCCCAACTTTGCCCATATTCTGGTCATGAAATTACAGTCATGAACAATCATTAATAAATCTTAAAATATAAATCATCAAGACAATCTCTCTAGTCAAATTCTAGAAATGGTAGTTATAAAACTTTTCTCCAAATTATAGAAAGATCCAATGGTTAAATCCAAAGTTATGATACGTTTTCCAAAACTGGTCGCAGTGAATCAAGGTTTTGGGTAGTTCCAAACGGTTTTCACCAAAATCTTCATAACTTCCACAAATATAAACAAAAATGCCTCAAAACAAAGGGAAAAGAAAGATGATTCACATATCTTTCTAATAAGTCTATTTAGAGGTCTTAATAATATCATATGAGTTCATACCATACGCTGCAATGTGACTATTCTCAGGAAGTATCAAATCTGCAATTAACAACTTTCACCAAAACTTCTATATCTTCTTCATTTCTAAACATAATAACTCCAAACAAAAAGGAAAATAAAGGTAATTAAAATATCTAACTATACATTTTATATATACAAATGTTTCTAGGCCATACATGGTCATACAAGGCTTGAAACCAACACAAAAACTGGAAAGCCAACCAAAATAACAATAGTAGAATGCACCAAAATGTATCCAAAATGTTCTCCTTTCTTCTCTATTCTTCCAATAATCATTTGGTTCGACCAATAAAACATATTTATAGACTCTTTGGTAGTTATAAACCATCCAACTACCTTTATGACCCTTCATCTTCCATTTTACAACTTTATGTGCAATTTTTGCACTTTTACATTTTTGCAATTTTTGCACTTTTATATTTTTGTAAATGTTGCACTTTTGCAATTTTCTTGCAACTTTGACACTTTTTCCTAATGACTCTCCAAATCGTAAAAAACTCATAAACATGTCCAAATAATCTATTTAATACCTTTTACATACTTGATAGCCTTCTCATGGCCTTTTATACAATTTTGACCATCTTGACCTATAAGGGCCTATATAGACAACTAGGACATAATCAGGACTTGCTTACATTTTTAGGCTTCCAAGTCTTACAAATCATTCCAAATGGATTCAAGTACATTATAAATGACCTTCAAATATAAATTATATTGAAAACATCAAAAAAATAACCATTATCAAATCTTATCCATATATCATGCATTAAACTTGAATGATTTAAACCCTTCATCTATTCATTTCTTGCAAATGAAAACCAAGAATTTGTCCAAACTGTGAAATTTACTCTATTATGGTCATGAAATTACAGTCATGAACAGTCGTTAATAACTCTTAAAATATAAATCATCCAGACAATCGCTCTAGTCTGATTCTAGAAATGGTAGTTATAAAACTTTTCTCCAAATTATAGAAAGATCCAACGGTTAAATCCAAAGTTATGATGATTGTTCCAAAACTGGTCGCCGTGAATCAAGGTTTTGGGTAGTTCCAAACGGTTTTCACCAAAACATTCATAACTTTCTCAAAACTGAATGAAATAAACTCAAACCAAAAGAAATGGAAACATTATTCAATATACTACACTATCATTATAGAAATACACTTATTTCCAGGCTGTACATGGCCGTACCAGGCCTAGAAACAAGAGAAAAACTTCCTAGATCACAAAACAAGAGATTGAAAACAATGAAAATATGATACCAAAATGTTTCCAATGCTTTCCAATTCCTTCTCCAACTTTTATATCCACTTATGAACGAGCATTATAGAGGTTTTATAGCCTTTTAATCTTCACATGGAAGTTACAACTACCCAACTTCCTCTTATGACCATACAACTTCCTACTTTGATCTTTTTACAACTTTTGAAAAGTTGCATTTTACAACTTTTACAACTTTTGACTCAAATGACTTTAAACCTTCAAAATAACCTTCAAAACATATTAGGATGGAATAATAATGTATTTTTGTCACCATTTTATCCCTCCAAGGATATTTTATACAAATTTTACCAAATGACTAATTCAAGACCTTATTAGGACAACTTGGACAACTCATTACAATGGGCTCTTTTAGCCTTACATATTGATTCATATTGACTCAAAATGACATTACAAATGAAAATGTAATTGAATACTTATGAATTGATTTTTATCCTCTTATAGACTCTTTTTATGCCTTTGTGTTAGGTGCTCCTGCACCATACTCCCAAATTTGAAAAGTTTCCAAGTCCCTTGGAAACATGGATGAAAATAACTTGTAAGAAAATTTTGAGTGAGATCTTCACCTTTGTCTTCATTAATCTTTGCCTCTTTGGATTCTCTTGATGCCTTTGCTGCATTTTTGTTTTGTTTTGTTTTCTACTTCAATCAAAACTCCCATCAATGGAGTTCATACTGGCTGCTCCTCAAGATGCTGCTCCAAACATAAGTCCACCCTCAATGCTGCACCAAACTCACCAACTACTTTGCCTCACCTAGGAGTCCTTTCCTTGCCTCTCTCCCCAGGTCTTTTTCATCGTAACTAAATGTTCAACTGCTAGAATAGCAAAAGTTGGAGCCAAATAGCTAGATAAAAATGACTTTGGTTTACTTGAGTCACCGTTATTTTGTTTGAGCTCAGTGGAATTTGAAGTTTTAAAAGTGTCCATGTAAGAGTTCGAGTCATTTATGTCAAAAATTGTAAAAATTGCAAAGTTGCAATATTGCCAAAAAGTGCAACAAAAGTGTAAAAAATGAAATCCATTGGTTATGAGGTGGTTGGATTAGTTAGAAAGGAGTTGGAAATGGTTTATAAAACCATGTTTGGTCAAAATCAAGAAGGGAGATCAGTTTGGAGGGGATTTGACAAAGATTATCCACCAAACCCTCAAACTGTCATGAGGTTTTAAGGAATCTATGGCTGTCATAGATCCATGGAGGATCACATTTGATGTAATTTTTATATGTATATGTTATTTAATGATATATTGATGAAATATCTTTCAGATGAATCCTTTCTTGTGCATTTTTGTGGAGTATTTGGCAAGATATGTTTGTTTTTTCAATGATTGTCAAAACCTTGCCAAGGGTTACCTAGTTTTGGAAAAATGATCATAATTTTTGATTAAACCATTGGATCTAGCTGAAATTTTTAGATAACTTGTGTAGCTCCGTAATATAAATTTTGACCAAAGCGATTTTCTTTATGAGAAATATGTAAAATGTTATGGATGACTGTTTGTTACAGTTCATGGTGAAAAGCAGATTGGTGAAGGCAGCAACAACCCGGTTGTAGCATTTGGTGTGGTCACATGAGAGATAATATTGAAGAAAGGATATATGTGTTGGAAATGTCTCTTAATATTCTTTCCATTTCTTTTGGTCTTAATTTATTTGGTTAAGAATTGAATATTTTGTGATTATTTTGGTGAAAACAGTTGTTAAGGGATGAAACCCTAAACTAGGGTATTCCATGGCAATAAAGAATTTGTTCTCTCATGTTATGGTGAATGTTATGATCTGAAATATTGAATGAATGGTTTCAAGGATATAATATAACCTTTGAAATTATGTTGAAGTTGAGAAGAGTGATTTATCTTTTTATATGTCTCTTGATTCAAGTTTAAAGTTTACCCTTGAATGAAGGTTTTATGGATTTTCATGATGCTCTGCATATTGTCTTCTCTTATAAAGGTAATACATTCTATGTGCAAGGAAATCAAAAAATAAGAAATCAAACAAAATTGAAAGCACAAAGAGAAATCAAATTCAAATTTCTAGTCTAACAACCTAATTGTAAATCTCATTAAAAGTATGTTTGACTCTATAACATAACACTAAATATTATTAATAATTGATTTTGATATAATAGGTTTGCATAAGTATGATTGATATTAAATGACAAAGGAATGATTTTTTTATAGATTTTTTAAGGGAAAATCAATTTAAAGATGAGGATAATATCAAGGATCCAAGTAAATGAGAAGATAATAACAAATTATTTAATTGAATAATTGGATATATATGAGGGGAATTAATTTTAATTCAAAGATTGAGTTGATTGATGGATGAAGAAGTTTAAAAAATTAGATGTATTTGATTGAGTAACTATCAGTTAAAAATTAATTGATGAGAGAGAAAAAGAAAATTTATTTGAAAAATGAAAATTACTTCTCATTTAATTAAATAATAAAATACAATTTAATTAAATGGATAAATGCATATTATTAATTATTAATGATGATGTGATGGTAATTAGGTGATTAATGGATAAATTTAATAAATGATAAATAAATAATTATTGAGTAATAAATGACAAATGATATGATTAATCATTTCTATGGTGAATGGTAATTAATGGATAATAAATAATAATTAATGAATTATTAATGACTAATGTGATAAATATTTATAAATGTTATAATGTAATGACAAATTAATGTCAAAGGTATGAAGAATATTATAGTATCAACTCTCTGCAAATGATGGTAATGCAGTCTCAAACACTACTAGAGTGTTTCGATCATCTGTATAATTTGCTAACGAATGCTTTCACTTTGTTTTCAGATATTCTGCACAAAGCTTTAGATCCTGATTAAAAATTGACATCAATGACAATATCCTAATCCAACAATTTCCATATATCTAAAAAATAATAATTATCAATTAGCCACTCTGTTGAATTCTTATTCTTGAAGGCCCTTGAGCCTTTTTCATCAATTTGGCCCATCTAGGTATGCCATAACATTGTCTTCTTTAAAAGAAGCTTATGGTACCTCAAACTGGAAACTCTTGAATAGTTACATTTCACAGTGCTGGCGTGCAATTGGAATAGAGTCCCAAATGGAACTCCATTGGTTAAGACCGTGACCCTACTCACTCTATTTACTCTTTCCTTATTAAATACAACATGTACACCAACATTATTCAATCTACTCACGAAGAGAAGGTTCAACAATAATTTAGAATGTGTAGAACAGTAGAGAGGGTCTTAATCCTTCTATCCCCAAACATGAGCATGTCTTTACCTTGACAAAATTATGAAGAGTTGTCTCTCAAATACACAGAAGTACCATCAATGGTCTCATAGGTAAAAAACCATGCACCTTCATATGAATGATAGTAATAGTTGTACGAAAAGAATCACTATCATCATAGTTGAATGATAGTAATAGTTGTAAGAAAAGCATCACTATCATCATAGTTGAAGGCCCTTGAGTCCATATAATTTTTTCTCTTTCATGGCTTTCTTCTTGTATCCCATTTGAAGTGCCTCAACTTTCCATAGTTCTAATATCCATATTTGGATCTATAAGGATACATAGACATACCCCCAGTTTCGAGAACCTATACTTCTTGTTATTCCCTTTGTCTTTGAGACAACCTCCCACTCGCAAGGCCTCCTTGATGAAATTTAAAGACTTTCTTCTCATTTCCTTTGCAAGAAGAAAACTCTACACCTCATTAATCTTCAAGTTTGAGACAACACTACTAGTTGCCATCATGAGATTGTTCCAACTATCAAGCAAAGAACTTTAGAGAATAATACACTATCATCTATCTTTACATCCATGGATGCCAACTAGCTCAACAATGTGTTGAATACATTCAAATGCTCTATCATTGAGTCACCATCACCCATCTACAATGAATGCAAATATTCCGATAGAAAACATACTCGATAGGGACATTGTTTGATACAAATTCTCAAGCTTATCCTAATTCTTCTTAGTGGTGTTCTATGTCAAGCAATCAAGAACATTGTTTCTAAAAGACATAGCCTAATGAGACCTCTTTCCTTCCAATCAAACACATTTTAGTGCTCATCTTTCAAGTTAGATAGTTTTTTCATCCACTATCACAATCCATAGAGCTCTATCTACAAGTAGATTCTCTATCTTGAGCTTCTATGACTTAAAGTTGACTCTATCGAATTTATCCACCTCCATTCTAGATGTATTTTCTATGATTGTATCTTGAAAACAAAGATATTTAAAAGAAAACTCCCACTCAAGCAAGGATGAATGGAAATAAGCCTCATTCCTCATAAGGATCTGTCAAGCTACCCAACCTCTCAAACCAAATGAGAGAATATAATAAAAGATAAAGAAATAATTTACATAACTATTCCTATGAAAAGAGTGCCATAAGTTTTCTAATCTACATAATTTATAGTAGCATTAGAAAATAACAACACAAATTAATATCAAGAATGCAGTATCACAATGCGACACATAAGAGTGCGACACTAATATACCTTTAGAAAACACTAAAAAACAATGTATTTTTGGTTTTAGTGGTGAGGTGGAAATGAATTATTTATTTTTTCAAATAAGGGGAGGAATGCATAATAGCGTAATTAATTAAATAATAGTTTATCTAATTCTTTAGTGATATAAAAAGGTTAAAATATGATTCTGATTAATTGATGCAATGGGACTAATTAATTAAATAAATCCCTTTTTAGGAAAGATGGCTTGATTAATTAAATAAATGTATATAATTAATTAATGCAAATATGATGTAATATTGATGATGTAGATTGATAGAAGCAATATGATGTTAGGTTAAAATGTGGAAGCAAGTTTTATTTTTTACATTGCTATACTAAGATGTTAATTTTCAACATCCCATTATCAAATTAGATCCAAATAGAACTACATATTCATCAAAATACTCTATTTAAACATAGTTATTAGACTTGGTAGAACTCTATCAAACTACCTTATAACCTCCATAAAATTAAAGCTCGAGTCGAATTCCTAATTCCTAAATTTCATTTTGTCAAATTCCAAAATTGTTAAAGAACCATCCATGTTTGAGCTAATCCATAGTGCACCATCAAGTTGCCTCATGACCCTCATAAAGGTATAATGCCCAAGATCCACAAACTATCTATATTAATCTTCATCTAAGTTCCATACCTATCTTCAAAATGTGAACTTATATACTAAACTATCCACATTTACTCCTAGAAGATTCTCTGCTTTTTACCTTCTCCATTATTTCCAATGTTTTTCCTCACCTTCAAGCTTTCACTTTTTCATGGTGAATGCAAAATCGATAACTGATAGTAGATATTCAAGAAAACCATCTGATATAACATAATCAAAATTCAAAGGTCTTTTTTTTTAGAATGCCCTAACAAACAATATAAAAATCGTATATTTCAAATGCTAGTTTCTAGATAATGCACCATAGTAGATATTCAAGAAAACCATCTGATATAACATAATCAAAATTCAAAGGTCTTTTTTTTTAGAATGCCCTAACAAACAATATAAAAATCGTATATTTCAAATGCTAGTTTCTAGATAATGCACCTTTCCAATATAAATCTTATATCTCCAACTTTTTGAAAACAAATTAGAAAAAACAAAAGCTTTGAATTTAAAACTAACTTCAATTAACAAACACACTATTAGCACTTAGAGGATATAAACTTTCACCCTTGAAGGATAAAATTAAACACCCTTGCCAATCAAGCTACTTATTACCAAATTGTTCGAATTCAAATAAATTTGAAAAAAAATAATCTTAAAATTCACTCCAACATTTAAATTACCTTTATATGCTTCTTTCTCGTCTCTTTCATGCCTCTTAATGCCTCCTAATGCCTCCAAGAATTTATCCAAAGATCAGGGAGAAATAGGTCTTAATAAACATGCAATAAACAACCTTTGCTAAGAGTTTGATGGGGACATCATACTGGAAGCTTCTAGCATAGTTTCTTCCTCCTTTTGCAATTCAATATGATATGCAAAGCTTTCCCTCAATGCATAAAAGATTTCTGGGTAGTTTCTAAAATTAACATGGTTGTCAAGGCTTGAATCCTTAGGTACTCTTTAGCTTTATATGTTATCAAATAATATAAAATTTTATTGTGTTGTTGTAAGTATTCTTAGGTGTTGATTGTGAGAGCAAAGGATTCAAGTGAATAACATTGAAAGAGAAACTCAATATCATGATACATTATCTCAACATCTTGGATATATTGGAACTTAGTATTGCTGCTCATCAACCAACCACCTATTAGCAACAATTGTTGGAATTCTTTTGGGATCTTCATCCCCTTTTTCCCTCATGCACAACAATGATAATTAAATTGGTAGGTAAATTTAAAACTTGAAATTGAGAGGGAATTTTCGATTGAGTCAACAACAAACATAAATAAGGAATGTTGTATGCAACCATTAGTTTTTCTAAATAGAAAGGGGAATGTGTTGCAGTAGTAGAGTGTGAAAAAGAGTAGAAGAACATGCTATTCATGTTGGCATGTTGTGAATAATCATATTGGTGGGCTTAAATCTTAGTAACTTTGCCACCCATGTTTTACCCCATATCAATTATGAGGGAGTGCAAGGAGGTAGAGCCCCTCTTGTGGGGCTTGATTGGATTATCCCCATGATGGGTGTCTAAGGTGAATCCCATGGTAAGGGTCTCGGGGCGATGCCCCTAGCAGGGGTTGTTGGGGGAAGTGCTCCCAGTCAGTGGATTGGGTGCAATGCCCCCAAGGAAAGAATTGCCCATTATTTAATAAAGGAGTCAGCTTATATTTTGCTATGTAAACCAACTTTTGAAAACTATCAAAAAGAGATTGATAACTAAGTGGTTGTGTAATGTGAAATATTATCAAATTGTAATTTTCTCTTTACTAGATAATAGAAAAAAAAGTGGGCATTTGTTTCTCTATGGTTGTAGCCCACATTGAGTGAACCAAATCAAATATGTGTTATTGTGGATTATTCTTTTGCATCTTTTATTATGCATTGTATTTAATATTGTTTATTTCTCTCACACTAATACATTTGGGGTCAAATTCCGACGAAGGTTTCTGACGGACAAGGAGCATTGTGTGAAAATTTGATTTTTTTTTTTTAAAATGCCTGTGTTCATCAGAATTCCGACGACCTCGGGAATTTTATTAAAAAAAAAACACAACACATTTTCATTTTGAAAGAAAACCGAAGCGACCGTCTTGCCTCCCTGCCCCCCCCCCGCCAGAGCGATCTCTGCACAAGCAAGGTAAGAACTCTTTGTTTTTCAATGAAGGGCAACTAATTTTTTTTCGTAATTTCATTTTCTTTCTTTCCTAGTGTATTGCTGTGTCTGCTCCCACCCATCATTACCCGTCCTCACCCCCAGATGGCCGATCGAGGAGTAATGTGGTTGGGATGGATTGACCCACCCTAACTAGTATAGTTGACAGTAGGGAGGGCTTCTATTCTCGCTCATGGGGTTTCTAGCTACATTCGAAGAACTCACTTTCTATTATATGGAAAGAAGGTAGGTTAGTGAAGAGTTCAATGAGAAAGAAAGCAGTTAACCCCGATGGAGCACCCTCGGTTCGAGTCCAATAAAATCCCCTCCCCTAATTAACGAGGCTGAAGCCTACCTTCATTTCACATGGGAAGAGGAGGATGGTAACAGTAGTATAATGAATGGTCTTTGCCCTCCCGATAGAGTAGGATAAGCAATAGCCAGGAGTTGTCTTGTCCTTGTGATAACTCTCATACCCTGTGATCTTAAAATTCCATGAAATGACATCTCTTTGAGGTATTCTGTCATACAGTTCACATGCCGTGTGTATGCTGGCCCATTTTGCAATTTTTGTTATTGGAGCATTTGCAACTAATTTCTCACAAAAAAAACCCTTCGATTATGCTTTGATGCTTGGACTTCTATGAAGAATAGGTTGTTGAATTTTGGGTGTATGGGTGTTTGGGTTGTGGATGTTGAGGCCAGATATCGGGCTCATTTGATGGTGGAGTGGATTTGGGATTGGAATTGGTTGTTGTGGGGATTGTGTGTGGTGTTTGAGTTGGGTCTGCTCCTCAGAGTTAGGGTGAGGGCCGAGGAGGGAGGAGAGGATGTGTATGCGAGGGGAATGAGGGAGATTAGTAGTATGAGGTTTAGGGTAGAGATTGGTGATTCCATTTTCAAAGGTTATTGAGGAGGGGAATGTCGGGAATAGGATTAAATAGGTTGTGATTGTGAGAGTGGGTGAATTGGGGAGGTTGCAGAGATGATTTATTGTCCACCAAGGATGAGATATTGTCCGTTTGAATCCTTGTCCTGTGGGATCGGTGTTTATCCGTCTGGTCTAGGATATATCGACAAGCGATGGTTTCCATTGGAGCTTAACCATTCGGGGATTGTGCATTTCGTCAGTTTGGGTGACCTACTTTTCATACTCATACATAATGCAAAGAAATTTTTCTATATATATGTGTTTGTGTGTATGTGTTTGTGTGTATGTACGCATGCTTATGTGAGATAATTTCTATTAAACAAATTTTAGAAATTTGATAGTTGAGCTACTTTGATGCAGTGTCATTTTGAAAGAATTGGAGAAATTGTTATATACATATGTATGTGTGCTTTGAAAGATTTGTTCTATTAAAGAAATTTTAGAAATTTGATAGCTGAGCTACTATAATGCACTGTCGTTCTAAAAGAAGTAAAATATATAAGATTGTTATATGAATCATTTGTATTTATTGAAGTGTCTTATATATTTTTTTTTAAATTAAAGTGGGTAGAGTTTTTTAAGGTATATTTCAAAAAAAAATTGAAAATTAATTTTATATTGATTATGTTTATATTTGTTGAAATTGGAAATTTTGAATAGATTTTCTCTATTTTCAAATTTGTGTATCTAAAGGCCTTTAAATAAATAATGTGTGGACAAACATATCCTTTATGTGAGATGTGAATTTATATGGAAAATGTTTTGGGGTGTGTAGTTAACACAAGCTATGATTGACACATGATTAAAAATAGGTCATCTTGGGTGACCTATTGTTCATGCTTTCATAAAGAAAAAAATGGTGTGTGTGTGTGTGTGTGTGTGTGTGCATGCTTGTATGAGATTTATTTTACTAAACAAAATTTAGAATGTGTGTGAGTGAGTGATTTCCTCTACTAAACACAGTTTAAAAAATTGATAGCTTGTATGTGATTTTTTTTACTAAACAAATTTTTTAAATTTGATAGCTTGACCATGATTTATTGGCATTATGAATGACCTATTATTCATACTCATGCATAAAGAAAATATTATACATAGAAATTGTTATGCATGCATGCATGCATGTGTGTGTGTGTGTGTGTGTGTGTGTGTGTGTGTGATCTCCTTTGTTAATTTTTTTATAGAAAGTTGATAGCTTCTATCATAATGTAATCACATTTTAGAAAGATTTAAAATATATAAGATTATTAATTATGAATTAGTTGTATTCATTAAATGTTTCATACATATTATTCAAAAGTTGAAGTGGGTAGAGCTTTCTAAGTTATATTTTGGTGAGAGTGGACAACAAGTTTAATTCAACACTTTTCTTGAAAGCTGACTTTAGATTGATCATGCTTAGATTTGTTGAAATTAGAGAGCTTGAATAGATTTTCTCTATTTCAAGTTTATGGATCCAAAGATATTTAAATGAATAATGTATGCATGGGCAAACATGTCTCTTATATGAGACATGATTGTATATGACAAATTATTTAGGGTGTGTGATTAAAAGTAGTTTACATTTGTTAACGCTCTCCCATAAACTTTATTTTATTACACAACTTAACTAGATGATGGATGCCATCTATGAAAAATAGTTTTATTAGATTCCCATGTATAAATGGAGAACATTTAAGAAAAAAAACCTTCTCCAAAGTATACAAACGTAATCTTGTTTTAACACCCTTGATTATGTGTTTTCATATCTTTCCTTTTAGAACATTGTCTTTCAAAATGACCAAAATAATTATAATACTATAAAGCCTTTCTTTTTCTTTGCTCGTCAATTATTCATAAAAATATGTCTTTCATAGTTTCATCAATAAAGGACATGATATTTGACAAGAGAAAAGTACTTTTCATCCAATGATGGCTTTCTTCAAAGTTGTCACCACCAATCAACTTTGTAGCGATAACAATCAATATACTATTCACCACTTGGAATGATTAGTGTAATAAAAAATCATAGATTTAACAATAATCTTTATGATCAATGCTACAAGTTTTTAGATTTAACAATGATCCCTACAACCAACACAATATTTTTTTAGATTTACCACCAATCTATGCGATCGAGCTACAATTTTTTTGGATTTAGCAACATTCTTTATAGTCAATGCTACAACTTTTTATATTTATCAATGATCTCTTTGATTAATATTATCTATTTCACATATATAATTACTTCAACTACAAATTTCATGCCTCCACATGGATATAATTCAAATGGCCCTTATAATGGTAAAAATATTATAAATTAAATTTTATAATTTTTAGTAGGATATCTACCCTTGCATGCTTTTGATGCTATAATAGACTTCACTTGTACAAAGAAAGAAGAAAAAACAATAGAATGAATGGAGACAAGGATGACTAATATGGCCAAACAGTAAAACTAAAAGGTGTAGACAACATGTTGTTTTCTCTAAATAATATATATTGCAATTAATTTTTTAATTAAACCTTCATAGCTTCTCAAGGTTGATCCTAGGCCAATCATGAATGATTAATATTGCAAGCTTCCTCATATTACAAAATCTAGATAGTCTTTTGAAATTATAACAACTTTATAGAATTATCAAATGTGATCATACTAAATTTAGGCTTCCTATTCAAGTTAAAAGGGGGCATTACCTAACTCGTTTGATGATTAGGTCCTATTTATACCTTATCACTTAAGTTTACTTAGGTTTCACATGGGATACTTATCACTTTACATGCGATCTTATCTTATCACTTTATTTCTCATATCATAAGATTAGTACACTTGTCATAATCTTATGATATCTTACTCCTCATCTTGGCCTATATAACCAAGGGTTTCCTTTGTAATCTCATTTTTATTTGCATTCATTGATAAAATATAGCTTATTCTTGTTTGTGAGTGTAGTCATCTAAGGATAGGAAAAATTCACCATTTACGTAAGAAAGATGGATAAGATAAATGATTTATGTGAAATAGATTCACCTAAGAGAAAGTAGATTCACATAGGGATAGGTGGATTTTCCTAAAGATGAAGGGATAAGACTTAACAAAAAGAGGACTTAGGATGATGACAAGGAGGATTCATTTAAGGATATGGCATATTCACCTAAGGGATAGTGTATTCTCCCAAGAATATGGAAAAATTATTGATTGGTGGAATGACATACTAGATCAAGGAATGATAAAAGGGTAGATTCACCTAAATATAGGGTAAATTCAGCTAAAAGGGTACCCATGAGATTGTGGTATCGAGTACCTATCTATGGATGGTGTATTTGGATACAAGTATGATGAAACCATGCTTGTGGATGATGAAACAAAGTCCATATCTCTATTATAGGTCCAACATAATCTCTATTATTTGAGACACCATTTTATTAGCATATCCAATTAGGGTAATTTATGGGTTTAATTATGGATCATGTTGTCTATTTCCATGCACTATTGAACTTATTTGGATGTATTGTGATTATTTTAATTTTGAAGTTATAAATAAATTATGTTTGTACCTTAGAAAGGGTAACTCCAATTGATGTTTGGGCAGTTTATTTGAAAACTTATGGTGATTATTGCCCTATGTTATGTAATGGAGTTATTTTTACACTAAGTAATTAACTAGAAAAATGAATTTGTATTGTTGTACAAGTATGATGAAACCATGCTTGTGTGTTTACATGTTTGTGCATCCTATTGAGAACCAACCTCGCTGTTGAGGAACTCAATAAATGTGGTGTTAAGTAGAAGAATGGAAAACTCAAGAAGCTATGGTGACATATTGTGGCATTAGTAGGGATTATCTCTATTGACCACACCTTTCAAAGATAGTATCCCCTAGTTCTCTTCATAGAATGGACCATTGGATGGCTCATAGTGGTATCCTATCCTACATTTATCTTGATGGCATTGCCGATAGCTAGTATGTGGTTCTTGGTACGGGTTTCCTCTTACCCTATTATCTTATTTATATCTTTGTTCCAACATGTGGAGATTGATTTTTGTCATGCTATGATGATTTTCATGTTTGCATGTGTTTTGACATTATGCAAATAGATACGATGTCACACCATACTTATGTTTTGATATAGTGTAGGTGATGGTTACATGTTGTTCATGGTAGCGATTTGGGTTCAAAGACACAATTCCACACACACACACAAATATTTGAAGATGCATTTTATATTATTCCTTCTTAGTGGCAATTAGTGTTGGAAGATTTGCACACATGTAGAGAGGAACTCATGTTAGATACAATAGGTTGTGTTTGATAACATATGAATGTGCCTCATGATGTATACATATAGCTTTGGTGTGTGACATGCATGCACATTTTTCCATAAGACACATTGCTATGTGGCATGTGCCCTATGCATGTCTTCTTTGTGAGGCACATTACTATGTGCAATGTGGCCCTAGGTGTGTCTTCTATATGAGGTGTATTGCCACGATATGTTATGATTTGTAGTGTGTAGGCCACAAATGCATGCATGAGGGACTATTATTATAGTCATGTTTTTTGGGCATGTAGCATAGGCATGTCTTCTCCATTAGGTACATGGCCATGCCATGTGGGAGTTTTTGTGTTCATGCCACAAATGCACACATGAGGGACTATTATTGGAGTCATGATGAATCTTCACTCTATTTAGCCACAATTTCTAGTCGTATAGTTATGTAATGTGCACTTTTAAGGATTGTGAAGTTTCCTTCAATTATTGATGATCTCTCATCTTTGTTGCATGGGCCAACAATTTTATTTTATCTTGTTTGAATTAGTTTAATCACTATTATGAGTTTTCTCTATTGTGTAGTTATTGTGGCTATGTTTGATTTGCTATTGGAATTGAACACATTTATTTGACTTATTATTGGTACTATTTTTTCTTTCTTTCAATATTTATGATCTTTGATAGTTTAGTGAAACTCTTGCTATTTTTAAATGTTGCCTTCTTTGTTGTGATGTGATTCCTCACCAAGATCGACGTAGATAACCTTGGATGAGTGTATATAAGGAATCAAAAATTGGGAAAATTTGAGGATAGGGGTAAATGTTTGTTGTATGGGTAGCTACGATCCACTTGTACATTCTTAGTGATTATTGATGGCTATGTCTTGGAGGCTAATCCCATTAAACAAACAAGGGGGAAGTCATACATAATTGTATGGATCCTCCCTAGTTGTGTGTGGATTCAAGACCATCATTTCATATGCTTCTTGGTTACTTTGTGAGACCATGGCATCCTCTTAGACCAATATGTGAGCCTTGTATTGTTATCCCTGCAATGTGGATGAATAAGTGTATGTTAAAATAAATGCTTTGCATGCCATATAGTTGCATATGGGTTGTTCACAACATTAGATCATGATTTAGAATATGTGAATTCTTTTATCCATGTGAAGTCGAATGATTGATTATGAAAATGTGTTATACATTGAAGCATAATCTATAAGATGTTCTCTTCAAGAAAAAATATTTATGCTTTCATAGTGAAATGTTGACGAAATGGGGTCCTAGTCTAGGAAAGTAAACTACAAACTTATACATTCACCATTTCAAAACATTTTATTGAGGAATAGTCAATTTGGTTCAATTTAATTCCTCTAGGAGAGACCAGCAATATGATTAATTGTTCCATTTTGATGTGATTGGATATGATTAGATATAATTTCATTGAAGATGCAAGAACTAAGTAAAATTATGCAAAATTGACAAGATTAAGCATAAACAGGCAAATAATAAAGCAAAAAGCTAACATAGAGGTACATATTTGGAAATAAGACTCTAAAATGAACCTAATCAGTTACGTATAGGGAAAATGAGGTTAGAGATAATCTACCTATATGGAAAGTGGTTAAACTCTACCTCTAAGTGGCTCATCTTGAGCATTGTCGGTATATGGGCATTAATGGCATATTATATCTGGTTCTATCATTTTTGTGGGTGCAAAATTAACAAAGCAAAATAGTATTAGTGGGATCATGATCTCATCAAAATGGTTTTGGCTTTGCATTTATGATAGCACATTGATCACACCTTACAAAAGGTTCCAATCTCATACATAGCATCCCAAAGTAAGGTCAATAATGATGTAAGTTAATGCTTAAACTAGAGTTCTGGGTAGTCATATACCGATCATTTCCAGGATTGATGCTTAAACTGGAGTTCTGGGTAGTCATATACCCATGGCATAGGGTAGGGGTGACCTACAAACAATGCTAGTTCTAGATGCCTATTTGCTTGGTGTATAACTTGTCAAAAATAGATCGATTGGCTACAAGTCTGCCATAAAGTTTCCAACTTATCACTAGTGAAAATACAAGAACCAAGGCTTAGAATACTCAAAAATGTCTCTCAGAAAGTTTGCAACAGGCAAACTTTTAGTAAGAATTTGTAGACACAATGCTCAGAAATTCACATCATCAGCAACATTAAATACGTTCTCTATTAAGTTCAATGTTTTAAGATGAAAAAGAAGAGTTAAATGGTTTTGGTTCGATTTGCAATTTTTGTGAAGCTTTTGCACTGAGGTTTCCATAGCCTAAATTTTTTACCTATGAAGAAAGACCATGTCAAATAATATCAGTGAAGAACAAAATAAGGAGACAATTGCTAGATTATGGTCTAACTTGAAAAGAAAAGGTGATGGGAAATGTTATTGTCCCTGCAAAATTTGTAAGGGCTTAAAGACTAGAAGACTTCTAATCAAAACAACTAAGAAACATTATAGGCAGCATGATCACATTGAAGGGGGGACATGATTATCATCCACTGGTAAGTTGTTCATTATATCGTTTTAACAATTTATATACATAAGAAATCACTTGATAATGAGATCATGATCATGGTTTATTTATGTTGATCATTTTAATATAGGTTGAGAACCCCAGGGCACATGATATGGACCAACACAACCTGAGGAATATGATTTTCGAAGTGGAGGAACATGGAGGTGTGAATATCGAAGCTGAAGATAATGATCCCATGGAAGATGATGATCATGCACCAGAAAATACAATTGAAGATGATGGTACAAATACAATGATCCATGACACATATAGTACTGGCATAGCTGATCATGATGATCAAGATGACCTTGATGTTCATGAGTTACCTCTTCTTGAGAAGGCATATGAGCCCCTTTACAAAGGCTCCCAAACAACTCTTCTCTCTGATGTATTGTTGTTGGTGAACTTGAAGGTTATGAATGGTTTATCCAACATAACAATCTCACGTATGTTAAGGTGTGTCATACATGTCATTACAGCTAATAAATGGTGAATCATGTACGATTAATATTCTTTATATTAACACCTCAAACTTTTTTTTTTTTGCTGTAGATTGATAGGTGAGTTTTTCTTACTACCATTAAATATTCTACCTTGCCCATACCGAGAATTATCTGCCATTATGAAAGATATTGGAATGGAGTATCAAACAACAGATGCTTGTCCCAATGATCATATTATATATCATAAACAACATGAATTTAGAACAGAATGCCCTAAATGTCATATCAGTAGATATCGAACAGATCAAATAACAAAAAAGGTGCCTTGCAAGGTTCTTCATTATATTCCCATTATTCCACGTATGCAACGATTATTTAGGTGCACTAGCTTGGCACAATTTATGGATTACCATGCATGCAATAGAAGTCAAGATGACATTATTCGAATGCCTGCAGATGGTTCAGCATTTATGGACATAGAGGAAAAGTGGCCACACTTTAAAGAAGAACCTCGTAATCTCAGGCTTTCATTGGCAGTGGATGGTGTCAATCCATTTGGAGAGTTGAGATCTGTTTACTCGGTGTGGACTATTTTTGTTATCAACAATAATATTCCTCCATGGATGTCAATAAAGAGGGAGCACATAATGTTGGCAATGATTTTTCCAGGTATTTTATCATTTAATAGTCATCTACATTTAATTATAAATATTGCAGTAAAATGATCTTAATAATTATGTAATGTTTTTGTTCATTCCACTAGGCAAGTACCAAGTT
This sequence comes from Cryptomeria japonica, assembly GCF_030272615.1. NCBI lineage: Eukaryota > Viridiplantae > Streptophyta > Pinopsida > Cupressales > Cupressaceae > Cryptomeria > Cryptomeria japonica. The sequence continues at coordinate 117,247,502 of NC_081411.1, forward strand.
AAAGATATGAATGTATATATTGAGCCTCTTATTGACAAGTTGCTGGAGTTATGGAATGGTGTGACCATGTATGACATATCTAGACCAATAGGACAAAGACAATTTCAATTCCATGCAATGCTTGTATGGACAATACATGATGCCCCAGGGCTAACACATTTTTGTGGTATGTTATAGTGTTCAAGTTGTGCATGATAATTATAATTATAAAAATTAACAGATTTAATAGAATTATACATTATCTTGTAGGTCTTCAAACAAAGGGAAAATTTGCATATCCAGTTTGTGGTCCAAAGATGAAATCCCATCATTCAAAAAGTTTAGGAAAGCAGGTGTTTGATGAGTATAGACACTTCCTTCACAAAAATCATAAGTACTGGAATACTGAAAAACATCTTTTCAATGGGAAAGAAGAGACTACATCAAAGCCACAAAGAATGACTCCTCACTTATGGAAGTTGGAATATAATAGAATTAATCGTCAAGGTAATGTCATTCCATCTAATGGCTTGTGTTTGGAATTTGAATTTTTCTATCGTGTTTTGTTTACTAATGATGTAATTGATGATACTGAAGGTTGTTGAGGCATGGATGGCCACCTTCCAAAGGGACTAAAAAGTTATCCTAGACAATTCAGTAGGTTGCCTTACTACGAGCAGCTACAAATTGTGCATTTGTTTGATACAATGCATATTAGAAAGAATATAACAGAGACATTATGGAAAATATTGGATGGAAGGCGTGACAAAGAAATTTTTTTCAAAATTTGTAGTGACATTGTGGAATCCAATCATGCAATGAAAAATGTCATTCAATCAAATAGCAATGGAGATCAGATTAATATAAGTGCCCTTCCTTGGTTATTAACGGAGCAGCAAAGCAATTCTATAAAAGAAGTCATATGAAAAATTCGATTTCCCATAGGATTTGTTGCGAACATAAACAATCTCATATCAAAGAAGAGTGAATTTGGGCCAAGGATGAAAACGCATGATTGGCATACCTTCATTAAGGTAATTCGCGTTCTTGTGTATTTACTATATATTTGTATACTGCGCATGTACTTTTCATTGTATTATGTTAGAAAACAATGAAAAGATCATTTTATAATTGTTGCAGTATGTTCTACCTCTATCTCTCCCAGACCACTTCGACAATAATATCAAGCAAGTCATATATGATCTTGGAAAATACTTGAGGTAAGTAGTGATGTTTGTTCAATTTGTTGTATAGATATTATATTTGCCATTTGTTTTACTTGTTATGCAATATATTGTATTTTATTTTGTAAAGTCTCGTTTATATATTTTTGTGTCTTCAATCTCTTTTAGGTGGTTGTCATCTAAAGAAATCCACAAGGAAGATATAAAATATTGGAAGAGAAAAATCCCTCATCTAATGTGTGAAATGCAAAAGTGTCTACCTTCAACTTTTTTCAATGCACAAGAACACAACCTCATACACCAAGTTGAGGAGATCGAATTGTGTGAACCTGTACATACTAGGTCAATGTGGATGGTTGAGAGGCACTTGAAATTTTTGAAGGCTTTGGTTCGACAAAGAGCACATCCTGAGGGTTCTATGGTGGAGGGATATATGGTATACCAAACTATGGTGTACATTACTAAATATCGTCCTAAGTTTGCAGCAAAAATCCACATAGATCACATTTGGGATCCCAACCCCATTAATAAATTCGAAGGGGAGCACTTGATGGGGAAAGGTAGATTGAAGAAAGTGAGAGGTAATTATAAGATGTTATTGTAGTAAATTAATTCTTCATCTTCTAAATAAATCAGTTGTAAGTGGTCTATTAATTATTTGTACAGTTGGTCGGGAGTGGGATGTGCTACATTTGTATATTGCAAATAATCTTGATTGGATGATGGTGTGGATTGAACGATGTCAACATTTTGGTCGCACATTAACATGGGATGGTGTCACTTCATTGGTTAAAGAAGCTCATCGTAATGGAGATTCCAATGTTACACAAAGGGAAATTGATTTAGCATATGGTTTAAGAGATCAACAGGTACGTATAATTTTATTAATCACCCGTATGTTTATCAACTCATGATAAAATAATTTTAATATGTTAGACATATTGTAGGTCAAACACCACAAGGCTATGTGCTGCAATGGTCATAAATTTCGCATCAAATAGTTGGATGACACGAAGAAAACTTGTGATTTTGGGATAACTACAATCTTTGAGGTGACCAATATTTCATCTAGAAATGACATACATCCTCAAGAGTCTCAAAATCGATACTATGGCATTTTGGATGATATACTTGAGTGTGACTTTAATTCCTTCAAATTAGTTCTGTTCGTCGTCAAATGGTATAGGCTACGACTGAATAAAAATGATCCTGATAGAACTGTTATCGACCATGATAATGGATTTACAATGGTTAATACAAGGTCGTTTGAACGAGTTGGGGATGAGCCCTATGTTCTTCCAAGTCAATGTGAGAAGGTATATTACTCAGAGGTTCCACATAAACCGGGTTGGTCATTTGTTGTTAGACATGATCCAAGAGGAAGGCCGATAATATATAATGTGATGGAAGAAGAAGATACCGAAGAAGTAGAAGATGATATAGATGATGATCACGATCAACAGTTAGTCGATGATGTTCCTGACGGAAATGATGATGCTGCTGATGATGATGGTGATGGTGATGGTGACGGTGATAGTGATGGTGATGGTGACGGTGATGGTGACGGTGATGGTGATGACGATGATGATGACGAACACAATGATGACGATGATGATGACGACGACGACGATGACGATGATGATAATGATGATGATGATGATGATGATGATGATGATGATCATGATCATGATGGTCATGATGATGAGTTGGATGAAGAAGAAGATCAATGACATGAATGAAATGTATGAGATGCGATTATTATATTATCTATTTAATATTGATATCTTGATAGAAATTGATTTGACTTATATGGTTACATAAATAATTCATATGTTTTGAATTCTAATGCCATTACTTAATTAATTCATGATGCACCTCTAGCTATGTGATAGATGGTGATTTAAAATACATATGTGATGGATTACATGCTTATGATGATACATGTGACATTTTTTGAACTTTTTGTTTATTTATGGAATGAGGACTACTTATTAGCTATGTGATGGATGGTGATTTATGATACGTATTTGATAGATTACATGTTTATGATGATACATATGTGATTCTTATGATGCTTAATTACATATATGATGATACATATGTGATGCTTATGATGCTTATGATACTGCAATATTTATTGTTTATCAAATTACAAATGTAATGCTTATGATGCTCAATTGTTGGTGCAGGAACCTGAACCCCTTTGACGAGGATCCTGCACAGTCTCATGGATCGATAGGTATAAGTCAATACATCTTATAGAAATAATATATTTTTTAAAAATTACAAGAAAAAAAAACTTCCTCAGTTTTTCAAACCTCAACATTAGCAGCAAATCTAATACAGTTATCAACACTTGAGGCCCCAATTGGACTTACTCAAATTTTAATCTCAACATCAACTTTATGGCCGACTTCTTTATCAATATTACCCTCATTTGCAAAATATCTCTCTCATTACCAACTAACTCTCTCATTTGATGGTGCACAGGTATCACCAAACAGGTATTTGTCAGATGTGTCTTCCTCGAGTGAGGGAAATGCAGGAATAGAAGAGGAAAGTGAGACATGTAGTAGATCTCAAATAGGGAGATCAACTAGAGGTCAAAAGATTAGAAGAAAATTCAATAAACGCATGGAATTTTTCTTTCTCAAGGGGGGTCATGTTCTTATGATGATGAGACCAAAGGCGACATTGAGGTACAAACATCTACTGAAACAATGTGTACCCAAGGAACTTCCTCCAATAAACACTGATTTTTGTGTTAATGAGAGGATATATCGCATAGCACCTTAGTCATTACATGGTTTGGGCCTATTTTCCATGGACATCATAAAGGTCTGTTACAACAAAGTTGCTGAATTGATGGAGTTTGTTGGACCTTGTTACAATTATAATGATTGGATGTAGATTGTTTGATATAAAAAAAGTATGCGTAGGTATGCATTGTCAGCCAATTATATACAACAAAAAGATAATGATCAAAGTAAACGAGTGGTTGTATACATTGATGGAAGGCCTAAAGCAATAGGGAATATTGTAGGTTTTATAAATAGTACACAACCTAGGTCAACTAATAAGCAACCCAATTGCATATTTGAGGCACGTGAGGGAAATTGTGTGTTTGTATGTGCGATAAAATCAATAAGTGCAGGGGAAGAGCTACTAATCGATTACAATTTGAATCGTATAGATACAAACAAAGTTACTATCATGGGGGTGGTACGTACTATATATATACCATTTAAGCCAACTTCCAATTAATGAATCCAATAAACCATTGTATTATTAAGTTTTTTTGCTAAGTCTATTGGTTTCATTTCGCTAATGTTTTTATATTTTTTCTTTGTCATAGGGCCATATGGATCCACCACATAGCACAGATAGAGGTGTAGGTCCCAACACTTCTACGGAGCAGGTAAAACTCATTGTAATTGTACAAATTAGATAGAAGCAAACTGTTACATTATGATCTTTTCTTGAGTGTTTTGAAGTAATTTTGATAGTGTTAATTATATTCTTGTCACAGACGGATGTTTGGGATAAGGGAAAGGAACCTGCAGTACCTCAACACCTCCATAGGGATGTGGGACACTCGACAGTGTTATGTGTTGATGACATCGCACTTAGCGCAAACCCTATACAATTGGTACAAAAGAATATTAGAAAAATTAGCCAAGAGATTGTTGATTTGGCAACCATAAGCCCTCAGATTGATGAGATAATAGAGAGGGTGCAACTATTGTTGCAGACAGTGGAAAACTTGCAAGTAAGCAGTAATGAAAGCTTTAATCATAACAAAAGTTCAATAATGGTTTATATTTTTTTCTCTTTTATGTCATTAACTAAAATATGTATGTGTTGTTTTTATAGAAATTTATAAGGCCTCATCATCCTGGTGGCGATGATCAGGGTATTGTGGGTAGTTTAGGTGATGACCTTGTTCTATATATTAAAACCACTCATTTGGACTTGTGAACTTGCTTTTTTAATGTTTTACATATTTAATGTATTACTCTTCAGGTGCTGACATGGGTCCGAGGTCGACCCCAACTGTATTGCCGACTGCAATGTCAGCAACATGTAGCATGCAGACATCGTCTGTTGCACCAGCTCATGTTGACCCGCCCACTGGTGGTAGATCCCTCTTTTTCTCTCTCTTTCGTTATGTGTTTATTACCCTTGAAGTGTTCTTTCTTGGAGGCATTTCATAGTGGATTCATTTACTGTGGTAGGAGATGCACATGAGGATGTGCCAGAGGTGACTACTGGTGATAACATACCATCATTTCCTAGACCTTCCCATATTGCTAGTACAGGAACGTTGCAGGCCACATTGGTGGTGAGCGATGAAGAATTGATTCCCTTGAAGATACAGAAGGTTCCAGGTACTTTAAAATTATTATAATATATAGTCTAATTGTAATTTACTTACTGATCACTCATTTTGGACTAATGATCCCATGTTTTTTTTGCAAGAAATGATATTTTTTATAAAAATCTTAATGACATTACATTGCAGATATTTGGGCCCACCATACGTAAAAGGTGGAACATCATACATGAACTAACCCTTATCCACTATTTTGATTTCATATCATTGCTAGAATAGTTTTCCTTTTATCCATTTCTTGAACTATATCAAAGGTAGCTTCAGTTTCTTTCTAAATCTAACAGGTTTGTTTTTGCTTTAAAGGTGGAATGACCAAGAAAAAAAGTTAAAAGATGAACTCACAAACCGTATGGTAGGGTTGTTTGGAAATGACACATTCGACAAGACTAAGCTCCTGGAAAAAGCTGGCACATATCTAAAGTATGTGAGGGACCAGTACATGACACATTTAGAGAAGAACGTAAAGTATGAATGTCCCCCCATGATTCCAGAGAGGGAGTGGAAGGACCTAATTTTAGATGCAAAGGAGAGAATTGAAAGGAAAAAAGGAAATACACCACCAGACGCCAGAAGAAGGTATGTGATACTATTAAGAATGTGAATATGTACTAATTATTCATTATATTTATATAATCTAACATATTTCAAACTTTTCATAGATTGAGTGACACGTCAAAGGCAACCAAGGCAAGACAAGAAAAGCATGGGCAACACAAACTCGACTCTGGTGGTTATATGAAACTTGCCGCATGAATTGTAAGAATCAGTAAATTAAGTATCACATCAAAATATTTATAAATTGTAAACAATTTTTTTTTTATCAAACAATACAAGCAAAATTCACAATACTAAGCAAAAATGCAGGGCTTTGAATTCAATAGAGCACCCACAGAAGATGACAAGAGAATTGGTTACCAGCAAGGCTATATAGCCATGGTTGAATGGCTACGAGAATTGAGTGGGCAAACACAAGATTCTGATGCATCTATCACAATGGTAAATAAGCTAAATGAAAATTATTTCAAATTGAATACTTAACCAACAATCTATTTGATGTTAAGTTTCAACATAAAGTGACTATATTTTTTTCAAATAAGCAAGCAATGATAACATTGCGCATGACATTGGAATGCAGCATGATAATCGTGGAACAGAACCTGTACATGAAGGTCCGAATTTGCATCCTAGTAGTGGAGGTATTCATTTGCTATTCAAATTTTTTTATGTAATTATTAATACAATTAAACATCCTAAATTGAAAATTAGTGTAGTAATTAATGTAACCTTTATTGTTAATATTTTAGAGCATGTAGTTGGTGGTGACCAAGTGGAGCATGATCTGGGTAGACAACATCAGGAACGTGATGTTCCCCAATCAGGTAAAGAGGACCACTGTTATTCCTTTAAACAAATTTAATTGCAATTGGTGTATTGATTAATGTAACGTTTCATATTTCAACTCCAGAGGATCTAGAGGGTGTTTAGCATGTCGAGGTTGAGGCTAGACAAAATGATGTGGAAGATGATGTGGCCCCATCAGGTAAAGAGTGTAATGGTTGTGTTCTTTAAATTAATGAAACACTTGTAACAATAATAAAAAAATGTTTTGAATTTAACCCAATTCTTTGTTATTGCAGAGGACCCCCCTTTGGTTCAACATCCTTGTCCTTTGTATAGGACTAGGCATACATCAAGAGCACGAGAAGAGGGCAGAACATCTGACAATGGGGGAAATGATGAAGAAACCGATGTTCCACTTAGTCTTTTCATAGCTTCAAAGAAAAAACAAAGAAAGAAATGATTGTAATCTACCTTATTTGATAATGACTGTTTTTTATGTGTTAATGAATGTAATTATGTGCTAATGAATGTTCATGAATGATATGTGTTGATGATTATTGATGAATGTTGCATTTTAATGAAAGTTAATGAATTTTATGTGTTAATGAACGTTATGTGATAATGAATGAATGTTATATTTTAATAATGGATGAAAGAATGAATGAATGTTAGATGTTAATAGGGAATTTAGAGTGATGTTAGGGGGGGCAGGAGGGGCCAAATGAGCTTCCACCTTCACGTGGTTGGCCCTGTTAAGTAGAGAATATTAAACTATTCTCGAAACAAAGCGAAGCTCAATAAGATAACACACTTTTCAATATTTCATTATGTTGCACAGTTAATCTTATTGAATAATGTATGTATATTGAATCTTAATTGCAGGGTCCAACAGAGCCAACACGAACAACACTATGGTGTGACTGTAAAAGTTGTGAATATGCCTCATCATGAAACTTCCAAAGTATAGAGAATTTGAGATTTTACAGAGAATGCGCTAATAAAGTTGAATTAGCGCATTCTCTGTAAAATCTCAGATGCTCTATACTTTGGAAGTTTTGAAATTTTTATGATCATATCGGTCCCCTGCCTAAAAGCTTTTTTCCTTGATTTGTTTGTGATACACATTGAGAGATTTTTGTTTTCCTTTTATTTATGCATGTCTTAACCATTCTCCACATGCTTCCCATTCTTATTTAGATTGTTGTATTTTTACATATGTTGGAATCTGTAGTTCCACGTACATGTTTTCTATGTTCTTTGTAACTGTATGAAAAGGTGCAAAATGTGGGTATAGTCCAAAATCTTGATTACCAACAAGCTATTGTTGTTTAATAGTTCCAGTGTTTGTATTAATTGAAACAGTTTAACCCTTTTAACATGTTTCATAGCAAACCTGCACTTTGTATGCAATCTTATTGTTACAGTTCAATTACTGAGGTGATGTGATTTTCAAGAGTATTCCGACGAAAACAAAATTGGTTTTCATTTATGTATTTTATTAAAATTTTAGAGTTTTCCCGTGAACATTTAAACTTAGAAGGATTTAAAAATTCAATACAAGAGCACTGGACATAATTTCTGGAGATAGAACTGAAACTCTCTCCCATGACTTCAGATTGTTTCCATGCTCTCTAGGCTAGTACCTTTCAGACACAAAACATAGGTCTTCTAAATTCTGTCCCAACATTAATTAGTTCCTTTCTCTTCTTTTTCATCCTTTTGGAAAGAGAATCGAAAATTGTTAGGAACGAACATCTTCCTAGGTGATTTGTTAAAATACAATGGGGAACTCAATCAAATTTTAATTCACTACGTTTTAAGTTATTATCACAATTCATTGAATTATACTTACAAAAGGCTTATATTTCCAAGGTAAAATATCAGTATCTTTCTTGGGTGATATTAGATAGCAAGGTCTCTTGGCTTAGACAAAATCACCCTCTCATTGTATTCAAAGTAGATGCGTAGCAAAGCTAGATGCATCAATCGTTAAATCATAAACAAACACAAGCTCAAAAATTGTGTTACCAAGTACGCTTGGAACCTAGCCTGTAACTAACTAGTTCATACTAGATATTGTTTGGGTATGGTATTCAATTCTATTAGAATCTACAAAATAAATATTAACCTAGAAATTAATGTAAGTGATAACATTTTTAAAATTGTTAAATATAAATCATAATAAAATCAAAATAGCATAACATAGTTGATTTCATAAGAGAGAAAATGAAAAAGTTCACAATATCTTCACTTGATATCCAAGATTTTTAATCCATGAGGATGAAGATGAGGATGAGATAGAAAACCAAAAGACAAGGAATTGTTTATCCAAGTTTCCAAATTTTTGAGGATAAGGAAAAAAACATAATCCTATGAAAGAAGGAGAATGTGCAAGTCATTATCTCAAGTTAAAAGAAATTACTTAAGTAAACTAAACAAACAAGTGCAATATCATACTTACGATAAAACATATCCACTTGGTGAATAAAATGGTACATTGGCACACCCCCTTAAGTGCAATTAAGGTAAGAAGAAATGGGTCACAAGGTTAGGTATCCATGTAAAATATGAAATAACCCCAAATTATAAAGTTGTACCCTCTCAAAGTAGAGACTAGAAAATCCATAGGACAAAACTCCATCCCAAGTGACATATGTGAAGGATAATATAGACCCACCCCATCCCCTAAAGTTGGTGCCTCCACAAAGAAGAGAGAAAAGCAATGCAAAATGTTGAATGGTGAATGTTGTAGTAGGTTTGGCAATGCCCCCTAACCTTGATGGGGGCTCTGCCCCAAACCCCCCACAAGGGGCACTACCCATTGACCCCAAACCTCTACCCACCATTCTTATTGTTAATGCAATCGTTTCCATTTTTTTTATGTTGACTAGTTTAAACACTTAGTATGCCAAAGTTTCATTTGCAATTCTTATACTTATTCTTAGTTTGTTCCCAAAGTTCCAAAACTCTACCACCATTGTTAATGTTCAAATTTCAATGCAATCATTGACATATTTTTAATGTTTATTGTAAAATTTACATAGTGTGGCAAAGTTTTATTTACAGTTGTTATACTTATTCTATACACATCCTTCTATAATTAATTTTTTAAGTTGTATATATATTTGCATCCCACCCCGCCCCCTTCGTCATCCCCCTGTCATCCCCAAACTTAAGCCCTTGGTATGTTAAGATATGAAAGCTCACAATAGTTTCATTTGATATGTTAATCGAGGAAAAACCTACAATATATAGCTTCCAAGATTCCAAATCCATGAGGATCATGAAGAGGTAGAAAACCAAAAAAAAGAAATTGCTTATCCAAGTTTCCAAATTTGTGACAAGGAAAAAGTAGAATCTCAATCAAAGAAGGAGAATGTGCAACTCATTATCTTATTCTACCTAAGTAAAAATATTACCTAATTAAGCTTTTTAATAGTGGAATATCACACTTAGGATAAAACATATCCAAGGTAAATAAAATATTACATTGATAGGCTTCTTTGGTTGCTCTAAAAGTGGTGCCTTATGAATTATGTTCTTGGATACTAAAGTTTCCAAATTCTGGGCACTCTTGATAGCTTCTCGTAGAGATTGTGATTCGAAGGCTTTAACCAAACCTTTCAATGGTTTCTGTTGATGTGTTTTTTATGCACTATGCAACACAAAATAAAATACTAAGTATTCTATCCTCTCTTGAACAAAATCCTCCCAAGTGCTAAACTACGTGATCAAATAGGATGACTCCAAGATTCCAATAGTCAGGTCTTGACTTTATATTGCAGATAGACTTAATGATTGTGATGTGATATCTGCTGGAATCACAAGGGGGACTTACATTGCTTGGGTCAAGACCTATCCATTCTCATGTTTCATGATTGATTTACACTCCATGATTTAGGTCATCCTTGAGCAACATCTCGACTTAGCCAAATTTTGTTTTTTGTACCCTAATTCTTTAATTTTGACCCCTTACTAGCATTGCCTTAGGTTTTATTAGAATTCTTGCTTCTCTAGCATGGGCACATTTCTAGGGTTCATTTGCACAAATTGCTCTTGATGAGCAAGCTAGTATCATGACCATGACTTAAACAAAATTTTAACTTAGTCAAATTATCTCCTCCAAACTTCTATGAGTTCATCGCCTTCATTCTTCATCATTTGGATGTCTTTTGTCATTGCAAGGTAATTCTTGACCACCATACCTCAATCTTGACCTATGCTACCCTAAAACCCTAGAACCTAGTCATGTTTACAATTGAGATCTTGGTGACTTGATCACTTAATATAGCTTAATCATGTAGGTCTCATCTAACTCTGACTCCAACACTTAAGCAAATCAACCCTAGCAACCAAGTACTTTGGGAAATATCTTGCAACTTGACAACATGGGTAGTGATGGAGGAATGGAAGGTGAGACCTATAGAGGTGAGAGAGAGAGAGAGAGAGAGAGAGAGAGAGAGAGAGAGAGAGAGGGTGAGAGGAAGAGATAATGACCTGGAGAGGGTAGAGAAAGAGAAGTAGAGAGGGAGAGAAGAAGAGAGGGATGGAGAAAGCGACCTAGAGAGGGAGAGAGAAGAGAGATAGTAGAGAGGGATAGAGAAGAGAGATAGAAGAGAGATACCAATGTCAATCTTTTTCTATAAATTTTTTTTTTCCGAAAAATTGGCCTATCGTTGGAATTCTGACTCCAAAGGGTAAAATTCTGACAGAGGAGTGCTGTTGGATGCACAACATCCTCGTCGGAACTCTCCTGGAGGCCGTCGTTCTTGGAGGTCATCGTAATTGTTAGATGCACAACATCCTCGTTGGAACTCTCCTGGAGGCCTCTAGGAGAGTTCCGATGAGGATGTTGTGCATCTGACAGTACGACGACCTCCAGGAGAGTTTCGACGAGGATGTTGTGCATTTGACGACACTCCTCTATGGGAATTTTACCCTTTGGAGTCAAAATTCTGACGATAGGCCGAGATCGTGACGATGTTCTTTCTGGGTATGAGCATCCATTGTGGCCGTCGGAAAGGTTGGAGGTGATGTCGAAATTGCGGCGACCACAAGGATAGTCAGAACTTCCGACACAAAGTTTTGACGACTTTTTTTGTCTATAGTGAGACAAAATTCCATTAGAATTCCGATGATTTGTCATCAAAATTTTGACCCGAATGTACTAGTGTCGTCTACTTAAACCCTAACAATTCAATTTAGCAACATGTGACTCCAAATGAATAGATCGTGAATATTCAATGTAGTAAAAAAAGCTGCATAAATCAATTGTGTTTGCAACTCTAGATTGCTGTAGAAGTTTTGGTTTGTAATCTTAGTGCAATTTGAGTCTGAAATATTTTGTAAATCCCATTTTATGACTAATATAAATTTGTAATTTACCTCAAGCTTTGTATATGGTTTTGCTTATGTGTATTGCCAACTATTTGGCAAATAGAACAACAACTCTATCTATGTTTTAGATTTTATTTCCATCAATAAGTATCAAAGCCATAGATTCTGGAGAGTCCTAGATCTTAGAGTGAGTTTGATGACAAACACATACCCTCACACACATTCTATTACCAAACTGATGCAAGCTGATTTCCTAAACAACAAACACTACAAACTATTTTTGTCTTCAAAGGTGACAAGAACTCAGAATGACAACGTTAACCTTTATATGCAACAAGAACTTTAAACTATAACAGACTAACATAATAGTTCTTGAACAAACTTGAGATAAGACCAAAAAGTGGAAGAATACAAAGAAGATTTCATTTCTGCAGTATGTAACAAAATGATTATAGATCATCGACTACACTATTTAGACATCCCAACCCGACATTAAACAAAAACAAAAGCCAGCTCATTGTATTTATACTAATACTCTATTTATGTCAAACTCCTCTATTTTCTAGTGGTTATCACACTATGCTTGTTGCTAATCAAAATTTGGTTTTAAATATATTAAATGCTGGCCGATTATGGCCTCTGTGTCTACTCTCCATTCTTAATGCATGCTAACTTCTTGAATTGATCGATGGGAAAGGTCCTTCAAATGAAGAGAAATTACCTGACAAAACAAGTCAGCCCTTTCTTTATGTGATGGTAGAAAATTAATCAATTGACTCAATAATCAATGACTCTCGGGATGATTCTTCTTCCACAACCAATGTTACCCCCTTGCATATCTGTTCTAACATCTCACTCTCATCGAAACTTTCCTCTCTCCTCCAAGCCCGTCACTTCTATTTATTCTTCGAAATGATCTTGTCTTCAACTAATTTCCAACTCCATTCCAATAACTGCCCCAAAAATTGATTCCAAACTAAATTTGCCAAATAAAACAAAATTGAAATAACAAAACAAGAAAATCCTAACTAGTAGAGTGCTCTTACATCATGCTCCCCTAGAGATGGAAGAAATCATGTGCCCCTATGCATGAGGGCATCAATGGAATGACACAATAACTTTTTGTCAAGAGATTCTCCCTCATTGACCCCCAAGCTATGCCTAATTGATTGTCGTTGTAAATCAAACCTTACTGCAACATAAAAATAGGTCATGGTCCTTGATCTATATGGATAGGATGGCTGTAATATTTATATGCCTTCTGGAAATCAAGAGCATCCACCCTCCAGCTCACAAACCCAACATTAGTAGCATGAATATCATGAAACAACAAACCGTTGCAACTCAACACATCTGCAACCTTACTTACTTGCCCACTCAAATAAGCCAACAAGTTGTCCATTCTTGCAATAGTAAACGTATCTTTGATTATAATCTGATGAATGTCTTTGGAATCTCTACACATTCCCTATTCTCTATCAGCACAAAGGCTAAGATTCTCCCTTATTGATTCTCTCCCAAGAAATTCTTCAATCTCTAACTCTTGAATCTCAACTTCTCTATTTGTTGCAATTGCTTTGATCGCTGCAATCTTAGTCTTTGCGTCTTTGTTTTCAATCACTATTTCACTTATCTCCCCATCATCATTCTTTTTTGTGATGCCTTCCATGAGAAACGTCCCTGCTGCAAATTCTTTATATTTGACTTCTTGTCCACTTCCTACAAGATCACAACATGATTAGGAAAATACTTCCTTCCCAAGGCATCCATTCTACTTGCAGTCATTTCCAATTTTCACGTGGAGCTTCCTCTCTTCTTTTTCATCCCAATAATTTTTCCAAGATGGGATTATCATAGGCCTTTGCATGACCCATATCATTGTTCCCTTTGAATTCATCTTCTATCCTCACAATCGCAAGCAATCATTTATGTGCCTCTTCTCCATCTTCTGTGGGCATAGGTCTCCTCTCACCTGCAACAAATTCTTCTAGAGGTCAAATCCCCTGCAATTACAAACTCCTCTTTTGTAGCTATGTCCTTCTAGGGTTTCCTTGAAACACATTCGTGCTTCTCTGCTCCCAGATCCTATAGCTTTGATACCAAATGATGATATATACACAAACCCTCACATAGCACACACTCTGTTACCAAATTGATGCAAGTCGATTTACAAACCAACAAACACTGCCAACTATTTTTGTCTTCCAAGGGGCCAAGAACTCAGAATGACAAAATTAATCTTTATATGCAATAGGAATTTCAAACTTTAACAAACTAACATAATAGTTCTTGAATAGACTTGAGACAAGACCAGAAACCAAAAGAATACAAAGAAGATTTCATTTCTGCATTACGTAACAAAATGATTCTAGATCATCAACTACACTCTTTATTCCAACATCCCAACCCAACATTAAACAAAAATAAAAGCCAACTCATTGTATTTAAGACAACTCATTGTATTTATACTAGTACTCTATTCCTACCAAAGTCCTCTATTTCCAATGCTTATCACACTATGCTGCTTGTTGATGAAAATTAGGTTTTAAATCTATTCAACTTTGGATAATAATGGCTTCTACATCTAATCTCCATTCTTAACGCACGCTAACTCCCTGAATTGTTTGATGGGAATGGTCCTCCGAATGGAGAGAAATAACTTGACAAAACAAACTAACCCTTTCTGTATGCAATGGCAGAAAATTAATCAATCAACCCAAGAATCAAGGGCTCTCAGGATGATTCTTCTTCAACCAATGTTACCCCTTGCATATTTGTTCTGATGTCTCACTCTCCTTGGCACTTACCTCTCTCCTCCAAGCTCATCACCTCTATTTCTTCTTTGTATCAATCCTACCTTCGTCTAAACTCTAACACCATTCCAACAACTACTCCAAAAAATTGACTCTAAATCAATTTTGCCCAAATAAAGTAAAATAGAAATAACAAAACAAGAAAATCCAAACCAATCCAATTCTCCTGCATCAGAGTTGGGCATTTGTTTTTCTAGGTATTAAAACTATAATAAGTTGTAGACATGGCTGGAGAAGAAAGAAAGAGTTTGCATTAGCCACCACCAGTCAATGGATATAACTATGATGTCTACAAAATGAAGACCATTATGGTTGCAAATGATTTGTGGGAGCTGATGGTTAGTGGGTTTGATGTGACTAACCCCACAATGTACACAATGCTCACGAATAACAAGAAGACCCAGCTGACAGAGATAAGGAAATATGCAAAGGCATTGAGTTTGATAGAGGTAGCCTTGACAGGGGCAACTTCTTTAGGAATAGCGGTAGCTGACCATGTAAAGGAGCCTCGGGAAATACTCCAAACAAGTTACAAAGGGACTAATAAAGTTAGATTGGTGAAGCTTCAAAAGCTTTTAGGAGATTTTGAAACACTCCAAATGAAGGGCAGTGAGTCCATCTCAAATTTTCTTACAAAATTTTATAGTTTGATTTAAACTAAGGATGAATGGAGAGACCATGGAAGAGCAAAGGGTGTAGAGAAATTTTTTAGAAGTCTATCTTCAAAGTTTTATGCAATAGTGATTTCTATTGAAGAGGCCAAAGACTTCTCAACATTGATAGTTGATGAGTTCCTTGCAAATCCATGACTAATGCTTAAACAAGTCTGCAACCTTTTCCCAAAAGCAAGCTTTCAAAACTCTAAGCAATGTTATAAGTAGAGGGAGAGGTAGGAATTTTGGTTGAATCTCAAGAGCCAGAGAAGAAGCAACTCTAGACGAGATAGTTTTTGGAGTAGATAGCTCTAGACAAACACACAACTAAGAGCGAGCAAGCAACTCTTAGTCCTACTCCGAAGCTAAGAAGAATAGTAGTAGTTCAAGTCAATGATATGATGAGAGAAATGCAAACTATTACTATTGTCACAAATTTAGTCATTATGCAAATGAAAGCTAAAAAAAGTAGTATGATCAATCAAAACAAAGCACAAATGTGTAGCTAAAGGTGATTATACTAAGGCCTTCATCATGTGCAACATTAGTGAGTAGGGCACAACTAAAGATTCATGTTTAGACAATAAATACAACAATCACATGAGTGGTAATGAAAGTTTTTTTTTTTTTTTTGACAAAAATGTCAAGTTTGAGATCGAAATTGAGAACGATGAAATAGTTCCAATTGTAGGAAAAAGGTATGTTATGATCCACACCAAGCAAGGTGAGAAGGAGACAAAGAATGTCTATTTTGTCCCAAGGATTAAGCACACTCTCTTGAGTATTGGATAGCTTGTCCAAAGAGGTTACAAAGTGTTGATGGAAAAATGAGAATGTGTAATTTTTTATGAGAATGGGAGTAAGAATATGTTGTAGTAGTGTCAATGATAAAGAACTACATTTTTCCTTTGAGGATATAAACATGTTTATTATCTCATTCTATAGCTACACTTCCAAGACATGAGATTTCTATAGCATTATAATAGCAATCAGTCTTCAAGACTATCATTCAAGACCCATCTAAATCTAGCATCTAAGAGATGGACATTTAGGCTATTCTAGTTTGAGTCTTTTCTCCAAGAAGGGTATGGTTAGAGGTTTATCAACTATTGTAGAGCCTAGTGGTAGTTATGAAGCTTGTATTTTAGGCAAGCGACATAGGTGGCCTTTTCAAATGGGCAACTCTAGAAGGGTAAGATCACCATTAGAGTTGGTGCACACTAATTTAGGTGACAATATGCAAACCATTTCTATTGGAAAGAGTAAATATTTTATGACATTTGTAGATGATTACAGTCGAAAGACATGGGTCTACTCTTTAAGTGTAAGTCACGGGCCTTTGAGAAGTTCAAGGTATTTAAGGCCTAGATTGAGAAGGGGAGTAGACATTTTATCAATGTCCTCAGGTCAAATAGAGGAGAATAGTACCTCAAACCAATTTGTAAATTTTTGAAAGTATCATGGCATTAAGAAAGAGTTGACAAATGTTGTAAATATGAGTTCAGGTTGTCATTGATGTCAAACTTGTGATCTGAATGATGTTCTCTAGGTCTGGAATGCACGTTGTGTAGAAGTCATGTAGTTGTATAAAGTATGTACATAGATGTTTGTGATGACAAATTATGATATGTTATAGTGGTTTTAGAGCTCTGTTGGTATTCTATGTGCACTTGTATAATGTTTAGTTAAGTTTAACTATTTCGATGAATAGTTTGTCAAGTTTTTTAATCCAGTTTGTGGTGGATAAGTATCAGATGGTTATGCAATTTCATAGCAGTATTTGTTGATGTATACCTGTTGTGACCATTTCACACATCGCCCCATCGCAAATGGGGACCCCCTCTTTTTGCTTGTTTTTCGCTTGTTTTCGCTTTCGTTTTTAGGGTTTTGTTAGTTAGTTGGTCGTCTGGGTTTAGGGTCAAACCTTAGGGTTTTAAATTTTGTCTTTTCAGGCCAAAATCCAGTCGTTTTTTGAGAGCTTTTGAGCTTCCTTTTCTAGGATGCAAATTTTGAATGCAATAAATTCGCCAAAATGGTCTAATTTTCAATTGGAATGTTAATGCAGAGCTTGAATTTGTCTAAGTGTTGACCGTCAATGTGAATTTTTGTCCGATTGAATATTTTGACCAAATTTTGACTTTTTTGAATTTTGATCCTGGGCATTGGAATTGATTTGTTTTCGCCTCGTGAAGTGTTGAAATGTGAAAAATCTTGTTATTTTGGCCTGTAGGAGCAAAATCGCTCCTGTCCCTCAGTGAAGGACGGGAGCTCATTTTCAAATATCTCATCATCCCTGCAGAGTCCAGACAGATTTCAAGTTGGAAGTGATGGAGAATGGCAATATCTTTCCATTGAATATAAATTGAAGATTTTCATGAGCACAGAAATGCCCCCAGGAGGAAAATCGCTCCTGTCCCTCAGTGAAGGACCGGAGCTACAATTCAAATTTCGCCTTGTCCTTGCAAGATTTTGAAAACTTAACAATTTGAAAGGGTCCGAAGGAAGATACTTTGCCAAATGAATATAATTTGAGATGCAAAAACGAAGGAGAATGACCTATATTGACCAAATCGTTCCTGTCCCTCTCCAAGGGACCAGGGCGAGGTACCTTGTAGCTCTCGTCCCTCTCCCAGGGACCAGAGCGATTTCCTTCATTATGCAAAATCCAGACAAGGGTCAAGGCAATTTTACGTTCAAAAACAAGGGAAAACATGAGATGAACACATTGAATATAAATTGAAGATTTTTGGGACGTCCATAACAGTGTTAAATGCCTAGTTCGCTCCTGTCCCTCAGGAAGGGACCAGAGCGATTTTTGATATAATTGCTTTTCTTGCAAGGTTACAGATGATGTCGAGGCATGGACGAATGGAGTGAAGAGGGACGAATCCGTTGAATATAAACTTGGAACCTGGCAAAGTGAGGTAGTGGCCACAAGGGAAGGATCGCTCCTGTCCCTCTCCAAGGGACCAGGGCGATACATTGATGATAATACTCCCTACGCAAGTTCAAGGTCGTTCCTCCGAAGTTCAAGGTCGACACAAGTCAAGACAAGGTGGCGAGGGACATTTCAAGGCGTCTTCATCATGCGCAAACACTCAAAGGACGTTAAAATGAAGAAATTGACACCCTATAACATAGATCGCTCCTGTCCCTCAGGAAGGGACCAGGGCGATGTTAGATGCATTGGCCATTTCATGCAAAATTTACGTAAGGACAAGACGTTGCAATGTTTTATAGGGTCCATGGTATGATAAAAGATGATAAACAAGAGTTTTGAACGTGAAATGATCATCATTTTGAGCATGGAGACTATATCGCTCCTGTCCCTCTCCAAGGGACCAGGGCGATTTGCTTTGGATTCCTTGTTTTGCTTCAAGATCAAGCTTAGTCAAGACGTCCTAAGATAGCATATGGTCCAAGGCATCGTTTGAAGATAATTCGCAAGGGTTTTGAACGTCCAAACATCGCCAAATAATGTAAAAGCCTCACATCGCTCCTGTCCTTTGGACAAGGACCAGGGCGATATCATCAAAAGCACGCATATTCCTTCACGATCAAAGTTAGGCGAGGATAAGCGAGGCAAGGGACATCGTTTGGAAGACATTGCAAAGAAGATTGAAGTTTAAAATTGCCAAGGTTAAGGGGAAAACGTGGATCGCTCCTGTCCCTCTCCAAGGGACAAGGGCGATGGTCCCTTTAATGCATCCAAACACTTCGTGCAAACAAATGAAACAAACGCAAAAGGAACAAGCATAGGTGTTATTCGCCAATAATGAAAGATCGAGGAACAAAGATGCATATTGAACATGGAAATTAGAAGATCGCTCCTGTCCTTTGGACAAGGACCAGGGCGATATGCACTTAAAGGACACCCATATGCGCACACAAGGCGATCAAATTCGAAGGACCATCAAGATGATTAATTTTCAATGTGGAGATGAAGGAGTTGGACGTAAGAAATGCAAAAGTCAAGACAAAAATGGTGAATTGCTCCTGTCCCTCTCCAAGGGACCAGAGCGATGAGGTACGTCCCTTCCTTTTTTTTTAGTTTTGGCGCCAAATTAAACAATTCAAATTTTCCTTAAATGCTAAATCGATTTAAAAAATTGAAAATCCATTTTTATTTAGCATTTAATATGGCGTTCTCTTTTATTAATTATTTTTTGCCTTTATTAAAAATCGAAATTCTCATTTAAAAAATGCAAGGCATTAATAATTAATTATTTAGTTAATATAAAATCGATTTGAAGCGCCCAATTAGGCAAGTCGGCCTTGTTATTTTATTGCAAATCATTTAAAAAATGGTTTTATTTGTCAAGTCGGCCTAAGGGGTGAAAGGATATGAGCGCTATTTATAAGGGGAGTGAAATGTTCATTTTTCACATAATCATTTTTACCTTTCTTCATGCGAATCAAGAAGAGGCGAATATAGTGCGAAGTGTGTTCAAAGGTGGTGCGATTTCAAACCAAAGGTGGCGCTAGTATCATCTTGTGTGGAGTGCAAATTGCGTTGAAGACCAAAGGTGGTGTGAATTTCATTCATCCAAGGGTGGCGCGTAGTTATCAAAAGGTGGTATGAATTTGAAGACCACACCAAGGGCGAACTTGGAGATCCATCTAAGACCACGCCAAAGGCGAAGTTGAAGATCATTTAAGACCACGTCTAAAGCAATACTTGAAGATCACGTTCTCTCCAGAGGTGGCGAAGTCTATTTTGAGGGAATCATATTGAAGATTATCTTATACCTCAAATTTTGCCTAGGCGAATTTTGTTTTTGCATTCTAGAGTTAGCTCTCTATCAAGGTATGGCGATTTAATTGTTATTGCTTTATTCATTCATCGTCATATTTCAAGTTTTGAAATTTTGAATTTTGAATCTCTTGGTTCAATCGTTGTATTTTAGGAAATGATAACTCTAGAGACTTATCATGAGGTTTCCTAAAATTTATCTCTCTTATTTACGTTATTTATTGCAAAATATATTTCTTATAATGAAATGTTGTGTAGGTATGGCGACCCCAAAGGCGGGAGCATCCACCAGCCGCTTGGCTCTCATGAAAGAAGATCAGAAGACCGAAGAAGTAGAGACCAAGATCGTGTCTAAATGGAGCAACATTGGAGATACAAACTTGGGGAACTTTAGCACGAAGAAGTTCCGGGAGGTCCCTTACATCGGCAAGCCATCACCTGTCGCCCGGAGAATAATAGAGAGTGGCATCATCAAGGCGGCCGGTTTTCCTCCAGCTATTCAGTGCCACGAGTTGATGATCGAGTGTGCCCGTCACTACAATCCACAGTCCAGGACAATTATGTCCAATGAGGGAAACACTTTGGCGTACCTTTCAGAGGAAGCCATAAGTGAGGCCTTCCATCTTCCAGAGCACAGGGACATGATATATAAGAGCATTGAAGGAGCCAGATCAGTGTACGATGATGATCCAGATGCTTGCCTAAGCATAATCAACAAGAACTGGCTACTCAAGAGTCGTCCCCGTCTGAGCAAAGTACCGAACACACCACACAGGATTGATTTCCAAGAGGAATACAGAGATTTGATTACCATGCTCAACAGAGTTACAGGAGCACCTCATGCCTTCTATTTTGAGAAATGGATGTTTTACTTCATCCAGGTGATTGTTCAAGGAAAGGGTACAATACATTGGGCTAGGATAATTAGCCATTGCTTGGACGTACAGTTGAGAAGACTCAGGGCCACTAAGTCCTTCCACATGAGTTCATACGTCATCTATGCCTTAATCAGGAGCGTTGAGTACGCAGGACTACCCCACAGAGGAGTGATTGGAAGAGGACCCGGCGAGGTCAGAGCTTGTGAATCCTATACCTACTTGCATCATCCACCAGGGAAGAACTACAAGTTAGTCAATGATACTTTCACGATGAACATCACAAGGACGTTGCAAGGAGGGATTCACAACAGATTATCTCAGGATGCCCAGGAGTTCATCAAGAGGTACGGTGCTTGGTTCATTCAGTTTCCCAAGTTCACTTACATTAGAGTGCATGGATGTCCTTTACCTCCATACATGTTGCCGAGGTACCCGACAGACAGAATTGTGTTACTTGAAGTAACAAGGCAGTTGGCAGCATATGTGAAGGCATTCAGACACAGACATCAGAATGGAGTTCAGGTACCTATTATTTTGGGTAATTCAGTTGAGGTATGTCCTAATGTCTTAGCCATGGATGACGCAGAGAAGGAGTTAGCCTTGTATCCTTTTTCATCTTTTGCTTGGAGGAATAGTTTTGATCCACATGGACACTTAGAAGAGACGGTCGGTAGAAGATTTAGACATGAGCACCAAATTGAAGATTTTATGATGAATCTCCTAGATGATCTCGAAGTGAAACGAAAGATGCATTCTAGATTGCCTTTGGATTTCATTAGGAAATGTAAGATTTACAGAGTGGCCGACCAAGCTCAGGACAACGGCAGGCACATCCAATCTTCATATGATAGAGAAAGCAAAACAATAAGTTTGAATTGGAATGAGCCCGAGGCCGTGGATTTAGATGATTTGATGGCACCAGTCTTGTCTTGTACTCGCAGATGGGTAGACGTTCAACATCAGAAGTTGAGAGAACAAGGCATAGCCATGTCTTTTACTTTGGAAGAAAAGCCAGCCGAAGGTGGAGCCAGTGTTAGTGAAGGCAATCCTAATCCTAGGAATTCAGGTGAAGGTAACCTTCGATGTGCCAGTGAGGGCAATCTCCATTCGAGAGGTTCGAAGAGAAAGGAAAGATCAGAAAAGAAAGAGCCTTCCAAGAAAAAGTTAGGTGCCAACAAAGATCAAGCACCAGGTACTTCTTCCAGACCAGAAGATAGAACAGTTCGAGTGGAAGAGTCCATGGAGTCGATGGTACAGAATGACAGACAAGAGGAAGGACAGGCACAGCATGTTTCGTCAGATGGATGTCTCCAAGACTATGATTTAGATAATGATAATGAAGTAACATCTCCTCCCAGACAAGAAGAAATAGTACATAAAGAAATTCAAGTTCAAGAGACAAGATCGAATATCCCAGATTGGTTGAAGGAAAGATTGACTAAGGTGATCGTAATAGAGGACGAGGACAGTGCAATTGATTTAGAGAGCCTTGTTGGACGTTCACATATGACAACAGAGAAGAAGAAGGCTACAAAGATGTCCAAGATGATTCGAGATGAGACTGGATCTAGAAAACTGCAGATAGCTACACCGGCAGCAGACAAATATGAGGGTGAGATCCTAGCAGAAGACTATCATATACAGACTATTGAGTTAGGACCATCCACAGCAGGGCAGACTTTAGATGATGCCACCGACACATTTGAGGCATTGAAGGACAAGCTTAGAGAAGAAGTAGAAAAGAATAGAAAGCTTGAGAGAGAGGTCGGTGCATGGAGGACATATTTCAGTCACATCAATGAACCTTTGGGACGTCAGGATCCAGTTAGATCACCAGTGCAGGCATTGCCCCTTCAATCGATCAATGAAGCGGAAAGATTCAGGAACCTGGTCCAGCGTACATGTAGTTGGATGGATAGATCTCATACAATGGCCTTAGAGTTTGTTACAAGGATGTCGAAGATCATTCATCAGGCTATCCAAGTTCTTGAAATTATCCACAGATTGATGGCAACAGTAGCTGCATTTGCCCATACTAAGGACGTTGTCATCCCTGTCTTGAAAGTAATAAGACACACATCCAGAAGAATTTTAACGCAGGAGAGAATCTTAGAAGGTGATTCTCACAGTTTGTTTCAGTGGTCAACCTTACTCCATATAAAGAGTGTTCTCTTCGAGGACATCAGTGTTAGATGTGGTCAAGTTGAGGAGGTGATCAATCCGATCCAAGACAGAGTATTTGAGGTACTTCGTACCATTCTTGGCAGAAGGATCGAGGTTGAGACAGATGTGGATATCCAGGAATTTGAGGATAGAATCAAGATCATCTTTCGCAAGGACGCAGATGTTACAGATGAACAGTATGATCAGATGTATGCCACCATGCTCCTGATTGATAGAACAAAGGAACTTGAACCTACTTGGGATGCAGCTCTTCTAGATGCATTTGATCAGGTTATCCACTTAGAAGAGAGTATCAAGAATCTTCCCGAGATTCCAAACACAGAAATCGAAGGAATCGTGACAAAATTCATTGCATATGCTAAGAAAGAGAATTGGAAAGGGAATAAGATTCTAGATGAAAGGTTGTTACAGATGACATGACATCTTATTTCTCATTGGTTGATACCTCCTAGATTTTTGTGCCAAATTTAATATTTGGCTATGTATTTAATATTGTTCAGTAAAAAGGAGGTCATTTGTAACAAACCCTAATTAGGGTTTAGGTGTCATGATCTTGTCCATTGATTTACTTTCAATCTGGACCTTTCATTGTAATTGGGGATGCTATTTATACCCCCATTTTTCATTTCATTTGATAATAGTGAATAGTATAATAGAAGAATAGAGTAATAGTCAATAGCTGATGTAAGAGAGATTAGAGTTAGAAGCAATTTTTGTAGCAAGATTGAGTCTTGAAGAGAGAAATTCAAGCAATTGTTGTATATGATGACTTGGAAATCAATAAAATATTGAAGTTATGGTGTTTTGTTGCAAATTTCTTAAGTTATCTTCATGGTTGTTGGATGTACTTGAATCACGCTCAATCAAAGTAGTTTGTTAATTTGAAAGACTAAGTGTGAGATTTGATATTTGGTAGGATTCGCAATCCAAACCACTAGCTTCTTGCTGATTGTAGGAACGCCTTGCGTGGTCGACTGGAAAACATTTTGAGTCCTTAACCTTCAAGCATTTTCGTATCTAGGATATGTACCTTCGTAGTAGTGTCCTTGGTCTTTGATGCATTGAACATCATTATTACCTTAGAAGATCGCACTAATTTCAATTAAGTTGTTATCTTATGGCAAAATTGAAGTTGGTTGAGTCTTGCCAAATCTCATTCATGCTAAGTCGTTCATAGGGTTAGGCTAGATTAGACCTCTTTAAACCCTATCTTTTTTTGCTATTTTTTGAAAGTCCCTTTTAGTTTAGTAAAATCTTCGAGCTTTGAATACGTAAGACCCCTTGGAGGAAACAACAAATCACATCATACCACTAAAAAGCTTGTCCACACGTGGAGACCCCACTAAAAGAACCTTGGAGTCCATCTAACTAATCCTTTTTGCAGATCTTCAGCAGTTAGAGACTATTTTCTCAAGAGAGGATAAGATACCTATTGGTATTTTATTCTGTGTATGATTGTGTATAAAAAACACGTCAACAATACCTTCTTCACATCCTAGTTTTCAAGTGTTCAAATGATCTAAAATTGAAGTTATTCATGTATGAATATCAATCAGTGTAGTTACAATGAAGCATTATGGAGAGGAATGTGTTGCATTTCATTATTGACAGTTGGTAAAATGTTGTGGATGGTTGTTTTGGATTTCCTGATGCTTTATGTTGTTTCCTTGGTCGTGCACAAGTATGTTTGGCATTCCACGTTGTAGCTTAAGTTAATTGTGTGGCATGAGCTAACTATGTTATTATTTGGGGCCAACTCATAGAGTTTTGGTCCATACGATAGCGTGTGGTTGTGTGGTAGCTATATTGGAAGTATCTGGAAGGTGTGTCGACATGGTGTGACTCTTCACAGGTCTCATTTTCCTTCCACATTTGCATTGGAGGTTGTTTTTGGGCTAGTTGTTAAGTATGAACAAGTTAATCTAATTAGGATGACCTAATTGATGTTACTAAGGTTGCATATAGTATATAAAGGTTAGAATCATTGTGTAGGTGAAAGTGAAAGTTGAAAAGGTTATGTGAGGCTAATGCGAAGCAGTAAAAAGGTTTGCATATGTAGTAGAGAAGAGATGAAGATTGTTTCAAATGTGTATTAAATAGTGAACTATATCTAGCATTCCAGTAGGCGCAATATTCTTGTAGTTCAATCTTTTGATATCAAAATCCATTATATCTTGCCCTAAAGAAGTTATCTTTAGTTTGTGCAAGTCATCATTGTATCTTGCGCTAAGGTAGTGCATCTTAATTTGCAAGTCCTCTCAAGGGCAGTGAGCTCCTTGGCCTCTTGCCTAAACTTTGTAATTAATCTAATATATTGTGAGTGATTCTCACCATGGTTGTTTTCCATGTAAAAATCTTGGTGTTCTTGTGTGGTTGCTTTTGTTGTATTAGTTATTTACTTTCATACTTATGGTGGATAAAATAAACGTTAAGTAAGAGATTTAATTTGATCAAGTTTTAAGTGTATGTTGAGTCACCTACCCCTCTCAACATCCAATAGTATTCAACAATTGGTATCAAAGCAAGGATCCTAAAGAAGCAATTTAACCATTGAGATAGATCTGAGATTTGAACACTGTGTGGAAAAACAAAATTGATCCAAATAAATGGGAAAGTGATGTTGCTATTGACATGGAAGGAGAACTAAGATATGCCTTGGTGGATCTAGATGAAAATAGAGAAAAGTACAAAAAGGAAGAAGAAAAGGTTGCCTACCTAAAGAAGTTACTTGATGAAGGAAAGAAAGCCATTGATGATTTTGAAACAAAGTTTGATAACAAAACCAAGGAATATACCAAACTTGAAGAGGAAGTGATTATGTTGAAGAAAGAACTAGAAAATGCAAAAGCAAAAATTGACCAAGGTTTGAAGCTTAAAGGTGGCAGTGAGGTTCTTGATGTGATGTTGAGTACTTAAAAAATGAATAACAACAAAGGTGGACTTCGTTTTGAGAAAGGTGAAAGCTCTAAAACTTCTGACAAAGAAGATAAGGGTAAGGAAAAGGTCAAGGATGAATTGATAGAATCTAACAAAGATCAACAAAGTTTCATTACGGTTTGGAACAAGAAGAATGTTAGAAGAACTCCTTTTGCTCAAATTAGGTATTCATCACCCTTCATTGGTTTTTGTTTTCATGCAATAAGTTTTGGAGATAAAAACAGTGAATGTAGAAGTCAAGTCAGATCTCAATCATTTAATGGTATTGTTATAATTGCAATAATCTTGGTCCTAAGACAAATGAGTGCAAAAAATACAAACTATGGTAGAAATGCTCAATCTTTCAATGGATATTGTTATGCTTGCAACAACTATGGGAACAAGGCTATTGAGTGCAAGTATAATATTAGAAGGAATATAAATACTAGATGAAATGGTAATGACATGATGAGTGGAATTGGTCCATAGCAAGGTCTGACATGCTACAATTGCAAGAAACTAGGACACATTGCTAAGTATTGCAGAGGAAGGAATGAAAAGACTGATTTGATAAAGAAGATTGATCTCAACAAAGAGAAGGAGAACATGAAGATGATATGGGTAAAGAAGGTAGATTTGAATGTTGACGAAAAATCTGAGGATGAGTCTGCACCCACTACAAGTGCAAATTCCTCTTCTTGAAACTAAGTAGTTATGCACTATCCTAGGGGGAGAATTGAATGCAGATCTTGTGTGTGCTCCCCTTGCGATTTGGATGTTGAGTTGTTTTCAGCATTATAGAGGTTAGGAAGGTATTTGTGGAGGTTACTTGATGGTTTCATTGGTCAACAGTGTTGTTTGTGGAAAGTGATAAAATAGAGTATTAGCTTTATGAACTATAACGATAAAATGCATTAATGCCAATATGACCCTAGTTGGTGGACACAATGGATAAAATGAGACTTGAGTTCTTTTTTTATCACTCGTGAACTTTCTATTTTGAGATCTCTTGCATGTGAAGAAGAATTTATGTGTGATTGGTGTGTTTGAAAGTGTGTTCTTGCAAACCCTAGTTTTAGTGCAGATTGTGAAGTGAGTGAGATGGCTACTCCAATTATGGTTGACCCTAAGCTGAAGCCAAGACCTATTTCCAAGCCATATCCTTTTGTGGTGATGGTGAAATAAAGATTAAGTGTTTTCAAGGGTTCAAATTCATTGTGTATACATCGAAGACATAAGAACATACATTCATGTCAACATAGAAAAGGTAAGTCATTCCAAGTTTCATGAAATTTAGGATAAGCTTACTGAAAGTGATTTGGTTACATTCAAGGATGAGTACAAGAACATTCTAACATTAGGGTTAAATATTTGGAAAAAGTTCCCTAATTTCACATGAGACAGAATGAGTAAGAATCATTTTGAGCCAAATTCATCAAGACATTATGTGCTTGGATAAACCATATAAGATCACAAAAGATGTCATTAGGGCATTAACCAGTTTATGTGTGAACAAAACAGTTCTGATGAAGAAATTGGTGAAGAATGATTCTGTAGCAGCACTAACCAGTTTGAGGTCAGATGGAAGAGTTATGACTATTGAAGATATAAAAGATCTTGAAGTCAAATGTGTAGCCAAGTGTTTAGCACACAAAGTCCACTTCCAAATCTGGAAGGGTTTTGCCAATATAACAATGATCTATACAACACATTAGATGGTGGTTGCTAGTGAGAGATTTTATATCTATGAGCTTTTGACAACAACTTTTGGAAAACCTAAAGAAAACAAAGAAGAGTAAGTACCCATTTAAGTTTGGATCCTTGATTTTTTCATTTATGTTTCTGAATGATCTTTCAATGTCAAGGATCATGTGTGGGATAAGTCTATACTAGTTGCAATACAAATCAAAATGCACATTAGAAGTTTTGGTATAGATAACAAGAAGTATAACATTTTATCCTTTGGAAGGTTTAAGAATTTACAAGACACAATGCATGAAAGAGAGAGATTCCCTCCAGATGTTCTTCAGAAATACAAAGATACATTTACATTTCTAGTAAGCATAGATAATTGTTATATTGCAGCTGTAGAACCTAGAATTGCATGGATTTTGGAGCTTGTGAAGTATCTAAAGAAGTTGAGGAGAAGATTGCTATTGTTATTTAGTTGGAGAAGGATCCTAATGAACCTAGTTTTGGTATTGTGGAAGAAACCGAAGCAAAGTTGAGACAAAAGAAGATTGATAAGTGATGTGACAAAAGAATGGACAAACTATACAAGGAAATTGGCATGCATTATGTTTCAAAGACTTTTGGTGTGGCTCCTATTGAGGGGTCATCAAGACAGGGACACAGGAGGACAAGGTCTATGTCCACCTCCCCTTTGATGAAGATAGGTTCCTTCAAAACCCCAGCTCAGTGAGTGACAAGTGTAAAGAAGGCACCGAGGAGGAAACTAAAAGCTACAATGAATGTAGATGATCGGGAGCCAAAAGTGGAAGAAGTAGAGAAGGATACAATGCCTAAAAGGAGTAAGGTGGAGGAAGAAGAAGAAGAGAAGGACACAATGCCTCCATCCAAAAAGAAAAATACTTAGGTCTTTCGGGTAGAGATCCCTACCAAGAAGAAGGAAGTGAAGAAGGAGACAAAACTAAAGTACAAAAGAAGAAGAAAGTTGAGGATGAACCAAATTATGAGCCCTTAAGGATGAACGTTTTAGTAAATGCTATTTGTCAATATAATTCTTTGGGATATATTGCAAGCATGTACAATGATGCTCCTTTGATGTAAAAGGAAACAATAGAGAAGGCAATTGTTAGGTACTTAGTCACTTCTGAAAAAACACTAGATGATATCAAAGGAAAATTACCTAAAGAATTTTTAGAAGTTTTGGCTGTAAAAAGGAAGGATGCAATAGCAAAAGAAAATAAAATGAGATCTTTTGAATTGGATAAAGTGTGTACTATGTTATCTAAGGAGGCTAGGGCTAAGATTATGGAGGCAATTAATACAAGATTCAAATTTAAGGAAAGAGTAAATTTGATCATGGGTAATGATCCAGAAGATTAAAAAAGGATGGTCAGACAGATGAAGGTTGTTAATATTGCAGAAGAAGTGGTGAAGGTTTGATCTTCTCCTTTGGAGAAGACAAACAAAGGAACTAGTATTGGAGAGACAACTAGTGACCTATCTGTTTTGGATGAAATGATGGAAGAGCAGAAGGTAGAAAGTACTGGTCCAGAGACTAGTCTAGATGATCACGAAGATGTGGTACAGAGAGTATATATTTCAACAATGGAGATTTCGATTGGTGATAAGGAGGAGATATAGAAGGAGAGAAAAGAAGAACTAAAAAGGAAAAAGGAAAAAAGACTACAAAGGAGGAGGAAGAAAAAGGTAGAAGAGAAGAAAGAAGCTATTCCAAAGAAGGATAAAGTTAGTCTAGTAAAGGAAAAAGAGATCAAAAGAATATCACTGGGAGAATCTTCTGGTCTATCTAGAGATTCTGGCTCAAAAATTTTACGGCTACAGATGAAGTTTGAACTAGTGGTAACATCAAAGGTATTACAAGTCTTGGTGACTCAAGGAAAGTTTGATTTGGACAAACTAATACCCTTTCATATGCTACACTTGGGTGATGTCCTACGTCATACAATTAGGAAGAAGTACATTGTATCCAAAGTTGAGTGTACAACGTTGATTGAGGAGACAATGAAGTTTCTCTGAGAGAAACATGTGGATGTAAAATTAGATGAGTCATTCAGTGATGAGTAGTTGCGGGTTTTGTTAGAAAATTTGAAGGGATAGGATTCTAATCTTGAAGCAACAACTTTTTTTGATACAGAGAAGAAGTTGGTGGAGAAGAGATTGGGTGAGCTTGTGAATAAGTGTGCAGAGGTACACAACTGACTAAAAGATGGAATAATTGCATTTGAGCAATGTGGGCATTGTAATAAATGCATATAAGTTTTGTCATCAATGGGCTAATTCCACAAGAGAAATACAAAAGCAGATTGAAATTTTTGAGCCTCCGATTTTGAAGATTTTGAGTCTATTGATCTGAAGGAAGATAGAGATGGAAAAACCATAACAGAGATAGAGAGCCTGTACACGAAGCTAAACCGACTAGTAGATCAGAGGGAGCATATAAAGAGGGATTTTTGCAAGCTGAGTGATATTGTTGACATGCATCTCACTAGTATGGTGAAGATTTTGAATGACTCTCAAGCATTGAGTGCATCTGTAACGGTTTCGGGAAGTTGTGAAGAGGCTGAAGAACTTATTTTGAGGATGGAGAGCCAACTCAATGCTTTGATCCTTATAGGAGTTGATTGGAATTCTGCTTGGGCACAGTTGAAGGCCATTTACAAAGATATCATATTCCCTGCCCAACAAGGTGCATAGATAGGATTCCGATAAGGCATTTTTAGTCGTATACATTGATAAAACACTTGGTTTGTTGTTTTAAGAGTTCTGGTAAATAGGGGGAGCTATGTATAGTGCACTGGTTTTGCGAGGTAGATGCACCCTTTGTCCTTAATGTCAAAGGGGGAGAAGTTTTGGAGAGATATGTGTTGGAACAAGTGTTGCCATCAATGAAAAAAGGGGAGATTGTTGTAAATATGAGTTCAAGTTGTCATTGATGTCAAACTTGTGATCTGAATGATGTTCTCTAGGTTGTGTAGAAGTCATATGATTGTATGGAGTATGTTTATAGATGTTTGTAATGACAAATTATGATACGTTATGGTGGTTGCAAAGCTCTGTTGGTATTCCATGTGAACCGGTATGATGTTAAATCTGATTGTGTCGGTGAACAATCTGTCATGTTTTTTGGTCTGATCTGTGGTAGATAAGTATCAGATGGCTATGCGGTCTCATAGCAGTGTTTGTGGATGTATTCTTCACATCCTAGTTTTCAAGTGTTCAAACGATCTACAATTGAAGTTGTTCATGTCTAGGTTTAAATTAGTGCAATTACAATGAAGCGGTATGGAGGAATGCATTCCTCAGTTAATAGTTGGTAAAACATTGCAGATGGTTGTTTTGGATTTCTTGATGGTTTATGTTGTTTCCTTGGTCGTCTGCAAGTATGTTTGGCGGTCCACATTGTAGTTTAAGTAAATTGTGTGGTGTAAGTTAACTATGCTATTATTTGGGGTCAACTCATGATGTTTTGCTCCATGCGGTGGCATGGGAACTATATTGGAAGTATCTGGAAGTTGTGCCAACATGGTGCAACCCTTCACATGCCTCATTTGCCTTCTGCATTTGCATTGGAGTTTGTTTTTGGGCTAGTGGTTATGTATGAACATGTACATCTAATTAGGCCAACGTAATTGATGTTATTAAGGTTGTAGATAGTATATAAAGATCAAGAATCATTGTGTAGGTGAAAGCGAGTTGAAAAGGTTATGTGAAGCTAATGTGAAGTGATATAAAAATAAGATATGTAGCAGAGCAGAGATGGAAACTATTTCAAATGTGTATTAAATAGTGAACTATATTCAGCATTCCAATAGATGCAATATTCTTGCAATAAAATATTTCAATATCAAAATCCCTTGTATCTTGCCCTAAAGAAGTGATCTTCAGTTTGTGTCAGTCATCATTGTATCTTGCCCTAAGGTAGTGCACCTTCATTTGTAAGTCCTCTCAAGGGCAGTGAGCTCTTTGATCTCTGGCCTAAACTTTGTAATCAATCTAATCTATTGTGAGTGTGATTCTCACCATGGTTTTTCCCAATTTGAGTTTTCCACATAAAAATATTGGTGTTCTTGTGTAGTTGTTTTTGTTGTTTCAGTTATTGACTTTCATACTTACGGTGGATAAAATAAATGTTAAGAGATTTAATTTGATCAAGTTTTAAGTTGTTAGGAGATGACAAAGAGGTGAGGCTATTGCAACAATAGTGCATTTGGTAAATAGAAGTCCCATAAATGTTGTATGTGACAAGATTCCACAAGAAGTATGGACAATTGAGCACTTGAGTGTGTTTGAGTGTGTGGCATATGCACTTCTACCAAAAGTGAGAGAAAAAAGTTGGATGACAAAGGTGAGAAATGCATCTCCATGGCCTGTAGTGAGGAATCCAAGGCATATAGTTTGTATAACCCTATCACCACAAAAATAGTAATTAGTAGGGATGTTGAGTTCATTGAAAATGAGTCATCGGATGGCATGGTGGACACCTCTTCAAGTATCTCAATTACAGTACCCATTGATAATGAAGAAGTGCATGAAATACAACAAGGTGATGCTACAATATGTATGAAGCCTAGCAATCAATTCTAGAAAGCTCCAAATGTAGATAAGCAACCAAATAGATTACTACAAAGTTCAATTATGCAATACTCCAAAAAACTCTAGACTATTGCAACAAACTAACAACTCTAGAGATTTTCTTCATTGTAAAGCAACCGTAATACTGGAAGTTCGAGCCTCACGCTTGCCTCCCTAATACTAAGAAAGACAAAAATCATGAGGGAGATTTATCGAGATAAAACATATAAAAAATATTTGGATGAAAAATTAAAATTTGCACTGCTTTCTCATATAGTAGTTTGACTTATTTTGAGGATGTTGTAAAAGAAGAGAAAAGGTGTGAGGCCTTGGATGAAGAAATAATATGCAATAAGAGGAATAGAACATGTGAGCTAATTGATTTTCCTCCAAGTAAACAAATTATTGGTGTCAAGTGGGTCTATAAGACCAATAAAAATGTCGAATGGAAGCTAGAAAGGCATAAAAAAAGGTTGGTTGTTAAAGGATGCAAACAATAGTTTGGTAGATATTATGATTATAAATTTATACATATGCTCAAGCATGGATGAAAACTATACAAATAGTCTTGGCAATAGTATCCCAAGACAAGTGGAAGGTATTTCAAATAGGTGTGAAGTCCACCTCCTTGAATGTTGAATGAGGAAGTGCCTATGGAGAAGCCACCTAGTTTGTAAGTTCCAGGGCAAGAAAACAAAGTATAGCTGAAGAAACATTTTTATGGGCTTAAACAAGCACCACAAACATGGTACAATAGAATCGATTCATATTTGTTGAGTAATAGCTTTAGCAAAATCAATGGTGAACCTACTTTTTACATTAAGACAAGCAAAGGTAAGATTTTAATTGTTGTCCTATATGCAAATGATTTATTTTTCATGGGAAATGATGATTTCCTCATTGTTGTTTCTAAATAAGCATGTTAAAGTATTTCCTAGGCTTAGAGGTAATAGAAATGAAGCATTGTATATTTATATCTCAACCATAGTATAAATTAGATATTTTGAAAAGGTTTAAAATGTGCAATAACAAGATTACACCAACACCAACAATCATAGGTTTGACGTTGAGGAAGGAAGATTACAACAACAATGTGAATCCAACAATATATATAAAAGTTTAGTTGGAAGTTTGATGTATTTGACAACTACGTCTAATATTATGCGTGAGGTAAGTCTGATTTCCAAATTTATGATGCATGAAGTAAGTCTGATTTCCAAATTTATGGAAACTCCATGGGACACACATTAGCAAGTGGGTAAGAGAATCATGAAGTATGCTAATTGCACCAAGGGATATGGCATTTTGTATACTGCAGTGAATGAGTTTGGATTGGTTGGATACATGGATAGTATACAGTGAATGAGTTTGGATTGGTTGGATACATGGATAGTAATTGGGCAAGAAGTATAGATCACAGGAAGAGCACATCAAAATATGTGTTCCACTTGGGTTCGGGAGTCATTAATGGACTTCCAAAAAACAACTCATAATTTTCTTTTCCATGGCTGAAGCTAAGTATATAACAACAAATACAACAACATGTCAAACTATCATGGATTTATAGGCAGCAAGTCTGGAATCATCAAAAGTGGCTTCAAAGTTGCAAAATGTTGCAAAATGAACATGGAAGGGGGAGTGTTGGAATTTATTACTACAAGTCAGTCAACTGACCACCTATCACCAACAGTCATTGGAAATCTTTTGGGATCTTCATCCCTTGTTTTCCTCTGGCTCTAACACATAGCAACAATAATTAATCAGGTAGGTAAGTATGAATTTTGAAAACAAGAGGGAATATTTTGCAAGGACAACAGACAAAAAGAAGGAAAGTTGTATGCAACTGTGAGTTTTCTGAATAGAGAGAAGAATGTGCACCAGCAACAGAGCTTCTGACACAGAGTAGAAGAATAGGGAGCTCAATGTATAAACAAGTAGCTCCAGACGAATAGAAGAACATAGAGCTCAGTGCAGCTCCAAATTGTTATAAAAGTTTTAGTTTGTAATCTTACTGTAATTTGAGTTTGAAATATTTTGTAAATCACATTTTATGATTAATAGAAATATGTAATTATTCTCTATCTTTGTCTGTGGTTTTGGTTTTGTGTGTATTGTCAACTGTTTGGCAAACAGAGCAATAACTCTCTGTCTATGTTTTGGATTTATTTCCATCAGGCTCACGCTGCACGATTCATTATCGAAGAAGTATGTAGGATTACATATTGGAGCTCTTTAAATGGATATCACTTTAAAGTCAAATAGAATAAATTGAAAAGCACATAAGATAGTATAAACATCAAGGCCTGTATAAAAAGGCACGATAAATTCATCTGAAAACTTAGAGACCCTATCCTCACATCTTCTGCCCAGGACGAAAGGCTAGGGCATACAGTCTGGTTGCTAATTCTACACAACTTTTTCAAGAGTAAAATGAGTAAGCATGTAGACTTTTCTGAAGTAAGCCACGAGAAAAATAATCCCAACCTTAATTTGTACTTCCATGCCATTAATTGTCATTCTGAACAATATTGTTGTTCTATATCAATGAGAATTTACAATCAAGTCATATCTTCTGATATCTTCTGAGAGGTTGAAGTATTCATATTTATAATTTTATCTTAAGTAAAGGGTATTCTGAGCAATATTGGTGTTCTATATCACTGAGAATTTGCAATCAAACCATATCTTCTGAGAGATTGAAGCATTCATCTAGAAATGACTGTCTTTTTCAGTTATTTTTACAAGATTGCTGATTGTTTCTACATAAATGATTAAAAAATGTGAACCGCTGAATATAATTTAAAGAATCTAACTGTCTTTATCTAAAGACTGCGCCATTCCAGTTTTAGAAATAATATCTCTGTTGCACAATATGAATATATGAGGCATGAAATGACTCAAGTACAAGAACTGTGAATTTAGACAAAAAGAGGTGTTATATGGAGCCTAATTGCTTGCATGCAGGGATTAGACAAGCACTTTTAAGGATACAGTGAACATGATGTTCTGGGACATCACATGCAGCAACCCAATGAACAGTATAAATCACAGCAGCTCTAACAAACCATTTCCAAATCATAAAGACTAAAGTACAAAACAATCCAAGGAGATAGACCTAAGTCAAGTTAACTTAGGTATTGTTGGAATTGATTTGCATAAGTAGATAGAATATTGCAGATCCGAAATTATACCACTAATAGTTACAAGTAGGGGTAAAGCATACACGTGAGAAGAAGAATCTAAGATTGACTTAGAATCCCACTGATCAACCAGGTTGAGGTTTATACCACAACTTAAATATATTATGGATTATCACAATGACTAACCAATCAAAAGAAGTATAATATTGAAGATTGTGCAATACAGCCTGACTTTGTATGAATGCCACTAGACTGCTGTGATTTTCACTTTATTGTTTAAGTTCAAGCTATGGAGAAGAAAGAAATTGTAAATTTATTCTGTAAGTGGATATCGTAATTGTGGATTTGAAGGAAAACTGTGGGCAGAGCTAACCTGATCTAATGATTGTTCACCTTGATTTAATCTAGAGCAGAATGATCTAAACATGCAACAATATGTAAGCAGAATTTAAACAAGTAAATCTATACGATTTTCTTTTCAACTAATCAAAATATGTCCATGGCTCATATGAAAAGGAATAAACCATAGACCCTTGAATCCTTGATAAGAATGCATTTTCATTATTTGATCGCATGAATCGATTGTATACATCCTTTAAAGTGCAATGTAGTTGCTTCCCTTTCATAATGATATTAAAAGCCTGAAAGAGATTCAGGCTATTATTTTGGCACATGAAACGATACAGAGAAGATTTCCATGGCCCCTGCGCAAGGATTATATTATTTTGGCATACTACAAATAAAACTTGTGACATTACGGTTTTAAATAACATCTAGAGATGTCTTCAAATAACATTGCAAAGTGAGGTAAGGAGTATGCAACGTTTACCTTAATACAGTAGAGCCATCCATGTAAAATACACAGAGCAACGAACTGACAAAATTTAGAAGACATACTTGAAAACAGAAACAGGGCAACAGACTGACAATTTAGTCTTAATAGACATGATATTTCAATAATCTATCTGAATGATTTTAGCATGTTTTGGAAATAATTGTATAAGTAGTTTTCCATCACTGTCTCAAATAATGCTCAATGGTTTATCATCGAAAGCATCAAATCGTTAACAATATTTACAAGAGCCTTACAGATACATAACTCTAGTCCATTTTTGCAATTTGCTAATTCCCGCAAGTCAAGAGAAGCAATAGAATATATGATTTGTTCGTCAAAGTCGGACAGAAGCAAAATCAGGAGCTAAAGATACTTGTAACATTACCTTGGCGTAGGCGAGTTCCAAGCCCTTTCACACCAGCCCAACCCTTGATGAATCTGTGGTAATTTATATTTTGAAATTTCATCACCGCTCCAAAATGCTTGCTTTAGGAGATTGTATGATCGTTAGACTTGACTTCGTACTGTATTGGCCAAAACGTTTAATGAACTCTTCTTCGGGTAGTTTAAAAAATGTAACCAGGCTAGGGAGATCCTTGGATTGTGGAATGATACTCAGATATTTAAAGACTTCATAGCGAGGTATTAGCCTCTTCTCTACGCTTAAATTCAAAAGCACAGGGTTCAAAGCAACAATCTCGAGCTCAAGACCTGCAGTGTGTATCAAGAAATCCATGTTTTTCTTTATTCTCTTCGTTGTACAATGAAATAATGTTGGGCACTTCTTAAGAAATAGACGGATCTCATCCTCTGCCAGACCAAGGTTCGCCATATATTTAATCTTATTTTCTAGGGTTTCAAAGGAAAAGGAAAGAGCTTCTCTTAGGGCAACCAAAAATACAATTGTACCTTCCGAAATGCCTAAATAATTCTTCACATACTCCACTTTAGGTTTCACCCGCCTCTCGAAATCGGCCGTCAAAAGATCAGGCGCCCTTTTGAGGGCCTGGCGCAGATGGACATTTGAGCCAAATAGGTTTCTAAGATGGAGGATTCTAGGAGCTAGACTATTTTCTAAGCTACCGGTAAGCACGTGGGGGTTGCGAGTTATAATACCTGGCATGTCCTGAGGATCCAAGCCTATTTGTTTGAGGAAATCTATCCTGGGCTTCAACTCTCCATCCGCTTTCAGTGTAAGAATCAATGGATTTCTAAGAATGGTGCTCTTAATCTGGTTTTCAGTAAATCCAAAATCTGTCAGAGTATGAACGATTTCTCTGGCGATGTGATCGGATTTGTTTCTCGACAGGGTTGGCTTTCTTCTCATGAGTGTTGCTACTTGAGAAGAAGAAAACCCACATTCTTTTGATAAAAAATCCGAAATAACATTGAGTGAAGGTGAGGAAGGGGATGAAGAAGAAGAAAATGGTAAAAATAGCCTAAGTGTATTGGACGCAGGAAGCAATGAAATTCTTACAGGGAGGCATGACAAACATTTCATTGAGCAATCAATGTACTTAGAAAACAATACTGCCATCGTATTCAAAGGAAGATAAGAGCACCAGAGAATGAGATAATGATCTCTGTAATTCGTGGTAACCGGAGGAGTTTTAAGGACATTTGATCGACGGTTTCTTCCTGTATGTTTATCTTAAATTGGCACGCATCTCAAACAAGATCATTAAAGACGTTTTCGTCAAAGTTCCTTTGTTCCGATGGTATCACTAAAATTCCTTAAAAAAGTAATTGCTTTTGGTATATGATTAGCCGATAGGCTATATAGCGAGGTTTCAATCCAAAATCTGTTTTACTTCGCAAAATTAGACTCTCCCTCCCTAAACTTTTCAAAAAGGCTGGTAAATTTCTCAACATACAAATTAGAAATATCAAAAATAAAAAATTAACAATAAATGTATTAGTGATTAACTTCCCTTTTTGGCTTACTGTCTCATTTAATTTAGTGAACAAGTAGTTGTTGTAAATGGAGAAATAAATGCACATTAGGTAAAAAATTTGATTTGCAATATCTTATTAAATTAAAATTTGATCTTGTTTGATCTCTTCTAAGATATTGTATTACATAGCCGCCTCAGAATGTGGAGACTCTATAAATACATCAGTGTGTATATACAACGTAATACATCAATGTGTATATACAATGTATTTCTAGACAAATATTCATCCACTGCTTGTAGCACACTGGTTTGAACGGATTAAAGACCACACAAATATCAACAGTGAGTACTCTTTGAACAATATATGAAATTAAACTAACAGGAAATTGACTTTCAGAATTGCTTTGTATTCAAATATTTAAATTTCATTGGTAAACAATAAAATAATAATTGTTTTATACTTTGCCTTCACTCAGCTGTTCATATCTCCCCTCCCAATTGTATAATTTTAGGAGATATTGTGTTAATTCCATATTTGGTACTTATGATGAAACAACCTCCTACAATTCTGGGTTTTCCTCTACGATTAAAAAAAATTGTTCAACATGCCAACGCACCTACCCACCAAAATAGCAAAAAAAAAACAAGTGGTTCAGAATCCTTATTTTGAGGCAGCCCAATTATTTAGGCTCATGCAGCTGATCATCTCAAAGCCAAATCATACGCTCCCCATTTTAATTCTACTATGTCCTTGTTCCATTTGGAATATGTTCTTTTCACTTATTTATAGAGACAATGCAAATCCAAATTAACTATTACTACACAAAACATTAATACAACAACTTAACTCTAAGCCACCCCAATCTTTTGTTTTGTAATCTTTTCTTTTAAATCTGCAAACTAATTTCACTTCTTCTTGCGTACTCATACACATACCCTGTAGTCTTTTCTTTGTTCTTGTGCTAACTTTTATGTGCTAGTTTAGCTTCTAATCGTATCTTTTTCTGACTTATGGACAAAACTATTTGCCCCTAAATCCTTCTTTTTCTCTTTCATTAGTTGCACCCATAATCTCTATTTCTTTTTGGTGTCTTACTCACCACTCTGCTATTGGTGTGGTACTTTCCTTATATGTTTTCCTTTCAATTTTTAGATCTCTTCTTTCATATATGCTTGGTGTCTTACCACTCTTCTATTAGTGCGGTACTTTCCCTGCGTGTCCCTTAGATTTTTTATTGTTTTTAAATTCTTCTTGCCTAGTGCCCTTCCATATGGACGCGTCTATTTTGGCTCCAAAATGATAGTATAGATTGACTAACACGCGTGTTAGTCATGTGATTTACACCGTCAATTTTGCAATTAATGACTATGATTGACTAACCCGTCGTTAACACGCTATACGCAAGGTCTATTTTGGAGCCAAAATAGACACAACCCTTCCATATTCATTCACGTTGTCACGAAACTACGAAGGTGCACAACATGCAATGTTAGTCACATTCTGTCATGTCCCCTTTTTAAAACAATTCAAATTAACAACTTTTCCTATGGCGGTGAGGTGTTTTAAATAAATTTTTGGGAAAAGTGTCCAATTTTTGGCAACCAATGGGATGAGAGTAATTAAATATCATTGAAAATATAATTATTCTACCCTCTTGGTCGTGAGTTATGGTTATGCACTCTTTTTAGAGGGTTTGGAAACATTTTGGGCTCATTCTTGGACTTGATTTTTGCTCATTGCTTTGTTGTTCTTCAGAGGTTGCTAAACCTGTGGAGAAGGAGACCCAAAGATGAGAGTTTGTAGGTTTCCAGGAAGGCTAAGGATGGGAGTTTGAGGCTCTTCCATGTGCAAGCTCATGCAGAGTTTGCCTTTGTGCCAAACAGTGCAGATTTGTGTGTGTTTTGGGTGTGTTTGCAAGTGTGTTTCAACAAGGGTTTGTGTTTTCAGTTAAGTTTTATGTATCAGTTTGGTCTATTGCTGTATTGTAGCCATTTTGCTATTAAAATAGAGTGGAATAAGTGTGTTGGGTCGTGATTCTTTTGTTGTGTGAGTTTGATAGTGATTTTGGTGTTTCCGAGCTATTTTTTTGTTGTTTTGGAGCCCATTGAGCTTTGTATTGAACTCCATTTTTGGAGATATTTTGTAAAAATATTTTGCACATCTGGAAGTGTCATTTTATCGGCTGTTATGCTGCTGAAATTTTGCTGGAAATGTTTATTCTCATATTTATGAAGAATATCTAAAGTTGTGTTACTTTTGGCATTGTTTCGGGTATACCCGATTTGGCGGTTTTCAAAGAAATCTTTATTTGGTGGAAATTTTGCTGTATTGCATTAAAAATAAAAAGGAATATCAAATCTGATGTAAAAACTAGTAAGAGGACATTACAGTGGTATCAGAGAAAATATCTTGCCAGCCTAAGGGTTTATACCATTTTGCATGCAACCAAGTGAACGAGAAAAAAGGTATTTGCAATGACAGAAGAACAAGGAGATTTTGTACAGCTCTTTGGTTGAGGATAAAAATATAAAATCTAAAGAAAAGGTAATAATGGCTGACCCAGAGGAGATGCATAAATTTTTTTTCTTAGAACTCTAGAATAACCAAAAGAAAACTATAGACAGTTTGGCTGAGACTAGAGAAGCCTTGCAGTTATTGACTTCAAGGAGTAGGGTCTACTAATGAGAGAGGAAGCACTTTAGAGGGGCCAAAAGGTTTGAAACCTACACCCTCTAAATTAGAAAAAAGTATATTCTTACCTGCAGATGAGACACCAGCATCAAATGCAACTATTAATCCTATGGAAGAGGTTAATAGAAATTTGGTTGCATTGAGGGCCACTTATAATGGCTTGGATGATGACTTTAAGGGTTCAGTTCCTTTCAGAGAATATGTGGACATAATGAATACTTTGTTGCCCAAGAAAGAGTATAGGAGAGAGCAGGACATAAGTGGAAGAGAACTCAAAAATAAAATAAGCAAATTTGTAGCCCCTACCTTTGATGGAACAAGCAAAATTTCTGCTAGAGCATGGTTACAAAAGTTACAAACCTTCTTCACTCTTAATCCTATGAAGGAGCATGATGTTGTTCAGTTTGCAACACTACACTTGGAAGATGTAGCTTCTGATTGGTGGTATCATGGAATGACTACTCAAGGCCATGGTCAGGTAACTACTTTTGATGAGTTTAGTCAAAGAGTGATAGATAGGTTTGATCTCAAGGATGAGGAAGAGTATTTTAAAGAATTGTCAAAGTTGAGACAAACCAAATCAGTTAATGAGTATGTAGAAGAATTTCAAAAGGTGGTTGTTATGGTACCTGATATATCTGAAAAGAGAATCATTTATCTTTTCCTTGATGGTCTTGAAGATCCAATTAAGGGCTTGGTTAAGGCTTTCTCACCCTCAACTTTATAGGAAGCTATCAAATGAAGTTTGCAGCTTGAAACTTCCATGCCTAAGAAACCAGTGACAAATCAAAAGCCTCCAAATCTTTGGCAACATAAGGGAAATTTTTAGAAAAAGACTTTTCCACCACCACCATCAAAGAATGTGACAAATACAGTAAACAAGAAGGTAGATGAAGAGACTAAGAGTGAACTTCGAAGGAAAAAACTTTGTTTCACTTGTAGGGAGCCATGGGTTCCAGGACATAGGTGTTTGGGAAAAGGTCAATTGCACTATATTGAGGTTGCTTCAGAATCTGATTTACATGAGAATGAGGAATTTCATGACACTAAGGAAGTAGAAGAAGAAGAGAAAGAAAAAGAAATCAGTAAGGGTGGCACTTTGGCAACATTATTAGGAGTCCTGAGATATCATCCTTTCCACATCTGAGGGATATTAGCAGGGCAGAGGATGACAGTCCTACTAGATAGTGGGGCAACTCACAATTTTATAGATGAGGGGTTTGTCATAAAAAGAGGACTTAAAGCAGAAGATTTTGAAGGGTTCAATGTCACCGTAGCCGATGGATTTACTATGCCTTGCACACGTGTGGTAAAGCAACTCAAGATGACTTTGGGAGACTATGAGCTTTGTGATGACTTCTATGTTGTTGGAATTGGAGAAATAGATATTGTATTGGGTGTTCAATGGTTACACTCTATTGGAGGCTATTACATGAACCATCAAACAATGGAGTTCAAGTTCCAGTCCAATGGGAAAGAAGTCCTATTAAGGGGCTTATCAAATGGAGCACCCAGGGTGGTCACTTCAAAGAGGATAGAGAGGACCTTTCGAAGAGGACAAGTAGCATGGGTAGTAGGAATCATAATCCATCCCATGAACTCTTCCAAGGGACAAGGTAATTTCCATTTTGAAATTCAGAAAATTCTTGATAAGCATAGTCTATTTTTTAATGATTTGTCCCTAGGATTACCACCAGATAGGGGATTTAAGCATGTTATAGAATTAGAACAAGGTGCAAAACCTGTTATAACTACTCCATACTGCCATCCAAGGGGTTATAAAGAGGAAATAGAAAATACTATTAAGGAACTCTTGGACATGGGATTCATAAGGCCTAGCTCTAGCCCATTTGCATCTTCTATGGTACTTGTGAAGAAAAAGGATGGTACAATGAGAATGTGTATAGATTATAGAGCCCTAAATAAGAAGACCATAAAAAATAGGTATCCCATACCTCGTATAGATGAGCTCATTGATGAGTTACATGGTGCATTATACTTTTCAAAAATTGACTTGAGATTAGGTTACCATCAGATTCGCATGAGGAAGGAAGATGTGGAAAAGAATGCTTTTAGATGTCACCATGGGCACTTTGAATTTCTTGTTATGCCCTTCAGTCTTACTAATGCACCAGCAACATTCCAATCTTGTATGAATAAGGCATTCAACAAGCATCTTCAAAAATTTGTTTTGGTGTTCTTTGATGATATTTTGATTTATAGTAAAACATGGAAAGAGCATCTAGAGCATATAGATACTATTTTGGGCATCTTGGAGTAGCAATCCTTCTATGCTAAATTATCCAAATGTGAGTTTGGTTTGATTGAGATTCTATACTTGGGACATGTTATAAGCTACAAGGGAGTACAGGTTGATCAACAAAAGATTCAAGCAATTTTGGATTGGCCACCACCCACCAGTCTTACATAGTTGAGGGGGTTCTTTGGGTTGTGCAGCTACTATAGAAGGTTTGTCAAAGGATTTTCTCAGCTTGCTGCCCCTTTGACTGATTTGACTAAGAAAGGAGCCTTTGTATGGATAGAAATGGCACAAAAAACATTTGATAAACTTAAGGAGGTGATGAGTTCATGCCCCGTACTTGCAATTCCAGATTTCTCCTTACCTTTTGTTGTTGAATGTGATGCTTCTAGAGAAGGTATAGGAGCTGTCCTAACTCAAAAGGGACATCCAATAGCATTTGAGAGCAAAAAATTGAATCAACTAGAAAGAGGGTATTCCATCTATGACAAGGAAATGCTAGCTATCATGCATGCACTTGACAAATTCAGACAATATTTGGTATGTGGGAGATTTGTTGTGAAGACAGATCATAATAGCCTCAAGTTCTTTTTAAACCAAAGGGATTTGAATGTCCATCAACAAAAATGGGTGAGTAAATTGCAAGCCTATGATTTTGAGATTGAGTATGTAAAAGGAAAGAAAAATGTAGTTGATGATGCCCTTTCAAGGAAGCCCACTCTATGTTCTTTAACATCTATTTCTGCTGATTGGAAGGTTTCCATAATTTCAGAGTATGCTAAAGATTCCTTTGCCACTAATATATTGCATGAGTTAGTCGATAATAATAGATACAAAGTTATTGATGAGCTGATCTATTACAAGAATAGGATATTTTTGGTGCTAGGATCAAGGATTAAGGAAAAAATATTGAGGGCCTTTCATGACACACCATTGGCTGGTCATCAAGGATATTTCAAAACATATAGGTAGATCCGAGAGTGTTTTGTGTGGAAGGGTAT
Organism: Cryptomeria japonica; assembly: GCF_030272615.1. Taxonomy (NCBI): domain Eukaryota; kingdom Viridiplantae; phylum Streptophyta; class Pinopsida; order Cupressales; family Cupressaceae; genus Cryptomeria; species Cryptomeria japonica. Next base: position 117,292,038 of record NC_081411.1, read on the forward strand.
GAAGGAGGATGTTCTCAAACACATTAAGGAATGCATGGTATGCCAACAAAACAAGAGTGAGCAGATTTTTCCAGCTGGGTTATTGCAACCACTTCCCATTCCTGAACAAAAATGGGAAAGTATTTCCATGGACTTCATTACTGGTTTGCCTAAGGGTCAAGGTAAGGATTGCATATACGTGGTAGTAGATAGGCTAACCAAGTATACACATTTCTTTCCTATTGCATCTAATTTCAAGGCATCACAAGTGGTAGAATTGTTCTTCAAAGAAATTTTCAGATTACATGGCTTGCCTAAGAGCATTGTCAGTGATAGAGATAGTAGATTTCTTAGCTCTTTTTGGAAGGAACTCTTTCATTTGACAAGGACAGAACTCACTCCTAGTACCAACTATCATCCTCAAACAGATGGACAAACAAAAATAGTTAATAAATGGATAGAGGGATACTTGAGGAACTATGTTTCAAATCAGCAGCATGCTTGGGTAAAATGGTTGCATCTAGGGGAGTATTGTTACAATACCTCTCATCATATGTCTATTGGTATGCCTCCTTTCCATTCTCTCTATGGTTATGATGCCCTTTCCTTTGTTGATCTATTACTTTCAGATAGTAGAGTACCCGCAGCACATGATTTTATTGAGCAAAGCCAAAACATACTCAAGTCTCTCAAGGATAATCTACAACATGCACAAAATCGACAAAAATTGTATGCAGATAGAAAGAGAACATAAAGAGTTTTTGAGATAGGAGAATTGGTATTTGTTAGGTTGTAGCCATATAAGCAAAGTACCTTGAAGAGGAGTGGGGTAGAGAAGCTCAAGCCAAGGTTTTATGGGCCCTATAAGATCATTAGAAAGATAGGAGAAGTAGCTTATGAATTGAAGCTTCCACCTAATAGCAAAATACATAATGTTTTTCATGTTTCTTTCTTAAAGAAGGTTATTGGACAGCAGGTCATGGTATCTACAGAGTTACCACCTCTTGATGATGAAGGGAAATTAGTTTTAATACTAGAGGAGGTGTTGGATACAAGGGAAAGAAGATTGAGAAATAGAAACATCACAGAGCATCTAGTCAAATGGAAGGGATTACCATTAGAGGATGCAACTTGGGAAGGAGTAGATATTCTTGAACATCCAAACCTTCATTTCTTAAGGACAAAAAATATTTGGGAGGGAGGACTTGTCATGTCCCCTTTTTAAAACAATTCAAATTAACAACTTTTCCTATGGCGGTGAGGTGTTTTAAATAAATTTTTGGGAAAAGTGTCTAATTTTTGGCAACCAATGGGATGAGAGGAATTAAATATCATTGAAAATATAATTATTCTACCCTCTTGGTCATGAGTTATGGTTATGCACTCTTTTTAGAGGGTTTGGAAACATTTTGGGCTCATTCTTGGACTTGATTTTTGCTCATTGCTTTGTTGTTCTTCAGAGGCTGGTAAACTTGTGGAGAAGGAGACCCAAAGACATGAGTTTGTAGGTTTATAGGAAGGCTAAGGATGGGATTTTGAGGCTCTTCCATGTGCAAGCTCATGCAGAGTTTGCCTTTGTGCCAAACAGTGCAGATTTGTGTGTGTTTTGGGTGTGTTCGCAAGTGTGTTTCAACAAGGGTTTGTGTTTTTAGTTAAGTTTTATGTATCAGTTTTTTTTGCTGTTGTATTGCATCCATTTTTCTATTAAAATAGAGTGGAATAAGTGTGTTGTGTCGTGATTCTTTTTCTGTGTGAGTTTGATAGTGATTTTGGTGTTTCCGGGCTATTTTTGTGTTGTTTTGGAGCCCATTGAGCTTTGTATTGAACTCCATTTTTGGAGATATTTTGTAAAAATATTTTGCAGATCTGGAAGTGTCATTTTATCAGCCATTATGCTACTGAAATTTTACTAGAAATGTTTATTCTCAAATTTATGAAGAATATCTAAAGTTGTGTTACTTTTGGCATTGTTTCGGGTATACCCGATTTGGCAGTTTTCAAAGAAATCTTCATTTGGTGGAAATTTTGCTATATTGCATTAAATATAAAAAGGAATATCAAATCTGATGTAAAAACAAGTAAGAGGACATTACACATTCATCGTATTGCGTGGCTAAAGAAGGTGTTGGCCACGTGGGCTGCGAAACAACGAAGATGTGTAACACAACGTGTTAGTCGAAAACATCGATTCGCGTGGCTAAAGAAGGTGTTGGCCACACAGGCCGCGAAACTGCGAAGGTGCATAACACACAATGTTAGTTGCACTCGTTGTATCATGAGGCTAAAGATTGTGTTGGCCACGCAAGCCATGGAACTGCGAAGGCGCATAACACGCAATGTTAGTCACACTCACCGTATCACGTGGCTAAAGAAGGTGTTGGCCACGTAGGCTGTGAAACTGTGAAGGCCCATAACACACAATGTTAGTCACATTTTCTTTCATGGACATCCTTACCCTATTTGAGTAAAGTTATTCCTCCATTATAGCATAACTAATATCTGACATATCCAAGGTGTAAAACAAATGTAACACTATTAACAACAAACCTATAGATTCAATTAGGTTTTTGTTAATGGGTCTCTTGGAGAGGGACTACATATTGTGTACACAAATGGCTCAAAACCCCACATCTACCTTTGTATGTAGTTGTTCTATTTGATTATTACCATGGTCCACCTTGGAACCAAGATGACCCAAAAAGTATACCTATAACACCAATCTCCCTAGACAAATACCACTATCCATCGCATGGGCAATCACCATACATAAATCCCAAGGACTAACACTCCCTAAAGCAATAATTAATATAGGTAAAATAGAAAGACAAGGGCTAACTTTTATAGCTATATCTAGAGTTAAATGATTAAAGGGTCTTCAAATAGAACCGCCATTCTCCTTCGATCGATATTCAAGAATGAAAAATAATCCATACACAATTATCAAGAAAAAGGAAGAGTCTCACCTACATCAACTCTCATTATAATGAATGAAGGTATGTACTTTCAAATTTGTCCTTGTATATAGAAAATATCTATTTTGTTGTATTTACTATATTGTCTTCCTAACAAATGTTGTGCAGGAAAAAATACAAAGTTAACAATTTCATAGTGCATAGGTTGCTCTACACGTTGTTGCTTGATATATATTATTACCAGAACACAAATTCATCAACTTCCAAGTCTTGAAAATTGGAACCTTTGTACAAAAATAATTCAATTCAATATGACCAAATATGTAATATGAACATTTTTTTTAATGTTACCAAAAAGATTTTAGGTGTCTAAGAGTTGCATTGACAAAATATATATAATATTTTTACTTGAATATTACACTTTCTTTTTAAATTTAAATATTTTTTAAATGCTTCAAATATTTATTTTCGGAAATAAGTTACTTTGTCAATATATCTCAATTTTTTTTTTTACATACTTAGCAATATACATCTCTCATATATTTGACATACAAGTGATTTCCTATCGTCGAAATCCTTGCACCTCCTTTGGGTGCAAGTGCTAGTTTTAATCATATATTATTTTCTTATACTGTCAAATATTGGTTTTGATATAAGAGAGAATCCAATAGTTGTGCATCCTAACTTTGCGTTTCTCAAAATCTTTTTTTTTTAGAATTTCAAATCTCTCTCAATTTTTTACAACTTATTTGGCAAGTCTCTTGCATATAACTAAGTTTTTAGGGTCACATCATCAAATATAGGGCCACATTAGCATGCTTTTTTGCTAAGGTCTTCAAAATAGTCCAAAATAGAGAGACCAATAGTCATGCAAAAGAGGCCCCTATAATTGTGCAGCTGATGTGACATCACATGATTGGATTCTTTTTACAACTAATGGTACATTTCATTCTAGTTTCAATAACAACTTTAAAGTCACAACTATTGGTGCAATGTTGTCAAAAAACTGGACATTAAATCAACAAGTATGCATATTAAATCAATAATTGTGGGTATTAAATTCGATTGGGGACCTGGTTGGATTGGACCACAAGGTTATGAGTTTTAGTCCATCAATATGGTAAAGTTTACCTAACACATTAGAGATTATAGGGGGGCTACTTGATTCATGGAGTCTAACTAAAAAATAACTTATTTTCTAAATTCCTCTTTTCTTTAGTTATTTTAAAACTTGAATACAAAAGTTGTTAATTTTCATATTAGAGTGTTATATTAAAGGACAAACTTTAATTCAAACAACAATCCACATCAACATTTGATGTGTTTGGTAGGGGGTTCTTTTTTTGTTGGTTGTGCATCCCTCATGCGCCCTTAGTGTCACTTTGTGGTTATGTATTGGTATGGGTCTATCCCACTTCTATTAAGAAAAACAATCCACATCAACATATTGCATTGTCAACTTACATCAATATGTTAATTTAACAAAACAAAATGTCATACTACATGGTTTCTTGTACTTTCAAACATTGTTTCAAAACTCTAATTGGATCCAAGGAATTGGTATTAGGAAAAGATCCTTTGTTAGAATTATTAAGTATTCATAAAAAACACCTTTTTCAAGAAAATGTTCTAAACGTCAAGGTGAGTAGATTCTAGACATCAAAAAGTGTGCCAATTATTTTCATAACTACAATAGATATCTTAAATACATCTATCTAAAAACATTGAAACATATGATTATACACCTGTAGCACTTATATTTAATTTGGTTTTTAGAATAAATAGGTGCATCAACACTTATATCTCTTCACATATTTTACATAGATATATGTAAGATACCAACGTTAGTTGATATATTTTATTTATTTATGATATAAATAAAAACTAATCCTCTTAATAAGAAAAACAAGTCTCTTTAATAAATTCCTCAACAAATTAAATATATGCAAACCTTTCATTAAGAAATAATTACCATTCTTCTACTCTCAATCTATAATTATTATTTTACAACTTCTTTCTTTTGCTTTCTTTTAATTACTAATAATTTTGAAGTTTACCTTTTAAACTGTAAAAATGATTTTAAAGAGTATTATCTTGAAAATATTAAAATTTAATCCATAAATTATATTTGTTTTTAACCTTAAAATATTTTCAATCTTGTAAGTAGAGGAAAATTACTTGATTAAGATATATAAAACTATTATTATTGTTCTCAATCTAAAATTAAATTATTTTGCAATTTCTTTCTTCCATTCTCTTTTAATTATAAATATTTTTTTTTTTCAGCTATATATTTATTATAAATCTTTCAATTATTATTTACTATATGTTGATTATGTAACATTTTTATTTAGCATTTTTTGGTTAGCACACTTAACCCATTACACTTCACCTTGCGTTGTCATTGTAGTTACACCTCTTGACATAATTATGAATCAAATCTATAGATTATATTCATTTTGTGTCAAACCACTTGATGTTAGGAGGATTGCCCTTTGTTATAAGTCTTAAGTATTAATAAAGCCACATATTTTTAAAGAAAATGTTCTAGACATCAAGATGAGTAGATTCTAGATATCAAAAAGTGTGCAAATCATTTTCATAATTACAAATTGAATCCACGATTAAATTCATTTATGTAGGTGTTGAGAAGAAGCTTGATGTTAAGAGAAGATCCTTTGTTAGAAATAATAAGTCTTCATAAAAACCACCTATTTTTCAAGAAAATGGTCTAGACATCAAGGTGAGTACATTCTAGATATCAAAAAGTGTGCAAATCGTTTCCATAATTACAAAACAAATCCATAGATTAAATTCATTTATGTAGGTGTTAAGAAGGTTGATGTTAGGAAAAGATCATTTGTTAGAAATCTTAAGTATTCATATAAACCACCTACTTTTTCAAGAAAATGTTCCAGACATCAAGATGAGTAGATTCTAGATATCAAAAAATGTATAAATTATTTTCATAGTTATAAATCAAATCCAAATATTATATTCATTTATGCAGGTATAAAGAATCCTGATGTTAAGAGAAGATCATTTGTTAAAAATCTTTAATATTCATTAAAAACCACCTATTTTTTAAGAAAATGTTCTAGACATCAAGGTGAGTAGATTCTAGATATCAAAAGATGCGTAAATCATTTTCATAATCACAAATCAAATCCACAGATTAAATTCATTTATGTAGTTATCAAGAATAATGTTGATCCAAAATCGAAAACAAAACATATTGTCATCTATTAGAGCTTATTAAACTAAGATCTAATCAATGAGCATTATTTTAAATCACAAGAAGAGACTTCAATAAAATTTTGTATTGCTATAATGGAAGCTAAGTCTTTCCCACTTTTGTCATTTCAAAATCATATTTAGAATTTGTGTTTGGGTTAAAAATGTCAGGCAATATTTCCGTTCTTTCCCATCTTCTGGTTATTTTCAGGGGGTTTTTCGAAAGAATGAGATATGGGGTCAAAAGATGGGGTCAAAGGCTCTTGGTGTTTGGCGACATGGCTCAGGGACTGGAAATATTAGGGCTTCCCAAGTTGTTAATAAGGCACGACATGGGACGGCAAATGAGGAACCTAGGGTTGCTTCTGCAAAGCAGATGTCGAGTGTATTACATTCTTCTTCGTCGAAGGAAATTTCTGGGGAAGTTGTTTTCCCTCTGCCGAATTCTGAGATGTCTTTGAATTCACACTTTGTATGGATTCCGATACCCTCGATTGATGTCTCTGATATTACTTTGGGAAAGAAGGCCCGTGATCTTCAGGCACTAGCAGTCATTATTCAAGTTTGGGGTGACACCATTCCTCTTTCAAAGCTATAGTGTAAGATCCATTCGCATTGGTATGGTACCTTGTACTTTCAAGTCTTATCACCAAGTTATTTTATTATTGTGTTTGATTCTTCTGAAGCTAGGGATAAGGCTTTAGAGTTCTTGTTCTTTTGGTTGGGTAAAAATTTGGTTTTTGTAGATGTTTGGAAGCCATTCTTCGAGCCCTCTTGGGTTCCTTCCAAACAGGTTCCTTCCTAGTTTAAACTCCCTCAGTTGCCTTCTGGATGTGTTGAGTCTGATATTTTAAGGAAAATTGGGGATTCTTTTGGCAAGTTTTTGTTGTTGCATTCTGTTTTTAAGGATGGCTACTTTTTGGTCAAAATTTGTGTTCTAGTTGCTGCGAATATTTCCCCTCCTCGAACTTGCAACATTAGATCCTCTGCTGGTATTTGGCATCAAAACCTTGTTAGGGATTCAGTGGAGTTTTCTCGTACTTCAGTTGTTATAGATTTGGCTTTGTTTTTTGATATGAAAAAGATTAAATATTCTTCTAGAACTCTTGACTCTTCTTTTGACAAAAATCTTGAATTTTTTTCTTGGAATAATGTGCAAACTTCTTTAAAGGATTCTCATATTTCATCTGTTATTCCTCCTTTGGATAAAAATGTTTCAATTGGAATTAATCTAGATTTAACTAATTGCTCTGTTCCTTCACAATTCTTGGGTTTTGATAAGGACACATGTGTGGATAATGTTAATCTCTTGTCTAAAGATGCTGGTAATTTGTCCTCAAAATGTGTGGGTCTAGAAAAAGATAAGTCGGTTGTTAAGGGTTCTTCTTTGCCTGTTAGTACTGCTAGGATGGTTAAGATGACCAATGGGCCCCCTCAGGATATTGACAGTCCTCTTATCGCTCTGGATGATCATCTTATTTCTCAAGTGCAAAATATTGTTAGTAGTAATAACATTATTTTAAATTCTGAACTGGCTGACAAAATAATAACCTTGATTACATCTGATTTAGGTAGGTTGGATAATAATTTATCTGCTTTCCCTATTAATAACCCTTTTGAATTGCTCAATCCGGAAAGGGCTTTGGTTCCTTCTGTTCTTGGGGTTCCTTCGAATTCTACTGGGGATGAAGTCTTGGATCAAGACAAGGATAAGGCCCTTGTTGGAACTGCTCCTCTAGGTTCCAATGGTTTACCTTTGATTCAGTCCCCACTTTCGCTTGCTTCTGCTTTTTGTACTCCTGCAAAGAGGGGTTGTAAGCCTAAACATGTTAAGACTCAGTTGTGATGTTGGTATCCAATCAACTCTTCTTTCTTCTTTGGATTCTTCCAAAAAGAAGAGGTCCAAACATCCTTTTAGTCTGCTAGTTACAAGAGCCTTGGCTTCTAAAAGGATCCTTCAAAAGGAGATTGCTGAGGAAAGCTCTCAGACTTCTAATTGTGAAAAGAGGGGAGTCGTTGCGTCCCCTTTGGGCCAATGAAGATTATATCTTGGAATGTTAGGGGCTTAGATGCCCCTAACAAAAGATGCTTGATTAAGTCCCAATTGGACTTAATGAAGTGTGATATTGTGATGGTGCAAGAAACTAAGTTAAATTTAACTTTAGTAGATTTGCTATTTTCCTCTTGGAGATCCTGGAAATTTTGTGCCTCTCCCTCTTTAGAGGCTTTAGGAGGGCTTTCTTTTCTGTGGAAAGATTCTAGTGTGGATCTCTCTTTGGTTGCCTCTTCATCCAATTGGATGCTTGGATTAGTTAAGAGTAAGCTATTAGGTACTAAATTCTGGCTTTTTAATGTTTATGGTCTTGTTGGGGTGGTGGAAAAAAGGAAACTTTGGGAGAGTTTAGCCTTGATTGCTTCTCCTTTGTTGGATGCCTTCTTGATTTTTGGGGGTGACTTTAATGCAATTTCTTGTCTGGAAGAGAAAGTTGGGGGGATCATTCCTAATAAGCATATTATCACTAATTTTTGCCTCTTTATTAGGAATTTGAATTTAGTTGATTGTAAACCTCAAAATGGTCCTTTCACCTGGACTAACAAGCGAAAATATTTTTGTCAAATTGCTGGAAGATTGGACTGGTTTTTGGTATCTGACAATTGGTATAATTCTAGTCAGGACTTTTTTTCCTCAGTCCTACCTTTTATTGGGTTGGATCATTTTCCTATATTGTTTTGTATTCTTTAGGATAGGGCTCCTAGGAAGATTCCTTTCAAATTAGAGCTGATGTGGTTTAGGGACCAATATTTTTTTCCTTTATTAAAACAATGGTGGTTTTCTACTCCACATGTTAATGGATCAAGGATGTTTCAAATAGTTAAAAAATTGGGTTTTTTGAAAAGTAAGATTAGAGGTTGGAATTCTTTACATTTTAAGAATATTTTTGGGGAAAAGGCAAGGATTCAAGAGGAAATAGAACAAATTAATAAGATTAATTTGAGCTTGGGTATGACTCCTTTGTCCTTTGATAGGCTTAAATTTTTGAAAGCCCAATTGGAGGAAGTTCTGGCAAGGGAAGAATCTTATTGGAGGCAGAAATCTAGGGATCTTTGGTTATCAAAGGGGGATAGGAATGCTAAATTTTTTCACTCTTCAACTAAGCTTAGGAGGCAGTGCAATATAATATCCTGTATTATTGATTCTAATGGGAGAAGTTTATCAGACGAGGATGATATTTCTTCTGAAGCAGTTAATTTTTTTAAGTCTTTGCTCTCGGTTGAGCCTATTTCCTTAGATAATACCTTTGTTAATTCGGTCCCCCCTCTAGTTAGTCAGGAGGATAATAGGGTGCTTATGGCTCCTTTCTCTTTGGATGAATTAAGGTGTGTGGTCTTTTCCATGCATTTGGAAAAGGCCCCTTGTCCGGATGGGTTTACAACTTTATTTTTTCAAAAGTGTTGGGACTTTGTGGGGAATGATGTCTTATTAGCCTTGGAAGAGTCTAGGTGGAATATAACTATTTTGAAGGAACTTAACACTACTCTTATTGCCATTATTTCTAAAGTGGATAATCCTAGCTCCTTTTTTGATTTTTGCCCTATTTCTCTTTGTAATACTTTATATAAGACCATTACGAAGGCAATTTTGGTTAGGCTGGCTAGGTTCCTCCCAAAATTGTTTCCATTGATCAAGGTGGCTTTGTGCCTGGTAGGGAAACATCAGAGGGTACGATTGTAGCCCATGAGATTTTGCATTCCATTTCACGACAGAAGACTCTAGCTATGATTCTTAAACTTGACATGCTTAAAGCTTATGATCGAGTTAACTAGCAATCTCTTGTTGTTGTTTTGAATTGTTTTGGGTTTGCTCATAGTTGGATTAAATGGGTCTTTTCTTGCATATCTTGTGCTCATTTTTCAGTTTTGATTAATGGATCCCCTTTTGGGTTTTTTTCTTCCTCTTGAGGGGTTAGGCAAGGGGATCATCTTTCCCCTTTTTTGTTTATACTTTTGGTAGAGGATTTAAGAAGGGCCATTTCTGATGCTAGAGCATCTGGTCAGTGGAGTGGTATTAAAATAGATGGATACCCTTCTTCGCAATCCCATTTTCTTTTTGCGGATGATACTCTTTTGTTTGGTTCTACCTCTTTAACAAAGGCATGAGTTATCAAGAAGATTATTACTAATTACTCTTCTTTTTCTGGTCAGAAAGTTAATGTTTTGAAATCTAAGGTTTTCTTTTTAAATGTATCCCCCATGGTCAAGAATAGGCTCACTCAATTTTGGGGCTTTCAAGTGGGTGACTTCCCTTGCAAGTACTTAGGCATTCCTTTTTTTGTTGGTTTGGATAAGGCTATCTTTTGGGATAAAGTGGTCCATGCAATATCTTCTAGAATTTCTTCCTAGAATCATAAATCGCTTACATTGGCTGGTAAGATTCTTTTAATTAAGTCAGTTCTCAGTGCCATTCCTACTTACTCGATGTCTATTTTAAAAACTCCCCCCAAAGTTATCCAGGACCTCAAGGTGTATTTAAGATTCTTTCTTTGGAATGATAACATTGGGGGCAAAAATAAGCTTCCCCTTCTGACTTGGGATAAAGTTTGCCTTCCTAAAGAGTTGGGAGGTGGAGGTATCCAAGATTTAGTGTCCCAGAATAAAGCATTGGGGGCTAAACTTGTTTGGAAACTATACATGGATCTTGAGTAAATGGGCTTCCATTATGTTTGCTAAGTATCTAAGGGGGCTCCTAGAGAAAGGATTTTCACAACCTCATCTCTTCCAAAAGGATCAACTTTTTGGAATTTTCTAGTTAGTTGTAGATCGGTTATCTTTTTGCACCTTTCTTGGGTTGTCGATAATGGGAAGAAGGCTCGGTTTTGGGATGAAGTCTGGAATGGTCATCCTGCATTATCTTTCATTCAGGATTGGTCTCCTTTGTCTAATATTCTTTCTAGTCTTTAGGGAGTTTTTGTTGCTGATTATATTGACATTGACTCCTCGGGTCCTTATCTAGTATCTTGATGGAAGGCTATTGCTTTCCTGCCCATTGATAATCATCTCAGAGTTTCTTTTGAGGTAGAGCTTTAGAAAAGATCTCTTGTGTTTCAAAATAAAGATGATATTTTGGTTTGAACTAAGAGCGCTTCAGGCTCTTATTCAGTAAAGGAGGGGTATAAATCCTTGTCTCAGTCCTCTTCTTCCTCCCCTTGGCCTTCTCATATTTTCTAGCATTCGACTTGTCTTGGGTCTTTTGCTTGGTTATCATTTCAAGATAGAGTTCTCACTAGGATGAGATTGGATAGGCTTGGGATTATTGCGGTTTCCCCTTGTGTGTTTTGTCGATATTGTATGGAAACCATGGATCATGTGTTCTTGCATTGTCCGTTTGCTATGGATTGTTGGTACTAGTTGTTTGGAATGCTTGGTTGGTCCTCTACTACTAGTCCTAGTTTATTGTTGCATTTCATGGCTTGGCCTTTGCTGTATTCATTCTCTTTTTACTCCTCTATTTGGATTGTGGCACCTTCTGTTGTTATTTGGAACATCTGGCTAGAGAGGAACTCTAGGATTTTTAAACATAAATCAGCTTCATTTAAGGAGGTTATTGACAAGATTCTATCCTCCATTTTTGAGGTGGTACTTTCTTACATTTACAAAAACTTGGAACATCTGAGGTCCTTTTCTCATTGGGATAATTGGGTAACATGGAAATTGAGTTCACTTCGAGTCATTCCTTCCCATGGGGCTTGAACAATTGGATTATCCTCACTTGCCAAACGTAGGATGGCTAAGTGGATGCCTCCCCCCCAATTCTCCTTCAAATTAAATTTTTATGGGGCTGCTAAGGGTAATCTGGGGAAGTCAAGGATTGGGGTGGTCATCTTTGATCATAATTCTAAGATTGTTAAAGCTGTCAGTAAATACATTGGTGTCAATGCCAACAATGTTGTTGAATTTCAGTTGTTATCTTTTGGTCTTGATCTTGCCATTTCTTTGGACATTAAGGATATCATCATTGAAGGGGACTCAATGTTGGTCTTTCAGTCAGTCAGTGCTAAGAAATGTGTCTCCTAGCATCTAGAGTACATGTTAGAGCACATCCTTACATAGTTGAAGTGTTTTTATACCTTTACTATATCTCACTATTATAGGGAGATAAATGTTATTGTAGACTACCTGGCTAATAGGGCTATTGTTGAAGGTGCTGAGTACTTGGAGGCACCCCCTTGGGATATCTCCACTTCTTTCATTAGTATGCTTCTTTAAAAGTTGATTGGTCATGGTTTGTAGCCTTCATCACACTCCTTACTAGGTGTGGTTTTTCTTTCGCGTATGACATTCGGGAGGGTGTTGTCTGGCCTTATGGCAACATCTTTGTTGATGGAATACTCGGTAAGTATCTCCTCATGGAGTAAAGAGGGTGTGGAGGCTGCATTCGCTTGACCTGTACCCTTCTTGTTGAATTGGCCTTGTATTTTTTTTGGCTTATCATTACTTGTTTGGTTGTGATGAGTTTGATTTTTGTAAGATTGATGTCTCCTATTTCTCATGATATTATTTTATTTTTCTGAGTGAGGTGGTAGCTCGAGAAGCTCATTGCTTGGGATTATTTACTTGTGGTCATTACTTGTGTGCCTGTTGTTTTGATTGGGCATACTCTTATCATTATAGCTTTGTGGTTGGCAATTTTGATTGGTAATCATGTTGTGGTAAGCTTGTGTTGGCTGACTCAGTTATCCTTGCTTGATTGCCTTCATAGTTTACCGTTCACTTGCATGATTTTATAATGATGGTTGCTTTGAGATAGTAGAGTCTTCTCTTTTGATTATCTTCGTTTGGGTAATCAGTGGGGAATGAGCTTCTACATAATGGATTTGGCTCATCATAGTTGGGTGTCTTCACTTGGCCAGCTTGGTTTTTTCTTTCATGCTTATGATTATGTTGATCGTGTTATGTTCACTCCTCTTGCACATTTCTTGCTTATCATAGTTTGGAGTTGTTTTCTGCTCATTCGGTGAGGCTTCGTGTTTGGTTTTGGTTGTTTTCATAATGACCCCATTGTTGGATTGGTTTATATCTGGGCTCTGCCATTGGCCTTCTCATGTTTATTCCTTCTGTGGTGTCGCTTCTCATATGGTAAGATTCTCTATTTTATTCGAAAGGTCTTGGTTAGGTTTGCAGGATGGTGGTTGTCTTTGAGAGCTTGGAACTTGCAGATAGTTTGGTATACGAGATGGCTTCTCATCTTGTTGCTCTTTTCTTGGTTGCTTCTGTGGGCTATTATGTGGCTTGAGCTTATTCTGGTTCCTCGGGGTCTTCACCATCCTCTCCTTCTCCTTCTTTGGATTATATTATGTTTGCTCATGATGTTTATCTTGGTAGGATCTCTTATAATAATTTCTCTTCTGGTTTTTGGTATCATACTAATCAGTGGATTGGAGAACTGTGCTTCATAGACAGGGGTGGCCCAACTTCGAATCTTATTGGCTGATCTTTTGGTTTTTTGGATGGATGCACTTCTTCCTGGTGATTCACTTTCACATTTTTCTCTTGTATGCCTCTTCTGGAATCTTCCTTTATATCTAATGAGGCTTGTTATGTAATTGGGAAGGGTTTTTGGGTGGATTGTGCCCACGGGATTCTTGTAATGGGTAGACAGGTTTGTGTAATTTGAGCAATATTGAAGGGTTTTCTTATTGGTTCTTTCCCTTCAATGCTCTTTGAACTAGACACCTTGTTAAAAACAAAAATTATTAATATAATTTAGTGGTTTATCCACTTCTATAATTTTATTTATTTATTGTGCATTTACCTTTATTTATCCGAGATCATTTGAAATGTTTTTTATTTCATTTAATTTTAGTGAATTTAATCCATCTTACACCTTCTTAGCTCTTTCCCTTTAGGTTTTATTTTTAGTTTTATATCTAGATATAAATACTTTGTAATTTGTAAAGTTGTACACTAGATCCTTCCCTTCTATCAATATCTTTATTCTTTTAAGATTTGTTTGTTGTGTTTATGCCAAAGTCTCACCATCTTCAAGATCTCTTTTGACGAGTCTTTATTGAAATACTATAATTAATGACCAAGTTAAATTTAAAATAGAATGTTTGAAATGTTGAGTAATCATTATTAAGAGTAAATTTTGATCATGAAAAAAAATTTAAAAAATTGATATGCAAAAAAATGTTATCACTACATCAATGCACTAGATTTTAGAAAAAAAATAAAAAATATAGAAGTAATGATTAAAATTTCTCTTATAAAGCTATTGGCATTTCATACTCCCTTGCAGTATATTAGTTATAATCAATCTAAGAGATCCTACATGGTCTATGTCTATGTTTTGGATTTTATTTTCATCAATTAATATCAAAGCCATAGGTTCTAGAGAGCCCTAGATCTTAGAGTGAGTTGGGAATTTTTTTTTTTGGCATTGAAATTTTACTAAGTTGTACACAAGGTTGGAGAAAATAATAAGAGTTGGCAGTAGCCACCATCATTAAATGGATTAGCATTTGATGTATGAGCACAGAAAATGAAGACCAACAATGTATGTAGCCCTCACAAACAACCAGAAGACCAAACTGAAAGAGATAAGAAGGAAATATGTAAAGACATCGAGTTTAATTGAGACAACCTTGACAAAGGCAATCTTCCCTAGAATAGAAGCAACTAACTATGCAAATGAGGCTTGTGAAATCCTCCAAAAAAGTTGCACAGGGACTAATAAAGTCAAATTGGTGAAGCTTCAAATACTTTGGGGAGATTTTGAAACACTCCAAATGAAGGACACTAATACCATTTCATACTTTTATACACTTGGGCCTCTAGTTTGATAAACCAACTAAGGACAAATGGAGAGACCATGGAAGAGTAGAGAATTGTGGAGAAAATCCTTAGAAGTCTATCCTCAAATTTTGCTGCAAATATGATTTCTATTGATGAAGTCGAAGACCTCTCAACATTGACACTTGATGAATTGGCAGTTCCATGCAAACCCATGAACAAAATGTAAACAACTCTGTAACATTTTCCCAAAAGAAATCTTTCAAAGCTCAAGCCAATGCAAGAGTCCAAGAGAGAAGGAGGAATAGCTCTAGATGGAGCTCAAGAGGCCAAGGAAGAAGCAACTCTCAATCCTACTCTAGAGCCAAGAAGAATAGTCGTAATTTGAGTCAAAGATATGATAAGAGAATTGCACAGATAACATTAAGAAATCCCCTTGGGTAAAGGTGTAAAATCCTAGTGAATCTTTCATTGTTTTGGGGAAAATATTAATTTTTTTGGCAATTTTTTTTTAAGGAAAACATATTAAATTTTTTTGGCAAATTTTTTTCAGCTGCGTAAGAATTTTAGAAAAATTAAGGTGAAACTATCATCATTTTTGGGGAAAAAATTAATTTTATTAGCAAATCTTTTTCATTTTAAAGGGAAAAATATTAAATTATATTGGTGAATTATTTTCTTTTGTATGAAAATTGTAGAAAAATTAAGGCATATCTTTCATTATTTTGGGGGGAAAATATTAACTTCATTGGTGAATTTTTTCAATTGCATGAAAACCGTAGAATAATTAAGGCAAAAATTTTATTATTTTTGGGGAAAATAACCCATAGAGAAAACACGCCACATCTTCATAATAAGTGTATTGCATACCCATTGTAATTAGAAACATTCTTTTTGCATGTATGAAATCTTCATTGAGGCGATCCTTTCGCATATAAAACACTCCACCTATCAGAGGACTTTATGGGTGATAAGACTAAGAAAGAATTTCAGTGGCATGAAGAGTTGCATGGGTGCAAGTGTTAGCTTGTTCCTAAAGGAAAAATTGAATTGGCAGTTAAATGATTATAGTAGATAAGTTATGATTCTTTCAAAAGGTAAAAGGGCGAAAAGGATGTTTTATACACTCGGTGTGACATGTCTGGTTATATTTAGAACTTCTAAATTTAGAGCTTTGATTTTTATCATAAGTCGATAGTTATTGAGTTGATCAAGGAGCATTATAAATATTTCCCTCTACACTTGTTTTAGATTAGTATCAGAAATGGAATGCTTGTATATGTAGAAACAAACTGTGTGTTCATAAGATATAGGTTTAATGACACTGGGTGAGAATATTTCAAGAAGGTTGTGTTTATAGGAACGCAACAGATTGCTTTGTAGCTAAAGGGACGTTGAAATTGCAAGAGGTAGCTAAAGGGAAGGCATCTGTAGTTGCAAATGGCCTTTTACTAGCTGCCTACCTTCATCCCCTTGTTTCATGAAGCCTAAGAGATAGAGGGAGTGGGGACGAGAATAATGAGGATAGGGGAGAGTCGACTCTAGCAAAGAACTTGTTTAGTTAAAATTGATAACTAAAGTCAATGTAAAGATTTGAAGTCAATAGATAATAAGATGAGAGGGGGGGGGATGTGAATCATACAAACTTAATCTTCAATATATACAACAGATTCAACCTCGGTAGCATATACTACAAAATATAGTTAAAATTGTAAAACATTTAAACTCATGAATAGATAACATCACAACACATATAACACCAGATTTAACATGGAAACCCAAATAGGGAAAAACCACTGTGGGATTTCGGACCCACTAAGAAATATACCCTTCTAGAGTATGCTCAGTTAAAAGAAAATCCTATTAAAGATTACAAACACATTGCTAGATGTGACCCGGTTAAGGGATTTCCCTCAGATCTGTTAGAATCTTGCACTTTGTTAGAAGTGACCTTGTCAAAGGGTTTCAAACACTCAACTAGAATGTTACCTTGCTAGAGGATTTACAAATAAGACTGTTAGGTCCACTCGGTTAAGAGATTTTCTGTCACTTACAAAATAAATAACAGTAATAAAATATATCTACAACAGGTATATGCATGAAGTTGTGGTACCAAAAAGGTGCCACACTTCAAAAAAAAATTAAAAAGCGCATAAGGCGCACGCACTATAGGGCGCGTACCCTATAGGCTTGCACACCAAGCCTATAGGGCATGCGCCCTATAGTGTGCACACCTTATAAGGCATGCGCCTTATAAGGCATATGTGCATTGTAAACAACAAAAAAACTTGCTCCGCATTTTTGCATTCCAAACCCGCGTTTTGGCATTTTTGGGTGCTATTTTCTTGCGCTCTCCCTTTGTAAAAGCTTGAAATTGGGCACTAAGTTGTCCATCTCTCATCAAAATGCTGCCACGCCATCGAAGAGCTCAAAGAGGTATGTATTTTTATTTTCTTATTGTCATTTTTTTTATTAATTTGAAGATTAAACTAGGTTTATTGATTTAAATTTATTTTCATTATCAAGAAATGAGATTAGACAAGAAAATGTTGAAAACACTCAATCACCTCCTCATGAAGACCATATTGAAGAAGAAGCACATCAATCAGATCCTCATGAAGACCATATTGAAGAAGAAACACATCAAGAACCTTCTACAATCCCTAGACACCCCATAGGTACATAAGAAAACCTATTAGGTCAAATAGAAAATAGCCAAAAAGAGCTTGAAGGTTTAATCACAAGGCTAAAAGATCCCACTTGAACAAACTCCCATAAGACAAACCTTGCCAGTTCTTTGCAATCTATTGTATCTCACATACAATCTGCGAGTGGGCAAATAAATTTTTGGTCTTGTAAGAAGGAAGAACAAAAGCAATTTTATGCTGACAAATTATCATATGCGGCAGTGAAGAAAAAGAAAATTAATAAATTTGACTTGTGTGCTCTTTTTATGGACCCCCGAACGAATCAACCTTTACACCCTGGATGTAGGAGATTCCCTATTCATTGGTGTCATCATGAAGGGATTAAGAACAATTTTTGGGATGGGTGGTGGATGGTATTTGATCAGCCCCCATGCAATAATCATGAGGTACCCCAATACTTTTTGAGAAAACTGTACTGTGAGTTTGTCCTTAATGAGATCCCAAACTATTTTGATTTTCTAGATTTCCAAGGTAGAGGTGGGGGTTCCTCGCATGATAGAGAGGGTGCACAGCGTGATCCAAATCTCCCACCAAGACCCTTGGCCAGACCTATGGTGGAGCATGTTATTATTCCTTCCATTGTGAAGGAGAGTATTGAGGTTGAAACTCTAGACTCAATTAGTTCACTCACTTAGACCCTTATATAGTATGCTAGTCCTCTAGTAGAGGGTGATGTGAGTGATGATGTTGATTCTTCTAGGCATTGAGTTCTAGCTCATTTTTGTCGATCTTGTGGTTCTCTTTGCACTTATGATCCTAATAGTTCTGAGAATGCACGTGCACGAGCAGAGTTTGCTACAAAGAACATTGTCATGATAGAATCCTTGCTGAACGAAACATTTGGCATTGATACCCAGGTGAATTTCATTACAAGTTCATTTAATTCTTTTTATTAAATCTTATGTGTAAATTTGAGAATATATCTAAATTAGTAAATTACTATGATAAAAAATTAGGGTCAAAGTGTTCACAATACTAGCAACATTCCTGCAACACCCTTTTTCACTACTTCGTCGACTCCACAGGTATACAATGAGTGAAAAAATATAATTATTATATGTAGATAGTTGAACCTTATGTGAATGATTTTCTAGTTACTCATTTTGGATGTCAAATAGTTTGATGCTAGAGCTTCAACATCAACACCTCATAGTGTATTTCATCGACAATCTTTCACCCAGGTAAAAATTTTATCTTTAATGTTGTTATTAAATAATATAGATAGTTTTGGTGATTAATCAATATACTTTGTTTAATTTTCAGATGCTGAATTCAGAGACTCCTCCTGCTGTTCGCGTGTCAATGGACCGTGGTGTTACTGCAGCAGTAGCAAGTTCAACTGCTTTAACAGAAGTATGAGACATATTTGTAAATTTAGTAAATTTAGCATTACATTTGTTATCTTAATAATATGTTATTGAAAATTTTAACTACACTTGTATTTAGTTTAATTTATATTGTGATGCTTACAGGAGGGGCTTGTCATTCCAGATCATGAACGTGCACCTGTTGTGGATGAACATCATGATTATTTGTATGCAGTAAGTGACTATTCTATTATATGTCATTCTAAAATTCAATTTTTGTATATTCTAACATCATTCTTTTCAATGTATCAGGTGGACTTACAAAAAAGTTTGGAGAGGAGGTTGAGTGGACGTACTCGAAAGACACCTGCATCATATACATCTCCATCCCCTCAACAGGCAAAGATGTCTCGTGATTTGTTTCCTTCCCCTAGAGGGAAATGAATAGAATAGGGTCCTATGTTGTATGCCTATATGGCAATTTTGAACATATGTTTTGTATTACGAATATGTGACATTCTATCACCATATGGCTTTTGGCAAGCTCCTATTTGACTTTATTGGATACCATGTTGTATGCCTATATGGAAAATTCAAACATATGTTTTGTATTACGAATATGTGACATTCTATGTCCATATGGCTTTTGGCAAGCCCCTATTTGACTTTATTGGATATCATGTTGTATGCCTTTATAGCAATTTTGAACATATGTTTTGTTTTATGAATATGTGAAATTCTAAGTCCATATGGCTTTTGGCAAGCCTATTTGTTTGTATTGGATATATTTGATAGTTTTAACGGTATACAATGTTGCATGGATTTGTAGCTTTTTGGTTAATGCAAATCATTTACCTTGGTTATCCATAATTGCAGTACAAATGATTAGATGAATAATTGCACAAAGTTTATTATTACTTAAGCTTTGAACCTAATATGTGTTTGTAATCCAAGACACAAGCCACCCTGACGCGTATGATTTGATGGTTCAGTGCTGCAACATGAACCCGCAGGATCAGACGGATCATTCTTATGATTAATGGGCACAGAGAAACGCGATGCCGAATATTGACAACTTTGAGAAATTTGAGCACTTGGGCGATTTGGCTGCTAGGGTGTGGCTCGCAACGATCGGGCGAGTTGGAAGAAAAAAGAAGGCATTGCTAGCGTAAACCTGACCACCCTAATGCGTACGAGCTGACAGTTTGGTGTTGTGATGAGCGGATTGAAATATGGGGCATTGTGCAACTTTTCATTGAACTCATTTGTCGCTTTTTGTCGCAACCGAGAAAGAGTCGCCATGAGAAATTGGATCCGAGTCTACCCAAACTGAGAGAGGATTTTTTAGAGTGCCATAACACAACCCCGTAGGATCAGACGGATCATTCTTATGATTAACGGGCACAGAGAAACGTGATGTTGAATATTGACAACTTTGAGCAACTTGAGCACTTGGGCGATTTGGCTGCTAGGGTGTGGCCCGCAATGATCGGGCAAGTTGGAGAGCAAAAAGAAGGCATTCCTAGTGTAAACCTGGCCACCCCGACACGTACGAGCTAACGGTTTGGTGCCGTGATGAGCATATTGAAAGATGGGGCATTGTGCAACTTTTCATTGAACTCATCTGTCGCTTTTTGTCGCAACCGAGAAAGAGTCGCCACGAGAAACTGGATCCGAGTCTACCCAAAATGAGAGGATTTTTTAGAGTGCCATAACATGACCTTGTAGGATCAGATGGATCATTCTTATGATTAACGGGCACGGAGAAATGCGATGCCGAATATTGACAACTTTGAGCAGTTTGAGCACTTGGGTGATTTGGCTGCTAGGGTGTGGCCCGCAATGATTGGGCAAGTTGGAGAGCAAAAAGAAAGCATTCCTAGCATAAACCTGGCCAACCCAACATGTACAAGCTGACGGTTCGGTGCTGCGACGAGTGGATTGAAAGATGGGGCATTGTGCAACTTTTCATTGAACTCATCTGACGCTTTTTGTTGTGACCGAGAAAGACTCGCCACGAGCAACTGGATTCGAGTCTACCCAAACCGAGAGAGGCTTTTTTAGAGTGCCATAACATGAACCCGTAGGATCAGACGCATCATTCTTATGATTAATGGGCATGGAGAAATGTGATGCCAAATATTGACAACTTTGAGCAATTTGAGCACTTGGGGGATTTGGCTGCTAGGGTGAGGCCTGCAGCGATCAGGCGAGTTGGAGAGCAAAAAGAAGGCATTCCTAGCATAAAATCGGCCACCTCGATGGTTCAGTACAGCGATGAGCGGATTGAAAGATGGGTCATTGTGCAAATTTTCATTGAACTCATCTGACGCTTTTTGTTGCGACTGAGAAAGAGTCGCCACGAGCAACTGGATTTGAATCTACCCAAACTGAGAGAGGATTTTTTAGAGTGCCATAACACAACCCCGTAGGATCAGACATATCATTCTTATGTTTTAGAAGTGGATCACGGATTTTACTACCAATCCTCCTTCTTACAACATCTCTTTGATTTGGAGAGACCCTTGTGTTATTCTTCCAAAAATATTCAATTAGGGATCTCAAGGCATCAAAAATTGCTTTATCTTTTCTTGGTAATCTACCAGAAAATGCCCATAGCTCATTGTTATATGGATTCTCTGCTCTTTGTCACCTTCCCAAAGCTCTCATTAGAGTTTGTCTACTTATCTTCAATTGTTTACTTGTCTTTCTAAGGAGGTGAGCTTTCTTAGTTTGAGTGCTTACAATTGTTGATGCAATGACACGTCGTATGGCATTACTATCTTTTGTGTGTGAGTTAGAACCAACATTATCATATGCATTCATTAGATTCTTCACAATAGATTTATCGCTTGATTCAATCGATGTTCTTAGCCCAAGAATCTTCATTATAGGCCTAAATTTCAGATTTCTCATCATTTCAACAAGTAGTTGACATCTTCCTATCTCATTTAAAGGCTCAAAAAATATTTTCTATATCTAGTTAGCATGTCTTTGACAAGTACGCTTCAGAAACTTGTCAACCATTGGTTTCAAAATATTAGCATCAATATCAATCAAATATTTAGGCTTTCTATGCAAAACTCTAGGAGGTGTTTTCAAACTTTGAGTTATCTCAAGATTAGGAATGTCAACAACATTAGGGATAGGTGGCATACCTTCAACCGGAGATGAAAATGATGGCATACCTTGAAATTGAGGTGTACAAGATGGTGTAGCTCTAATACTTGATGTCAGTCGTGAAGTACTTGCAATGTCAAATGTCATAGAGGGAGTGCATTCAATATGAGATGTTGTAGACACCAATAGTGTGCCAATAAGAGATGGTGTGCCTTCAACTTGAGATGTAAGAGATGGGGTGCCTTCAACTTGAATTGTGGTAGACATACTCTCAACCTCGGGATTCAATTGTCTCATTGCATGAAGGTTTTGCATCTGTTGCTTTTGTGTGGCCAATTTTGTCTCTCTTATAGATTGGATGGATATTTCATGTTCCTCTTCAATTGGCACCTCTTCAATTGACACCTCTTCTTCTATGGTATTCAATTTCCTTTGTTCACGAAGTTGCTTCATTCCTTCTCTTTTTTTTGCATTCTTAGCTTCACGCTCTTCCGGTGTTACATTTTTTGGTCGTTTCCTCAGCATGATGATGATTATGAATATGTTAAAATGGATATATGAAATTGAAATTATTTCATGTATTCCTTTTCTAAATTATTTCACAAGATCTTAAAAAGGATGTATGAAATTGCAAATTTTGTTTTAAACCACTAAACAAATAGTTTTCTTATGCAACTTCCTTCAAATGCATTGTTAAATCTAATGTAAATCTAATAGGATTATAATCAATTTTGACACACTTTTATTCTAACATTTAAACAAAATAACACTTAATAAGTATTTGAATTCTAAAAACAAGAAAATATTACCTCAAATATTCAAATTTGATAAAAAAAAACTATGTTCTTCCTCTTTGATATTGCCAAATGAAAAAAAAGATGGTGGAGAGCTAATGGAATGTATAAAATAACCTTGCATAAAATGTCAACACCATGCAAAAAGCATTTTTTTGTCTGATCATGTGCAGAAAGAAGACAAAATGAGAGAATGTGGGCTTGGATCACGGGTCAAGGGTCCCATATAACCGTTTTTTAGTGCAGCTCATTTGGCTAGCACCAAATAGCCATATTTGGTGCTAGCCAAATGACTTCCATTGAAACTTTTTACTTTAAACTAAACACTAACTATATACCCTATAACCTTTTTTTTTTTTGTGCAGCTCATTTGGCTAGCGCCAAATATGGCGCTAGCCAAATGACTTCCATTGAAATTTTTTACCTTTGATAAATTTCTACTCTATACCCTATAACTATTTGGCGCTAGCCAAATGACTTCCATTGAAATTTTTTACCTTTGATAAATTTCTACTCTATACCCTATAACCTTTTTTTTGTGCAGCTCATTTGGCTAGCGCCAAATATGGCACTAGCCAAATGACTTCCATTGAAATTTTTTAACCTCTGATAGTGTCCTAAGGGGTCATATGGTGTCTTATGACCCCTTAGGACACAATATGGTGTCGTTATGGGTCATAAGGACACCTAAGGGGTCATGTGGTGTCCTATGGGGCCATAGGACACCATATGACCCCTTAGGTGTTGTTATGGGTCGTATGGTGTCCTAAGGGGTCATATGGTGTCTTATGACCCCTTAGGACACCATATGACCCCTTAGGACATAATATGGT
Source organism: Cryptomeria japonica (assembly GCF_030272615.1). NCBI lineage: Eukaryota > Viridiplantae > Streptophyta > Pinopsida > Cupressales > Cupressaceae > Cryptomeria > Cryptomeria japonica. Next base: position 117,315,715 of record NC_081411.1, read on the forward strand.
GTCATTATGGATTGTATGGACACCTAAGGGGTCATATGGTGTCCTATGGGGCCATAGGACACCATATGACCCCTTAGGTGTGGTTATGGGTTGTATGGTGTCGTAAGGGGTCATATGGTGTCCTATAACCCTTTAGGACACCATATGACCCCCTAGGACACAATAGGGTGTTGTTATGGGTCGTATGGTGTCCTAAGGGGTATGACCCCTTATGACACCATATGACCCCTTAGGACACAATATGGTGTCGTTATGGGTTGTAAGGACACCTAAGGGGTCATATGGTATCCTATAGTGCCATAGGACACCATATGAACCCTTAGGTGTCATTATGGGTTGTATGGTGTCCTAAGGGGTCATATGGTGTCTTATGACCCCTTAGGACACCATATGACCCCTTAGAACATAATATGGTGTCGTTATGGGTTGTATGGACACCTAAGGGGTCATATGGTGTCCTATGGGACCATAGGACACCATATGACCCCTTAGGTGTGGTTATGGGTCGTATGGTGTCGTAAGGGGTCATATGGTGTTCTATGACCCCTTAGGACACCATATGACCCCCTAGGACACAATAGGGTGTCGTTATGGATCGTATGGTGTCCTAAGGGGTCATATGGTGTCTTATGACCTCTTAGGACACCATATGACCCCTTAGGTGTCCATGCAACCCATAATGACACCATATTATGTCCTAAAGGGTCATATGGTATCGTATGGTGCCATAGGACACCATATGACCCCTTAGGTGTCGTTATGGGTTGTATGGTGTCCTAAGGGGTTGTATGGTGTCTTATGACCCCTTAGGACACCATATGACCCCTTAGGACATAATATGGTGTCGTTATGGGTTGCATGGACACCTAAGGGGTCATATGGTGTCCTATGGGGCCAAAGGACACCATATGACCCCTTAAGTGTTGTTATGGGTCGTATGGTGTCGTAAGGGGTCATATGGTGTCCTATGCCCCCTTAGGACACCATATGACCCCTAAGGACACAATAGGGTGTTGTTATGGGTCGTATGGTGTCCTAAGGGGTCATATGGTGTCTTATGACCCCTTAGGACACCATATGACCCGTTAGGACACAATATGGTGTCATTATGGGTCGTATGGACACCTAAGGAGTCATATGGTGTCCTATGGGGCCATAGGACACCATATGACCCTTTAGGTGTCGTTATGGGTCGTATGGTGTCGTAAGGGGTCATATGGTGTCCTATGACCCCTTAGGACACCATATGACCCCCTAGGACACAATAGGGTGTCGTTATGGGTCATATGGTGTCTTATGACCCCTTAGAACACCATATGACCCCTTAGGACACAATATGGTGTCGTTATGGATCATATGGTGTTCTAAGGGGTCATATGGTGTCTTATGACCCTTTATGACATCATATGACCCCTTAGGACACAATACGGTGTCGTAGGGGGTCATATGGTGTTCTAAGGGGTCATAGTATGACCCCTTAGGACACCATATGACCTGTTAGGACACAATATGGCATCGTTATGGGTCGTATGGTGTCCTAAGGGGTCATATGGTGTCCTATGTGGCCATAGGACACCATATGACCCCTTAGGTGTCGTTATGGGTTGTTATGGTGTCGTAAGGGGTCATATGGTGTCCTGTGACCCCGTAGGACACCATATGAACCCTTAGGACACAATAGGGTGTTGTTATGGGTCGTATGGTGTCGTAAGGGGTCATATGGTGTCTTATGACCCCTTATGACACCATATGACGCCTTAGGACACAATACGGTGTCGTTATTGGTCGTATGGTGTCCTAAGGGGTCGTATGGTGTCCTATGACCCCTTAAGACACCATATGACCCCTTAGGACACAATATGGTGTCGTTATGGGTCGTATAGACACCTAAGGGGTCATATGGTGTCCTATGCGGCCATAGGACACCATATGACCCCTTAGGTGTTGTTATGGGTCGTATGGTGTCATCAGGGGTCATATGATGTCCTATAACCCCTTAGGACACCATATGACCCCCTAGGACACAATACGGTGTCGTTATGGGTGGTATGGTATCCTTAGGGGTCATATGGTGTCCTTAGGACACCATATGACCCCTTAGGATACAATATGGTGTCGTTATGGGTCGTATGGTGTCGTAAGGGGTCATATGGTGTACTATGACCCCTCAGAACACCACATGACCCCCTAGGACACAATAGGCTATCGTTATGAGTCGTATGGTGTCCTAAGGGGTCATATGGTGTCTTATGACCCCTTAGGACACCATTTGACCCCTTAGGACATAATATGGTGTTGTTATGGGTCGTATGGTGTCCTAAGGGGTCATATGGTGTCCTATGACCCCTTAGGATACCATATGACCCCTTAGGACATAATATGGTGTTGTTATGGGTCGTATGGACACCTAAGGGGTCATTTGATGTCCTATGGGGCCATAGGACACCATATGACCCCTTAGGTGTCGTTATTGGTCATATGGTGTTGTAAGGGGTCATATGGTGTCCTATGACCCCTTAGGACACCATATGACCCCCTAGGACACAATAGGGTGTCATTATGGGTTGTATAGTGTCCTAACGGGTCATATGGTGTCTGATGACCCCTTATGACACCATATGACCCCTTAGGACACAATACGGTGTCGTTATGGGTCGTATGGTGTTCTAAGGGGTCGTATGGTGTCCTATGACCCCTTAGGACACCATATGACCCGTTAGGACACAATATGGTGTCGTTATGGGTCGTATGGTGTCCTAAAGGGTCATATGGTGTCCTATGGGGCCATAGGACACCATATGGCCCCTTAGGTGTCGTTATGGGTCGTTATGGTGTCATAAGGGGTCATAGGACATATGGTGTCCTATGACCCCTTAAGACACCATATGACCCCTTAGGACACAATAGGGTGTCGTTATGGGTCGTATGGTGTCGTAAGGGGTCATATGGTGTCTTATGACCCCTTATGACACCATATGACTCCTTAGGACACAATACGATGTCATTATGGGTCGTATGGTGTCCTAAGGGGTCATATGGTGTCCTATGACCCCTTACGACACCATATGACCCATTAGGGCACAATATGGTGTCGTTATGGGTCGTATGGTGTCCTAAGGGATCATATGGTGTCCTATAAGGCCATAGGACACTATATGACCCCTTAGGTGTCGTTATGGGTTGTTATGGTGTCCTAAGGGGTCATATGGTGTCCTATGACCCCTTAGGACACCATACGACCCCCTAGGACATAATAATGGTGTCATTATGGGTCATATGGTGTCCTAAGGGGTCATATGGTGCTTTATGACCCCTTAGGACACCATATGACCCCTTAGGACACAATATGGTGTCGTTATGGGTCGTATTGTGTCCTAAGGGGTCATATGGTGTCCTATGACTGCTTAGGACACCATATGACCCCTTAGGACATAATATGGTGTTGTTATGGGTCGTATGGACACCTAAGGGGTCATATGATGTCCTATGGGGCCATAGGACACCATATGATCCCTTAGGTGTCATTATGGGTCCTATGGTGTCGTAAGGTGTCATATGGTGTCCTATGACCCCTTAGGACACCATATGACCCCCTAGGACACAATAGGGTGTTGTTATTGGTCGTATCGTGTCCTAAGGGGTCATACAATAGGGTGTCGTCCTGGGTCGTATGGTGTCCTAAGGGGTCATATGGTGTCCTAAGGGGTCATATGGTGTCGTAAGGGGTCATATGGTGTCCTATGACCCCTTAGGACACCATATGACATGTTAGGACACAATATGGTGTCGTTATGGGTCGTATGGACACCCAAGGGGTCATATGGTGTCCTATGGGGCCATAGGACACCATATGACCCCTTAGGTGTCGTTATGGGTTGTATGGTGTCGTAAGGTGTCATATGGTGTCCTATGACCCCTTAGGACACCATATGACGCCCTACGACACAATAGGGTGTCGTTATGGGTTGTATGGTGTCGTAAGGGGTCATATGGTGTCTTATGACCCGTTTGGACACCATATGACCCGTTAGGACACAATATAGTGTCGTTATGGGTCAGATGGTGTCCTAAGGGGTCATATGGTGTCCTATGACCCCTTAGGACATAATATGGTGTTGTTATGGGTCGTATGGACACCTAAGGGGTCATATGATGTCCTATGGGGCCATAGCACACCATATCACCCCTTAGGTGTCGTTATGGGTTGTATGGTTTTGTAAGGGGTCATATGGTGTCTTGTGATCCCTTAGGACACCATATGACCACCTAGGACACAATAGGGTGTTGTTATGGGTCGTATGGTGTCCTAAGGGGTCATATTGTGTCTTATGACACCTTAGGACACCATATGACCCCTTAGGACACAATACGGTGTCGTTATGGGTCGTATGGTGTCCTAAGGGGTCATATGGTGTCCTATGACCCCTTAGGACACCATATGACCCACTAGGACAGAATATGGCATCGTTATGGATTGTATCGACACCTAAAGGGTCATATGGTGTCCTATTGGGCCATAGGACACCATATGATCCCTTAGGTGTCATTATGTGTCGTTATGGTGTCGTAAGGGGTCATATGGTGTCCTATGACCCCTTAGGACACCATATGACCCCTTAGGACACAATAGGGTGTTGTTATGGGTCGTATGGTGTCGTAAGGGGTCATATGGTGTCCTAAGGGGTCATAGGGATACCATGTGACCACTTAGGACACAATAGGGTGTCGTTATGGTTCATATGGTGTCATTAGGGGTCATATGGTTTCCTATGACCATTTAGGACACCATCTGACCCCTTAGGACACAATATGGTGTCGTTATGGGTTGTAAGGTGTCCTAAGGGTTCATAGGACACCATATAACCCCTTAGGACACAATATGACCCCTAACGACACCTAAGGGGTCATATGTTGTCCTATGACCCATTAAGACACCATATGGTGTTGTTATGTGTCCTATGGTGTCCTAAGGGGTCATATGGTGTCATATGTCCACTTAGGACAAAATATGGTGTCATTATGGGTCCTATGGTAACCTAAGAGGTCATATGGTGTTCTATGACCCCTTAGGACACCATATGACCCCTTAGGTGTCGTTAGGGGTCATTTTGTGTCCTAACGGGTCATATGGTGTCCTATGGCCCCTTAGGACCTAGAGAGAGGAGGGAGTGAGGAAAAAATTGAGGGAAAGAGTTGAGAGAGGGAATTAGATGGGTGTAAGGATGAAGAGGGAGATAGCTTGAGGGATAGGAGAATAAGGGAATTGTGAGAGCTAGAGAGGTGAGGGACAAAGAAGAGTTTGTATCTATTCCACATTTGGCGGGCACCAAATAGGGAGAGTGCCAAATGTGTACATAGAAACCCTCATCTCACCTCTCCCTTCCCTCGTAGTTCCATCTCTCTCTATGAACTAGATTTCATATTCTCTCTCTCCCCTTACCTCTTCTCAAGCTCTTCATTCTTATAGATACATACTCTTCTTTGTCACTCCCCTTTCTAGCTCTCACAATTCCCTTATTCTGCTATCCCTCGAGCTATCTCCCTCTTCATCCTTATTTGGCATGCGCCAAATGTGGAATATGGACCACATTTGGTGCGCGCCAAATGGAATATCCATTCATCATATTTGGCGCATGCCAAATAGGGCACTCGCCATATTTGGCAAGCGCCAAATGTCCCGCTTTGGGAAACACCAAACCTATGGTTTGGATTTGCCTTGGGCATCCAACCCAAAGGTTTGGACGACCATTTCAGGCTAGAGACGTGTTTTTGTCAGAACATTGAAAATTTTGACATATTTTTGGTCGTGCTCTCCATCAGGTTTGCACGTGTTTCAATGAAGTTAAAAAAAAATACCGTGGTAAACTTGAGCTCCCTCTTAGCTATCCAAAAATGTAATTTATTTCAAATTTTGATTTTGTTAAGTCTTTCATCTATAATTTCTTTTGTTAGTGTGTCTATTTTTTGTCAAAAACCAACATGCACTATTTTGGGTCTAGATTTTTACACTTTCATCAGATTTTGAAAAAAATTACATTTTTAAAAACTAGACTCCATTCTACACAATTTAAAAAAAAAGTTTTGATTTTTGATTTGTTTTCAATGATTTTAGGGGGGAGCATGCTCAAATTTCTGTTTTTCAGGATGTGTCCACTTCGAAAATTAGTAAAAAATCATTTACTCATTAAAAAATTAGCTGAAAATTCTAACATAAACTTCGAGGTGTTAGCTAATTTCTTACCGAAGTGATTTTAAAAATTCAAAAAAAAGTTAACATTTTAGGGGGGCCACAATAGACGCTATGTTATGTTTTTTGCATAAAAATAGGACCACTTTTTGTGGCCCCCCTTTTTGAAGCCCTTAATCTCCACCATTTTCAAAAAAAATTAGTAGTTTAGAAAGTAGACTCGAAGCACTTTGACTCTTGTTCTTGATGCATCTTCAAATTTGGAGTGTAACTATCTTCAATTTGTCGTTGAAGTTCAGACTTTGCTGATTTTAGAAAAAAAGTGGCATCTTAAGACCCCCTTTTGGTACCACAACTTGGTGCACATACCCCAACTTCACATCTGAAATACTAAAGTAGATTCTATTTTCTCAAAATAATCTTGTTATAAGACTTATCTTGTCCCTTGTTGGGTTTGTTGGGCTTCTCAATCTGTTCTTCAATTAGATCTTCAAGCTTCTGTGCTCGGTAAACATTACTATAGCATCAATGTGCATACATTTGCCCACATAAATTGTTCATCAATAATTCCTTATTTATAAACAATTCTAACCGCTTAATCTCCTTGATCACATTTCCCATGATCAATATTAGCCATCAGATCTTCAAACTTGACCAAGTTTAATGTATCCTTTGATCTGAAAAATGTTTTACCTCACCTTGGAACTTGCATTCCTTCCTTGGAACTTTTGCTAGGTTATTATGGTTCAATCTGTATTGTAGATCTTCCTCTTGATTTTCCATTGCCATAGATCCTTAACAAACTTCATGCGTGACATTCCAATCATTTATTCAACTCCAGCTCATCATCATCCTTCATTAAATAATGCTTGTATTCATCCAATGCAATCTATTATAACTTGCTTATTACTCGGTTAACACTGAACTTCACTCGGTAGACATTTTGCCTTCTTTAACTGATATCGATAACCTTAGGTTTTACCGACTAGGTACCTTAGGGTTTACCGACTAGGTTCTTTTCTTGGTGACATAGTATAGTATTAAACTTAAAATCAACAACATATTTAGGATATCAAAACAATCAAAACAACATGATCTCATCATTGTCTAACTCGGTAATAGTTGCCCATTGAATAAATCATTTCTCCCCTTTATTATCACATTCTTTCTGTGTCACTTACCTACCTCTTAATATTCTACTTCTCAAGATATGGCAACATCATACTGAATCAGAAAATCAATTTCTTGATATCAATGACAAAATAATATTATTAAGATAGCAATCATCCTTCTTCAGTTATATCAATAATCTCCAACAACCTTCTCAATATCCTTATTGAAATGCCAACAATCTCCTTTCTATTGTAATGCCAACAGTCAGGCCCCCTTGTTTGTTTGCAAGATTGCTTGATAAACTCCTCTTCTAGTTTGTATAGTGAGAATCTTGTATCCCTAAAGTCATCAGCAGTGAGATGATGGCACGACTCAAGCAGTTGAATTTCAAGAGTAAGTTATTCTTCACCATGATAGTTTCATAATAGTTTTAGTGCATATGGTTTGATAAGTTGACCTTTTTTGTTTTAGGTTTCATATTGGGAATATTTCCTTTCCATGCATATAAAACAAACATATGTTAAATGAGAACATGCCAGTTGTAAACAAACTGAAGTTTGTTGATTTCCTTACTCTTATAAAAGGATTTCCAAGGCTATAATTAAGAGAGGTTTTTTGGAAGGAATCTTGGTCTTTTTGGAAAAGGTTAGAGTAGCAGTGTCTAAGTTGGAATGTGGAGTCTTTCACAGTGAAGAATGTAAATATTCCTTCAATTATATTAATTAGTTGATGAATTGTCATGAAAATTACTAAAGATCTTGTCTCCAAAATGTACTTCTTGATCTCACTGAATAATAATATAATGATTTTGTTATTTGTCATTGCAAATCTCTTGTGAATGTGTAATTTTGTTTGTGGGCTCTTTTCAAGGAAGTGATTGAATTTTTACACACGTATTGTAGTAAGTTTAGGAGTAGATGGGTAGGACCAGTGCCCATTATATTAATAAGTAATAAAAACTAAAAAAATTTATAGTAAATTTGTCTTTTGTGCTAAACCAGAAAAAAAACACCACATCCCACAACAACCTACTTCCTAATCATGCACAAAAACATCTAAATCATCATACAATCAAAACTAATCTCCTATATACAGTCTATCTAATTGTTGTTAGAAACAGGAGAGTAGATTAAAAAAACGCAGAGCAAAGACAAAACAAAAAATAGAACAAAAGTGAGGCAAAATTTGTATTCATTAATCCATATTTTTCATTCATCACAGAATTGATTACAAATGCCTATTTTTATGGAGGTCTTTAGATCTTTCTAGAATGGACAGGAGGTAACTAGAAGAAACTTCCAGAGTTCTACATATTGATCACATACATTGAAAAATTTATCTTCCAGAAACAATTGCTTGAACTTGTATAAAAAATTCTAAAAATGAAAAAAGAAGATCCATATTAGTTCGTTGACGCCCATCTCCCTAAACACAACCTCGACCATCAACCAGGTATCGGTTAGCCCCTACTCCTACTCATTGGTAGCATCGTTACGCTCTGTCATCTTCCTCATTTCTCTTACATCCTTGGAACGCCTAATGACCAGACACTCCTTTCCACAGTTGGCATGAGCTTCACACCTTGCAACTTCTTCCACGTCCTGATTGTTTCTAGCAACCCATTCCTCCCCATGTCCCAACTGTAACACACACTATCTTCGCAACATCCTCCTCACAATTTCCTCTTTCTCCATGAAACCTTTCGTGGTTAGGTAATCCCACTCCTAGTCCAAACTTGTGGGTTCTTTGATTTTGGCTACAAAAGGCAAGAAATTGATTCTTCTGTCTATCTCCCCCCATCGAGCCATTGGAATGTCAGGCTCCAAAGTTCTCACAATTGGGAACTTGAAGACCTCAGCTCCACCAGCCTTGCCCATGTAATTATTCTGAGGAAGAGGAATAAGGAATTTCCTATCTATATTGTCTATGGACGCATCAATCTCAACAAGAAAATCATGCTTGAACACCGTCTGGGTCAAATTTTTAGCCCATTCCTTTGACGTGCCTATGTAAATTAGCATTGCCAAGAAAAATGTTGGTATGTCTGAATTAACCACGTATCTATGGTGAGCTAGGATAAATACTTAACTCAACACCTCCTTTACAACGTGCATGATATACTCATGACTATTCACCAACATAGCCCCCAATCATTTATCTGTTATCTCACCCAGAAATGACATTTGTGGCTTGGTAGCCTCTAGAAGAATGGGCATTTCCATTGCCGATCTCCAAATGGCAAGGCAACCTTTCGTGAACTGTTATTAGTTATATAATTCCTTCACCGCCTTTCTATAAGCTTCTGCAGATATTAATTGCATGTCGCCACCATCTCACATTTACCACTTTGTATGCCTTGTGGTGTGCACAATAAATCATTCCCCTTCCTTGGCATTATTTATTTTGTCCTTCAAACCAACGCATATGACCTTCGATACCCAATTCAAATAAATTTTGATGTACGTGTGCACCTACATTCAAGCTAATAGCAGTATGTTTTGCTTCCCAATTTGTTCCACCTGTTTTATTTCACTCTCTCCTGGACCATCATCATAAATTCACACGTATTTTTTGTGTGAACTAAATCCTTCCACCACTCCAAAGCTTACTATTTCTAAAACTTGCCAACCTATCCGTCCAATTCCTACTGTTGCATATAGGTACTATCGTCATTCTTTGCCACGCCAAATTTATACAAATTATTATTAACATAATACATAATACATATTATGTAATAAAACATGTGAAATAAAATATTTATTATTTTAAAAACAAAAAATAATTTTTCTATCAAATATTATATATTATTTTATATGATAATGAAACTCAATTGTAAACTCAATTGTTCATAATTCTGAAAGATTTTAATCTTCAAGTTAATTATATACTTCTGGTCATTATGTCGCACTTGTTTTAATTTATTTTAATTAAACAATGAACAATGTACAACTTCAACAATATATTTGACTTGGTCATATAAATAATAATAACAGATAAATTCAATGAGAAAAGGGATCATCTTTCATAATTTTTGGTAGATTTAGTTGCAAAGGGGCAACACCCATTGTATTAATAAAAATGTTTATACATAGCAAATTGTATTATCGCCCATATTTTTTAAAAAAGGTCATTCTTTACTGCTATCACCCTAGAAACCAGCACTATACACAAGATACACGATTACATCGAATATAGAGCAAGAAAAAGCCCAAGTTAGACCAAAAAAAAAGGCTTATTGCATTAGGAAACACAAAAGACAAAAGCAAAATGTCAATTCAGCCTTCCCAATTCCTCTTCATCATCTACCATTTGCAGCGTCCTTCGCAAACTCCTTTGCAATCTCATCCTCTAAGCTTGATGTTAGGACAAGATCATTTGTTAGAAATCTTATGTATTCATAAAAACCACCTATTTTTCAAGAAAATATTCCAGACATCAAGATGAGTAGATTCTAGAAATCAGAAAATGCAGGAATCATTTTCATAATTAAAAATCAAATCCACAGGTTAAATTCATTTATGCATAAATCAAGCATCTTGATGTTACGAGAAGATCCTTTGTTAGAAATATTAAATATTCATAAAAAACCATCTATTTTCAAAGAAAATGTTCTAAACATTAAGGTGAATAGATTCTAGATATCAAAAAGTGTGTAAATCATTTCATTGATTACAAATTAAATTCATTTATGTATGTGTCAAGGATAATAATGATCCAAAGTAGAGAACAAAATATATTCTCATCTATTAGAGCTTATAAAAATAAATCCCATCATTAATCATCATTTTGGGTCACAAGAAGATTTATTGAGAAGAGTCTTCAACGAATTTTTGTATTGATATAATTGAAGCTAAGTCCTTGTTCCCACTTTTGTCATTTCAAAATCATATTTAGAATTTTTGTTTTCTCAACTAATTTTAATATAACTCTCTACAACAATTATTGTGCATTTATCTTTATTTATCCTAGATCATTTGAAATGTTTTTTAATTTCATTTATTTTTAGTGAATTTGATCAATCTTACACCTTCTTAGCTCTTGCCCTTTAGGTTTTATTTCTTAGTTTTATTTCTAGATATGAGTACTTTGTAATTTTTAAAGTTGTATACTATATCCTTCCCTTATATCAATATCTTTATCCTTTTAGGATTTGTGTTGTGTGTTTATGCCAAAGTCTTACTATCTTTGAGGTCTCTATTTGAGGAGGAGTCTTCATTGAAATACTATAGTTAATGACCAATTTAAGTTTAAAATAGAGTGTGTGAAATGTTGAGTAATCATTATTAAGAGTAACTTTTGATCATGATAAACAAATAAAAAAATTGATACAAAAAAAATTGTTATCACTATATCAATGTACTAGATTTTAGAAATAAAATAAAATTTGAAGTAATGATTAAATTTTTTCTTATATAACTATTGATATTTCATACTCGCTTGTATTCCATTAGTTATATTTGATATAAGAGATCCTACATGGTCCGTGTCTATGTTTTGGATTTTATTTCCATCAATTGATAGCAAATCCATAGGTTCTAGAGAGCCCTAGATCTTAGAGTGAGTTGGGAATTTTTGTTGTGGGTATTGAAGTTTTACTAAGTTGTAAACAAGGTTGGAGAAGATAGTAAGAATAATTGGCAGGAGCCACCATCATTCAATGGATTAAATTTTGATGTATGGGCAAATAAAATGAAGATCAACAATATATGTAGCCCTAACAAACAACCATAAGACCTAGTTGAAAGAGATAAGAAGGAAAGATGCAAAGGCCCATTGAGTTTAACAGAGGCAACCTTGACAAAGGAAATCTTCCCTAGAATAGAAGAAACTAATAATGCAAATGACACTTGTGAAATCCTCCAAACAAGTTACATAGGGACTAATAAAGTCAAATGAGTGAAGATTTAAATTCTTCGGGGAGATTTTGAAACTCTCCAAATGAAGGACACTAATATCATTTCATATTTTTATACAAGAGTCTCTAGTTTGATAAACCAACTAAGAAAAAATGGAGATGTCATGGAAGAGTAGAGAATCAAAGAGAAAATCCTTATAAGTTTATCCTCAAAATTTATTGCAATAGTTATTTCTATTGAAGAACCCAAAGACCTCTCAACATTGACACTTGATGACTTGGAAGGTTCCATGCAAACCCATGAGCAACACCTAAGCAACTTTGCATTTTTTTCCCAAAAGAAAGATTTCAAAGATGAAGGCAATGCCAAAGTCAAAGAGAGAAGTAGGAATAGCTCTAGATGGAGCTCAAGAGGAAAAGGAAGAAGAAGGAAAAGGAAGAAGCAACTCTAGATGAGAAAATTTTGGAGTAGATAGCTCTAACTAAACACACAACTAAGAGCGAGAAAGCAAATCCAGTCCTACTCTAGAGCCAAGAAGAACAAGTTAGTAGTTTGAGTCTAAGATATGATAAGAGAGTTGTAGAGTGGTATTAATCATGAGAAATAGAATAGGGATGAAAAGATTAAGGGGAATGGCTATAGGATACCCCCTAGGCATTCCACCTCATATGGATGGTATGGGCCACATGAGGCCAAGGGAGGATAAGGTCTGCCCTTGGGCCTAGGGTAGGGGGTCTCTAGAGCACCCTTTTTAGTCACCCTATTCTATGCCCTTCTATGATTGAACTCTCTCAAGCATAATTTAATCTTGTAATTAGAACTATGCTTTGTAAGAATTGGCTATGAAGGGATCCACCCAAGATATAGAGGCAATCGAAAGTGCACATGAACAAGAGATAAATAATATGTGACAAGAAAAAACTATATTCTCATCAAGATGCAAATATCTGGATCAATATACAATGTATATAAGCCTACTTATAAAGGCAAGGCAAAAAGGAGAAGAGAGCATACAAGGATGACATGTGGCTCAACAAGATACAAGGGTAGGTAGGATAAAATTATAGATAATACAACTAAAGCTGGATCACCCATTGAAGATGGAATTATCATTCCACTATAAGTGGATATGAAAATGTGATAACAAGATAACACCACCGAAGGTTGAATTTCTCCTACAACCATATTCCCTAGATATGGAATTCCTTGCGTGTCTCCTACGATAATTTTTATGACATGCATTATCTTAAATTACTTAAGTGTAATTACATGAGAGATAAATTACACCAACACCCCCCCTTAAGTGCACCTTAGGGGAATTTAGACTCAAGCTAAAAATTCAAGATGGGTCCCAACTACTAGGCCATGTTAGGTACCCATGTACAATTCAATACAATCTCTCACAAATGGAGAAAGGGAGAAAGCCACATGGGAATTTTTTTTTTTTTGAAAGAGAGATGTAAACAAACAAAAGAAATCTCAAAAAAGAATGAGAAGGACAAAAACTTGAGTGAGGAAAAATCCCCCCCCCATAAAGAGAGAATGGACAAGTAAACTGACCCCCCCTAACGAAATATCTCACACTTCCAAGAGAGCTTGCAATTGATGAAACTTTCTCTCAGTGAAGGGTTTGATGCAGATGTCTGTAATTTTCTCTACTATAGGACAATACTATAAATCAATGACCTACTCTTTTATTATCTCCTTGATGTAGTGCATGTGGAACTTGATGTGTGTGGTCCACTGATGGTGAACCGGGATCTTCGAGATTTGAATAGCACTCTAATTGTCACAATGAAAGACTGTAGTTCATGGAGTGATGAAGCCAAAATCTGATAGAATATTTGGAAGCCAAATAGCCTCACTAGTTGCATTAACAACCCCTTTATACTCAGCCTCAACCAAAGAAAGAGAAATAGCATGTTGCTTCTTTCTCTACCAACAAATGGGGCCAAAACCAAGATGAAAGTTGTAATCTAAAGTGGACATCATAATCAAGATCACCAACACTATTGGATTCTGTGTAACCAACAAGGTAAGTCTTGTACATGTTGCATAGTAAATCCCAAAGTGATGTGTACCCTGTATGTAGTGCAAGACATGTTTGACTACTTTCCAATGAAGTTCATGTGGTTCCTACATAAAGTGTGAAACCACGCCAACTACAAAGGAAATATTAGGGCATGTGTGAGTCAAGTATATGAGACTCCTAATGAGTTAATGATACAATGTGGCATCAACAAGTGGAGTGGAATACTTTGTTATTATTTACTAAGTTGTCATTAGTTTTATGTCCAAAGTCATCCTATATACTCTAGTTGGTAATTCTACCGAAATATTCAATCGGTAAGCACTAAAGCAGTCGGTTATAGAAGAAAGGAGTCACAAAGTTAAGTATACACCGAGTTGTCTACCGAGTAACATTCTGTGTCTACCGAGCAGCAAAGAAGGTATATCGAGTAATCTGAACCGAGTAGAAACGTGTTACCAGATTCAATGAACCTAGACACATATGTGGAAACGTGTTACAAGAATCAAGGAATAGGGAACCGTTAACACATAGGAAATTGCAATTCAAGATTTTGTATGATTTTGAGGAAGTTTATCCAATGAAATAATTTCTATGTTTATTCATTTGATGAATCTTGTTAGTAAGATCGAAGCATGAACAGATCACCGTCCCAAAGATCTATTTATACTGAGTGATTTGAGAATCAAAATGAGAGACATGTGTGATAGAAGAGTTAAAAGGAAAATAATAAGAGGACACATTGAGTTGTGACTGTTACAACTGACAGAGATATTCAGAGGTCACCAAGAAAGTCTTTAGAGAACAGTTTAAGGGACAGAGAAAAACAAAAGGGCTTACCGAGTTGATTTATCATTTACCAAGGTATGCTATGAGCAAGGTAATTTCATATTGAGCACATAGAATCTGCTATAACATTTCAGATGTAAAGTTGCTGATATTTGTAAAGATTGTATTGAATCATTTGAGTTGTAATAGAAACCTTTAACAGGGTAAAAGACTCTAACAAAGTCTATAAATTATAAAGCCTTTAACCAGGTGCAACACTTTGTATAAGTGTTGTAAAATATTTTAGCAAGGTAGATCTAAAGATCTTGATACTCCTAACAGGGTAAGCTATCAGAAATAGTTAAACATGTAGCTCTAACCAAGCAACCTTTATTATTGCAGTAGTGAAGTTGTGGGTGTCATCCCCACTATAGTTTTTCTCTCTAACAAAGAGTTTCTGTGTAACCAAAATGTTTGTGTTGTGGAGTGAAATGTGTATGAATGTTGTTTCTATAATTATGTGTTAGCTTTATATTATGAGATTAACAGTTCACAATTTATGTTTATCAGTAAGGTTGTTTTTGGAGCAAAGTTTTAATTTACTAATTCACCCCTCCCCTCTCAATACATTAGCTTTCCTAGTTGGACCTAACAATTGGCATCAGAGCTTCAATCTTGGAAAAGGGTTTAACAGCCTAAAGAGAAAGATCTTATGAATGGAAGGCTACAAACAATCTCAGAGAATTGTGAATCTTCAAGAAGAATTGGATCATGCTAATCAAGTGATTGTAGATATGCAGAGACAAATGCAAAGATCACTGAAAGTCAGAAGAAGGTTTTTTGATGATTTACAGGACTCACAAGAGTCGGTAGAACAAATTGAGATATCATCTGAAAATAGTATATCTGAAGAGATTGAAGAAATGATTGGAGAACTGAAAGAAAAAAATAAAGCACTGACTGAATAGCTGAAAGCAATGAAAAGAGAACATGAGCATTTCAGCACACATATGACTAAAAATCTTGATGCATTAAGAATAGCAGAGGATAACATAAGAGACATGGAAAGGGAAAAACAATAGCTAGAAGCATTGGTGTCTGAAAAGAATGATGAAATCACAAGAATGACTGGAATTCAACATAATCTTTCTGATCAATTGGGTTATGCACATCAAGAAGCAAATCTAAAAGAAAATGAGAATCAAGCATTGAAACTTGAATTATCAAGATTGACCAATGAACTTGAAGCAGAGAAGAAATCAAAGGAAACATTGAAGAAAAGTTATGAAGCATCAAGGATGTTGAATGAGCAACTAAATATAAGGAGACCCAACAAAGATGTAGGACTCAGTTACAAAGAAAAAAAATCTACCAAGAAAGGGAACAACACCACCGAGAGAGGGGAATCATCAAAGCAAGCTGGAAACAAGGAGAACATCAAAGGAAAGAAGCCTATCTGCAACTACTGTGGAAAACAAGGACATACTGCCAACATGTGCCAAATTAGAAAAGGTAAGCAACCGAAAGTCACTAGGTCTGATGGTTATTGTCACAATTGCAATAAGTATGCTCACACATCTAAACGATGTAGGACAAAGTCTGTTAGCAATTCTCAGAAGGCAAAATTCAAGGGGTTTTGCAAAAACTGTAATAGATATGGACACAGTACCAAGAAGTGTTGGTTTAAGCAGAAAAACTATATGAGATCTTCACATCGAGCAAATGCTAGAAGCTACCGAACTCACACAGATCTAAACGACAGTATACTGCAGTACCATGGGATTACAACACTAGGATATGGTGTGAATGTTGTGGAAGATATGGACATATAAGTGCCAACTGCATGATAAGGTTTGGAATGAACAATCGGAGATCATGGAGATATCCTGGTATGACATGTTTTTATTGTCACAAAGTTGGACACTTGGCTAAAGATTGCAGAGATCAACCTAGAGGAGATACTGAGGAAATAAGAGGCAAATTACATAAAATTTGGAAAAAGAAGAAAAATGGGTCAGCTGATGAAGAAAGCACCTTACCTACCAAGTTAGGTGCATCTACTTCGAATTAATCAGTAAAGGTATAAAGGGACTGCATTCTCTCAAGGTTAGATCTTAACAGTTCCTATTTTATCATGTACTTAATTTCAAAATCTACATAGCTAAGATGCATTAGCAAGTTTGAAATTCTATCTAGTCTTTTGGAGTACTAGAGAAGTCGGTAAGTGCAGGAAGCCTCTCTAGTCAGTAAAAGTGTAAAAGGAAGTTAATCGGTTTAGTGGAACCGAGTGCATTTAATGTTTTCTTACCTAACTGCACAAAGCTTGATAAGGTAAAATGTGTACTTAAAGTTCTTTGCGCGGTCATTTTACACTTACCAGTTATCAAAAAATCAGAGCTAAGCGATTCAAAGGTGATCAAACATCTCCCAAGCGAATTTCAAGGTATTTATACAACAATCTTAAACGCATTTTCTAGACCAGTTAACTAATCAATATCAGGTGTGAACATCTGCATTATATTTACTAAGTCGTGAAGAAGTTGAGGAAATACAACTTCAGAAATCCCAAGAACACCTGCATGCAAATACCTATCACAAGAGAAGAATGGAGGCACATAAAGCAAAAAAACATAAATGCTCTGAAGAAGAAAATTATCATTCAGAAAGGGAATCAATATAATGAACAAGTACAATACAATCCTTATAAAAGGATAATAACAACCCTAAAGAAACCCTAAAGGGATAATGTGTATTTAATAATTAGAATAATTATTAAATACTTACAATATTTATTAAATGCCTAAGTTTGGCTTAAGCATAGAGTTTAATAGACTAATAATTAAATAAATAATTATTAGCTAATACAAGATAACTCTAACACCCCCCCTTAAGATGAACTTAAGGAGTAGCTAAAAAACTAAATGCATGAAGCAAAAAATACAACTACATGATGAAGGCAAATTTGGGTCCCGACAACAAGGCCTAATGAGGTACCCAGTCACAACCAAATCTCTATGAACCTGAGAAATAGAGAAAACCACGTGGGAAAAAACTCTACTCCAAAAAAAGATAGAAAAATAAGAAGAACACCACTGAAGCAAGAAATAACAGCAAACACTGTCGAAGAGTAACTGCTGATCTGAAGAACCTCCACTGAAATAGAACATGACCAGCTAGAGAAGACTATAATCTGCATGAGTGCCCTCAAATGACACTACTTGAATTAGATGACAAACAAAGGCAAACAACTGAACTCGAAGATATAGATGGCATGAGACACCAAAGCCTGAAAAGCTGATCAATTGAACCAAGGAAGCATTCGAACCAATAGGACAAACCTCCCCATAATGCTGAAAAAGGGAGAGGGACAAGTACACTGAAAAGAACGACCAACAAGAGTTGCATGACAAAGAACTAGGAACATCGAAGATGTAAAGAAAGTACATAGTGTCGTGGAAGGAACACTCACTTGACACACATCATGAGGCGAATGTCATGGAAGGAACACTCACTAGACAAAGGTAGATGGAAAATAAAAGGCAAACATCAACCCCCTCATGGCACTTTATAAGTAGTGCATGTACAATAAGACACAAGATGTGCAAGATCCAAAGTAAAAAATGCATGATGGCACTTTATCTTATTGCGTTTGCATAAATAAAATGCTACAATGATAAGAAGACTGGAAATAGAAAGAAGAACCAAAATAGAGACATCCTACCTAGAGAAGAGATCCCAGGACCTGAAACAACCAAGATATCTACCAGAGTGCTGAAAAGAAAAAAACTGAATAAAATATGCATGGAGCAGAATTTGGAAATAAAACTCAGATGGCTGGAAAGTACACAACACACGCTTTCCAAAAATATAAACTTTTCAAAAAACGGAGGTCGAATGCTCATTCTATGGCTCCCGGAGTGCAAAAACTAGACCTCACTTTGACTGGAAAAAAACATAGTCAAACAGTAAAATTGGAAAAAATTACCAATATGACGAGGTCCGGCTCGGAACTAGTTTTCCAACGCCTATTTGTTTTTGAAAAAACGACTCTGTATGACCAAAAGAAAAAACCCCTCTTTTAGGGCATAAAAAGGGTTAAAAAAAAAGAGAAAAAAAAAATTACTTTTTTTTTTTTGACGAAAATTTTCTGATGCATTTGCAGGTACAGCTGTATGGATTTTTGTGCCTCATAAAACGTGCCAATGAAAAAATCATGGCCTAGATGCACTTGTCACCGAAATAGGTCGAATTATATATCAAAATGACTGGAAATGCCCTTCGGAAGCCAACGATGAGGTCATTTTTGGCCCAAACTACTCTAAATTTTTTTTTTTAACGATTTTTGATGAATTTCTTGAAATTCGTGCCAAAAATGAAGCAAAACCAAAGAAAAAATTTTAGAACCTAAATTTGTCAAAATTTGACAAATTTTATATGGAAATGGGGGTTTTGGGGCGTTTTGAGCTCAATGGTGAGGTTCGTTTGAGCCCAAAAATGATCTGGAACAAAACAGCTACCCCGAATCCAATAAAAAAACTCTGAAAAATCTTGAAACCCTCCTCCAAAAAATCTTCTGAAAAATCAAGAACAAGCAGCAACAGATGTAGGCTCTGATCCCATGAAGAAGTTGAGGAAATACAACTTCAGATATTCCAAGAACACCTGCATGCAAATACCTGTCACAAGAGAAGAATGGAGGCACATAAAGCAAAAAAACATAAATGCTCTGAAGAAGAAAATTATCATTCAGAAATGAAATCAATATAACGAACAAGTACAATACAATCCTTATAAAAGGATAATAGCAACCCTAAAGAAACCCTAAAGGGATAATGTGTATTTAATAATTAGAATAATTATTAAATACTTACAATATTTATTAAATGCCTAAGTTTAGCTTAAGCGTAGAGTTTAATAGACTAATAATTAAATAAATAATTATTAGCTAATACAAGATAACTCTAACACCCCCCTTAAGATGAACTTAAGGAGTAGCTAAAAAACTAAATGCATGAAGCATAAAATGCAACTACATGATGAAGACAAATTTGGGTCTTGGCAACAAGGCCTAATGAGGTACCCAATCACAACCAAATCTGTATGAACCTGAGAAATAGAGAAAACCACGTGGGAAAAAACTCTACTCCAAAAAAAGATGGAAAAGCAAGAAGAACACCACTAAAGCAAGAAATAGCTGCAAACATTGTTGAAGAGTAACTACTGATCTGAAGAACCTCCATTGAAATAGAACATGACCAGCTAGAGAAGATTGTAATCTGCATGAGTGCCCTCAAATGACACTACTCGAATCAGATGACAAACAAAGGCAAACAACTGAACTCGAAGATATAGATGGCATGAGACACCAAAGCCTGAAAAGCTGATTAATCAAACCAAGGAAGCATTAGAATCAACAGGACAAACCTCCCCATAATGTTGAAAAGGGAGAGGGAAAGGTACACTGAAAAGAACGACCAACAAGAGCTGCATGACGAAGAACTAGGAACATCGAAGGTG
This sequence comes from Cryptomeria japonica, assembly GCF_030272615.1. Lineage (NCBI taxonomy): Eukaryota > Viridiplantae > Streptophyta > Pinopsida > Cupressales > Cupressaceae > Cryptomeria > Cryptomeria japonica. Next base: position 117,336,185 of record NC_081411.1, read on the forward strand.
TAAAGAAAATACATAGTGTCGTGGAAGGAACACTCACTTGACACACATCATGAGGCAAATGTCATGGAAGGAACACTCACTGGACAAAGGTAGATGGAAAACAAAAGGCAAACATCAACCCCCTCATGGCATTTTATAAGTAGTGCATGTACAATAAGACACAAGATATGCAAGATCCAAAGTAAACAATGCATGATGACACTTTATCTCAATGCGTTTGCATAAATAAAATGCTACAATGATAAGAAGACTGGAAATAGAAAGAAGAACCAAAATAGAGACATCCTACCCAGAGAAGAGATCCCAGGACCTGAAACAACCAAGATATCCACCAGAGTGCTGAAAAAAAAAAAACTGAATAAAATATGCATAGAGCAGAATCTGGAAATAAAATTTAGATGGCTGGAAGTACACAACACACGCTTTCCAAAAATATAAACTTTTCAAAAAATGGAGGTCGGATGCTCAATCTATGGCTCTCGGAGTGCAAAAACTAGACCTCACTTTGACTGGAAAAAAACATAGTCAAACAGCAAAATTGGAAAAAATTACCAACATGACAAGCTCTGACTCAGAACCAGCTTTCCGATGCATATTCGTTTTTGAAAAAACGACTCTGTATGACCAAAAGAAAATACCCCTCTTTTAGAATTTTTTTTTTTTTTTTTTTGACGAATTTTTTTTGATGCATTTGCAGGGACAACCATATGGATTTTTGTGCCTCATAAAATGTGCCAATGAAAAAATCATGGCCCAGATGCACTTGTCACCGAAATAGGTCGAATTATATATCAAAATGACTGGAAACACCCTTCGGAAGCCAACAGTGAGGTCTTTTTTGGCCCAAATTACTCAGATTTTTTTTAATGATTTTTGACGAATTTCTTGAAATTCGTGCCAAAAAACAAGCAAAACCAAAGAAAAAATTTCAGAACCTAAATTTGTCAAAATTTGACAAATTTTATATGAAAATGGGGGTTTTGGGGTGTTCTAAGCTCAATGGTGAGGTCCGTTTCAGCCCAAAAATGATCTAGAATAAAATAGCTACCCCGAATCCAATAAAAAAACTCTTAAAAAGCTTGAAACCCTCCTCCAAAAAATCTTCTGAAAAATAAAAAACAAGCAGTAGCAGATGTAGGCTCTGATACCATGAAGAAGTTGAGAAAATACAACTTCAGAGATCCCAAGAACACTTGCATGCAAATACCTGTCACAAGAGAAGAATGGAGGCACATAAAGCAAAAAAATATAAATGCTCTGAAGAAGAAAATTATCATTCAGAAAGGGAATCAATATAATGAACAAGTACAATACAATCTTTATAAAAGGATAACAGGAACCCTAAAGAAACCCTAAAAGGATAATATGTATTTAATAATTAGAATAATTATTAAATACTTACAATATTTATTAAATGCCTAAGTTTAGCTTAAGCGTAGAGTTTAATAGACTAATAATTAAATAAATAATTATTAGCTAATACAAGATAACTCTAACAAGTCGAAAGCATTCTCTGGTTAGTTAAAACCCTAAGCTCTTTCATTAGTAGGAATCCAAGTTTGAAATAGCTCCTAAGTTGCATAAACCTGTTGTAGTTGAGACTATTGAAAAGCCCTCACTGAAGTATTCCTTACCACCCAAAGTTGCATCTGAACCCGATGAGAAAACTACATTTTCTCTTATTTCGGATAGGGTTCTATTGGTTGAAGATGTCAGATTCTACACTAAGTGCCATGTTCAAGAGCTAGGTCATACCGAGATCAAGAACATGTATGATGAGTTATGCACTGATGGAATACTATATAGCAAGTATGAGCATATCAAAGTCAAGGGATTGACCGAAGCCCTAACCTACCCTCGAGTTTTCAAACCCCAATGGGTTAAATTTGTTTTGAGCAGAGTTCATGATGACTTTATGTGGTTAGAGGAGCAACCATTCAAAATAACCAAGGAGATCATTCACATAATAATCGGATACCCTATATACGACCATGCTTGAACACAGAAAATGATTTCATAGAAGGAATTGATAACTTTAACCGGAGTTGAGTATGATTGCAGATGTCTTAAATTAAATAATGTTACAGATGCAGAGCTAAAGTTTGCAATTAGAGTCATTGGTTATTGTTTCTTTCAATCAACAAGGGAAAACAGTGTACCATGTGCAGCTGTAGATTTGGCCTACTAGATTGTGAAAAAGGGTATGAAGATTGATCTATGTGAAGTGTTGTTGAAAAACCTATTTGAAAATCTCAACACTATAAGGAAACCTAAGAAGAATAACTCGGCAAACACACTAAAGTTTGGGTCACTCTTAGTGTGCATGTTTTTCTATTTTCAGAAATTCTTCCCATCAATCGATAACATAGTTTGGGAGTTACATCGACCAATCACCCATCAAATAAATGACTTTATCAATCAGTTAGGTGATAATTTCAAAGAGATAATGGATGATTACTTCAGAAAATTTCAAGAAAAGATGCATAACAGGTACAGAATCCCACCTCAGTTAGTGGAAAAATATAAGGATGATATATGTTTTGAAGTGGACACCAACTACTGTTATGTCAATGCAGTAGAACCTAGAACTCAATCTCTACCATCCATGGGTTATGAGATAGATCTTGATATTTCTCAACAACAGATAGATGCCTTTTTGACACTTCCAAGGCATGCTACCAAGATCAGGTATGGTACCTATGAAGAGGTCAAAGTAAAAGTAAAAATGAGCATAGTAGTACCAAAGGCTACAAGAAAAGCCACTAAAATGATCAAAGTGCTAACTAAGAAATTTGGAGAAGGTTCTACCTCCACACCTACTAAGTCAATAGGTAGGAAGGATGATCAACTATCAATTGAAGAAGAATCTAAGGCTCAAGAAGCAGCCATCACTCTGAGCACCGAGTTGCCAAAGGGCAAAATTTTGAAAAGGAAGAAATAGGATACAACAAAGGTATCACCGACTCCTCCAGTGAAGCGCCCCAACACTAGATCATCTGCAGTGTCACTTGGTAAGAGGGAGAAAAATGTTGAATTGCCTAAAGTTACAAGAACCTATAAGAAGTCAACCAAGAGACTCATTTTGAATAAAGAGTCAAGTGACACAGAATCTGAAGATGCAAGCAAATTTCAGATTGTTAAAAGCATAAAGGAAGATGTACACAGCGTGGACAATTTTTGCACAAATCTAAAACAATATGGTGGATTTGGATCATTCAGGTATGTAAAATATGACTCCCGGATAGAAGAAGAAAAGAGGCAAATAGAAGAGTTAGTAGTATGTACACTTCTCAAATTTTGAGTAGTTCCTCTGGAAGTAACTGATTTTCTTCCAAAAGCATTATACTCTCATATTGACAACAGATGGAAATATGCTATGGACTTGGAGATGCAGATAAGAGAAAGTGTTTTGGTACATCTATTTCTAGACATGTTGGTAGATGATATTAGAAATCATTTGAAAAACTACCAGAGAAATTTTCAAGTAAAGCAAAGGACCTTGAAAATGATGAATGGACATTATCTTGAAATAGAAAAGGAAATCAAAGAAAAATGGCAAGAAATTTTTCGCATTCAGACTGAAGAACCTCAAGGTGAAGTTGAAATAGTTGACATCACAGAGCAAGATCCTGCTTAAACTATTCAACTAGATGAGGATATCATGGACACTGAGGCACAAGAAGAAGAAATGATAGAAGGAAATGCCTACACCAAACTAGTATCCAACGAATCAGTCTTGGAACAAGTCAAGTCCTATCCTCTGGTAAATCAACAAGTTTTAACCGAGAAACCTCAGGACACTGATCAAGGCAAAGAGGGTCCACAGTCTACAAAAGGAGAATCTACTTCTCAGGCCACCGGGGAACAGACTTCTCAAGCACCTGCAAGCATTGAAACTGTTGCCACTGAGACCCCAAGCACGAAATCACCGAAGGAAACATCAGAAGCTAAGGGAATCGACAAAAGTGTTGCCTCTACTGAGCAACCTACCGAGGGTGAACAAGCCTCCAAAGCCATTGTACTTGTTCAACTAGTGAAAGCCTCATCATCCAAGGAAAAGAAAGTGAAGAAGCATAGTTTCAAGGTAGAACTGTCAAAGCCTATTGTGTTGCCAAATGTTGAAATTTCAAAATTGAAAGGGCAAGCACTTATTGAATTCAAAGAACTATGTAAAGACAAAGCAGAACAAGAAAGACAAATGATTATTCAGAAGAAGAATCGAGTACTTCAGAAGGTTAAAGCATTATTGACAGACATACTACCTGAAGCTACCATGAATAAAGATGTTGCCATCCATATGTAACTGGATGAACTACTCACTAAATTAGAAGCATCAGGAGTAGATGCATCAAAATACCTTAGCAAGATGAAGGACAAAGAACTAACTGCCAAAATGATTGAAGAAGTGCAGAAAGCAATTGCTATAGGTAAAGTCAAGCTTGTTGGACTCATTGCTAAGTTGTGCCCTCAACTCAAACATATTCTTTATTTATTTCACAAGCTCTGTACATTTTCATTATTTATTAAAGATATCAAGCTTAAGACTGAAGTCATTGAACAAGAGATTACTGATCTCTCCAATAAGTTGACCACCGAGCCAAATTCTGTTCAAAATTTCTATACCAAGCTTCAAACTCTTATGGCTCAATAGTTAGAACTTCGGAATGAAGAGCACAAAATAAGGATGGATATCATGACTCTTCAGATCTTATTTATTCCCCACTTATCATCAGTCTAAGAGCAGATCAACCGAGCTACCCACTTATCCACTCAACCAAAGGGAAACACTTTAGATGGTTTGATTTCACTCTTAGCTGATACTATAGCTCTAAATTCCCTAATGGATAGTGTCAAGGATGCACTCTCCACTGCTCTCACCGATGCCAATACAAAGTATAAATCTATTTTTGACCAGTTGCCTCCACCTAATGGTAACTAGTTTTGATGTTTGTCAAAACAGGGGAGTAAACTGAGTATAAGAGAGAGTGTACCGAGTAGAACAGAGTATCCAAATGTATAGTTGAATTTGATAGGGGGAGCATAGAACATAGAGCAGTGAACACCGAGCATTGATCACAAGAGCATGCAAATTAAGTTATGTACAGTATATTGATAAGGGGAGTATATATTTGAGTATGTTACTATTTATTGACCACTGTATATACTGTCATTTTAGTCAAATTTTGTAAATATATAGATTTTGAGTTATGACTTTGAAAAGAGTTTTGTCAAACATACCAAACTAATGTCAAAAGGGGAGATTGTTATTATTTACTAAGTTGTCATTAGTTTTATGTCCAAAGTCATCCTATGTACTCTAGTCGATAAGCACTAAAGCAGTCGATTATAGAAGAAAGGAGTCATAGAGTTAAGTATACACCGAGCTGTCTACCGAGTAATGTTCTGTGTCTACCGAGCAGAAAAGAAGGTATACCGATTAATCTGAACCAAGTAGAAACATGTTACTAGATTCAATGAACCTGAACACATATGTGGAAACATGTTACAAGAATCGAGGAATAGGGAACCGTTAACACATAGGAAATTGCACTTCAAGATTTTGTATGATTTTGAGGAAGTTTATCCAATGAAATAATTTCTATGTTTATTCATTCGATGAATCTTGTTTGTAAGATCGAAGCATGAATAGATCACCATCCCAGAGATATATTTATATAGAGTGATTTGAGAATCAAAATGAGAGACATGTGTGATAGAAGAGCTAAAAGGAAAATCATAAGAGGACACATTGAGTTGTGACTGTTACGACTGACATAGATATTCAGAGGTCACCGAGAAAGTTTTCAGATAACAGTTTAAGGGATAGAGAAAAACAAAAGGGTTTACTGAGTTGATTTATCATTTACCGAGGTATGCTATGAGCAAGGTAATTTCATATTGAGCACATAGAATCTGCTATAACATTTGAGATGTAAAGTTGCAAATATTTGTAAAGATTTTATTGAATCATTTGAGTTGCAATAGAAACCTTTAACAGGGTAAAAGACTCTAACAAAGTCTATAAATTGTAAATCCTTTAACCAGGTGCAACATTTTGTATAAGTGTTGTAAAATCCTTTAGCAAGGTAGATCTCAAGATCTTGATACTCCTAACAGGGTAAGCTATCAAAAATAGATAAACACGTAGCTCTAACCGAGCAACCTTTATTATTGCAGTAGTGAAGTTGTGGGTGTCATCCCCACCGCAATTTTTCTCTCTAACAAAGAGTTTCTGCATAACGAAAATGTTTGTGTTGTGGAGTGAAATGTGTATGAATGTTGTTTCTATAATTATATGTTAGCTTTATATTATGAGATCAACAGTTCACAATTTATGTTTATCAGTAAGATTGTTTTTGGAGAAAAGTTTTGAAGTACTGATTCACCCCTCCCCTCTTAGTACATTAGCTTTCCTAGTTGGACCTAGCATACTTATCCTCAAGTTTGGTTCTTGAGACTACCAACAAGTTGACGATACAATGTGGCATCAACAAGTGGAGTGGAACACTTAGCCTCAGGCATGACTCCTAAAAGAATGAGAGTGGACGCAGGCTTATAATCAGCTATGTGGAACCATGCTAGAAGATCAAGATCATACTTAGGCTGAGCAAGAGAAATCCCTGAAGAAGGCTATAATATCTCAATCCTGAGAAAGTGGTGCAAAAGGCACAAGTCAGTCATAGAAAATCTCTCATGCAAAGTAGGTTCGGTACTGATAATGATGAATGAGGGACTCGTCATAACAATCAAATCATTAACATAGAGAGCACGTAGAAAATAAGAGCTATTGCATCACAAAATGTAAACATTCAAATATGAATGACACTTGGTGAATCTTGTAGATAGAAGAAAATAATCCATCTTATCATACCCAGCCCTAGGGGCCTTCTTGAGGCCATAGATAGACTTAATTAATCTACAAACCAAAGAAGAATCTTGAACAAATCACTGTCGCTTCTCCATGTAAATATCCTCTTCTAGTTCCATGTGAAGAAACACACTCTTCACATCCATCTCTCCTGAGCTATGGGTGCAAAGGTCTTAATATAATCAACACTAGGAACTTGTGAGAAACCTTTTGCAACAAGCCAAGCTTTGTACTTATTTACACTACCATCAAGGAACTAATTCACTTACATCAAATTATCTTTCTCCCCTTAGGGAGAGGGACTAATTCCAATGTGTTATTCCTCATCAAGGAACTATACTCTTCATCCATTGTTCAATCCAACTCAAAAACCCCTAATGCTTCCTTAAAGGATTGTAGATCAGAAGCTAAAGCAATGTAGGCATATGGAAGATCCTAATGTTGTTACTGAGTCCTTCGAGTGTCTCAAGGATCCCCAATAAGAGAACCCATTGAGTCTATCAATTCCAATGAGGTCTTGTAGGAGATGAAGGATGAGCTTCCTCAAATTCAAGTAGACCCAACAAAGGCATGTGATTGTGAGTTGAAGTTGAGGGGGTTCATCATTTGTGTCACTATCATCACTTTCCACTATGGAGAAAGGAGGAGGAGGATGAGAGGCCAAGCTAGGAGAGTTTTCCTCAAAGTGAACACTCCTTTCAAGGAATACCTCATGTGTCTTTGGATCCATAATTCTATATGCATTAACACACTCGAGATATCTAACAAATATGTAAGGCCTACTTTGAGGTTCCAATGCCTTACACTTTTGTGGAGGAATATGAGCCCATGCTAGACACCCAAAGACCCTGAAGTGTCTCACAATCCATTTTATACCACAACAAGACTCAAAAGGATTCATATTCTTCAAATCTTTTTGGGGAAACTGATTTTAGATGTGTGTGGCAGCTGATAGCTTCTACCCCAAAATTTGGACCAAGAGAATGAGCATTAATCATGCAGCTAACCATCTCCTTAAGGCTTCTATTCTTCCTTTCTGCAACACCATTCCATTTTGGAGTGTAGGCAATTGAGTGTTGAAGATCAACCTCCTCAAAATTACAAAATTCCTCAAGTCTATTGTTCACATATTCCCTTCCATTGTGAGTGTGGAGAACCTTGACTAGATTCCCTAATTTCTTCTCAACATGAGCCTTCAAGGATAAAAATCTATCAAACACTTCACTCTTGTGAACAAGAAAGTAGACCCAAGTGAAGTAGGAGTAGTCATCAATGAAGGTGAGGACATAGAAAGCCTCGCTAAATGATGGAAATAGAAATGGACCTGCTACATCATTGTGCCCCAAATGAAGAACTTCAAAAGATCTCTAAGACTTCCCATTATCAAACTTCTCTTCGAGATGCTTGCCCATGTAACACCTTCAACATACATCATCTAGAATGCTGATTTGAGGTAGACCCGTGACCATGTCCTTAGAGCTTTGCTACTGAAGATAGTGGTAATTGAGATGTCCAAACCACTCATGCCATAGATTACTTTCTGAATTTGAATGAGTGAGCTTGAGGTGATAAAAAGAGAACGAGACACAAAGTGGGAGAATGAATAAAGTTGTGTGTTGTGATTGACTTGTCCCACTGCTACCAAGACATCATTATCAATTTCTTTGACCATGGCTGAATCAAGTGTAAACTCAACTTTGTTTCCATTTCCATATTGGGTAATTAGGTAGATTGAAAGAAGGTTGGTGCTCAGATTAGGAATATAGATAAAATTCACAAATGTTCCATCATCTATGTCAACCGAACCCTTCCCTTCAACTTATGTATCATCACCAATGAAAATGTAAGGTACCTTGGATGAGTCTAATGAGGAAAAAGGCTCCCTTGTAGAACACATGTGATGAGAGGCACTCGAGTCAAGTATCTACTGCTGTGAAGAACTTGTTGTTGCCATAAATGCTTACCCTTTTCCTTTTAACTGAGGAAGTGGAAGGAGAGGAATTCTTCTTCTTGTAGGCAGATGGAAATTTGATGTTGTTCTTCTTAATGATGTTTGCCAATTCATCAATTTGTTTTGAGTGGCAATGATGCTCATCATGACCAACTTTCTTGCAATATGAACAAGTTGGTTTCTCCTTCTTAGGTGATTTTCCCTTCTAGAAATAAAATGAAGTATTGTCTTATTGTGGAGAGGATGATTGTGCTCTATCTTGTTGTGGCTTTGGCTTAGACTACTTTTGGTTGTTGTCTTTTCCTTGATTCAATCAATGATGCAAAAGACCTTAATTGAGATATAAGCATTACATGTGCCAAAATAAGCTAGAATAGACCAAGTGCTAAAAGTGGAATTTGTAATCATAGTTACTACAATTGATAACACCACTATAAAATAGAGAAAAAAATCATGCACTTTCAAAAACAACTACACCTAAAAAGGAGTCCATATGAGCCAAAACGATGCCTCAAAAATTGTAAAAATAGGGACTTCCCAATTTCTAAAATATCCGTGTATGAAAATTAAAAAAACTCTTACACCATTGTGAAAAGCATGAAATTATACCCTAAATAAAAAAAGAAGAAAATAATTTCTTGAAAAAAGGAGTCTAGATGACTGAGATATTGGTGTTTGAAAATTGCCTGCATAATTAAAATGCCTAAATTGTTGCCACACCTCCAAACTTTAAATGGCTCTAGATTTGGCCTCTGAAGTCAGATTTGGATGAAACAAAAGACAAATATGACTATCTCAAACCTATTGAATCTAATGATAGCTTCATATCTAACCCAACAAGCTCAATTTTGACCTGCAACAAAAAAGCCACGAATCTAAAACTCCAAATTGCATGAAAATTCTCTCAAATGGCAAACCAATGGCACTTTAATGGCTCCAATACAATGTAAGAATTGGCTATGAAGGTAGCCACCCAATGTATAGATACAATGGAAAGCACAAGAACAAGAGAGAAATACTATGGGACAAGAACAAATTGTATTCTCATCAAGATGTAAATAACTAGATCAATATACGATGTACATAATCCTGTTTATTAAGGCAAGACGAAAAGGAGAAGAGAAAACACAAGGATGACATGTGGCTCAATGATATCATTCCACTATAATTGGATATGAAAATATGATAACAAGATGGCACCACCAAAGGTGGAATTTCTCCTACAACCATATTCCCTAGAGATATGCAATTTCCTAAGCATCTCCTATTCAAATTACCATGATATGCATTATCTTAAGTTAACTTGAGTAAAGTATAATTACATGAGACATAAATTACACCAACGTGATTTATATATGTATGATTGACATTTCCTAATTAATAGATTTATTTTTAAAATGAATTATTATTATTTGTATTTCCTTCAGTGTTTCAATCAAAGTGATAGGTACTCTAACATTCATCATAGTTATTAAACATGAAAGAACAAAGATAAAAAATTGAATAAATAAAATATTATCACTACAATAAAAAAAATACGTGTGAAACTATAAAACCGCCAATTAGTTAATATTTTAATATTCACTTTAGTGAGGGTTTTTAAAAAAGAATGGTAGAAATAAAAACTAAAATCCATAGAAGAGGTCGATGTTGAAAAGAAAGATGAAATAAAACCTAGAATCTAATGGTTGTAATTTAATCCAAAGATATATCTAATGATAAGGTGTTTATTACAACTGGGGCTTGCATTAAAATCATGATTTTAATTGCATATAGTCTGAAATAGGGATTACCAAACATGGAAATAAATGATGAATACATGCATAGATCATATTAACCTTGTTTAACCTATGCAAGTTGCAAGGCTTGCTTGAGGTGAAATGTGATCATAGTTGTATAAACATAGGACTAGACACCCACTCACAATTTACCTACGTGCTTCAAATTTTGGCTACGCTTTCAAACCTAATTGCCTGCATGTTAATGATTGTATTTGCATTTGTTTTCTATGGACCTGATGTTATGGGAGTTTGGTGTTACCTATATTAGTGGTCCCTCCAAGGCTGGATAGATTATTTGCTAGAAATAATAATGAGAAATGCATTCGTAGAGTCCATGAAAATGATAATGGTATATAGGGCCAATTTAATTCATAAAATATGTAAATGATTCTCAATTTTACTCAAAAAGTCAAATGTTAACTAATATTGGTGTTCTGAACATTATAGAGTTCAGGTTGACATTGATGTCAAACTTGTGGTTCGAATGATGTTCTCTACACGAGTTCAGGTTGACATTGATGTCAAACTTGTGGTTCGAATGATGTTCTCTGAGTTGTGTAGAAGTCATGCGGTCATATGGAGTATGTTTATATGTTTATAGATGTTTGTAATGACAAATTATAATATGTTATGGTGGTCTCAGAGCTCTATTGACATTCTATGTGAACCGGTACAATGTTCAATTAAGTCTGACTGTTTCAGTGAATAGTTTGTCATGTTTTTTGTGTTGAGTGTGTCATTGATGTCAAATCTCGCATGTTATACTCTATGTGATCTCTGTAGCTAAGTAGGATTTGTGTTCAGTTGACTGTTTATTTTGTACTTTTGTGTGTGCCATTTGTGCTGGTGCTTGTTAGATCGGTTTCTCATTCTCTACGAACTCCTCATGCATTTGGTTGTCTGAGTATTTTCTTACTGTGCCATCTGGAGAAGATGTTCTGCATCATTTTCTCTGGCCAAGCCATTTCTCCTCTATGCTCTACATTCTATCTGTTATCTGGCCAAGCCGTTTCTCCTTTGTGCTCTGCATTCTATTTTCTTTGATCGATGCTTCTATTTTTGCAGTCGATATTTTGTTATTTATTAGCGACGTGGCTATTGGTTGATTGCCGAATGGTGAAGTGTATGCGTTTAAAAAAAAAACGTATCTTGGATTTTATTTGAATGAAGTTTTTTTTTGTTCTATGCTATGTGTGCGTAAGGTGGGAATGTGGACAAAATACGAGTAGAAGTAGTGAATACATTTTTGGTTGTGTGGTTCTTGCGATTTAGCGGGCGAGGCTTTTTGATTGAGATATATTGTTCTGAGGGGTATTGGTTGTTTTGGGGGAAGTATAGAAGATGCTGTTAAAAATTGAGTTGAATTTTTTTGATATATGACAGTGACGGAAGATATCAAATATTCAATTAGTCGACTTCAGAATAGTTGTTGTTGAAGTTACAACATACCTTATCAGATTCAAGTATGATCTCTGAAGAAGTTTTGTGTGCAACTCTCTTCAGCCCGTGAAGACAAATTATAGACTGACCTAGACATTAACTGATCTTTGTTTGTGCAGCATGGTTTGAGACAAGTTTATATGGTGTAGAGGCAAGAATATTGTTTATATTTTTTGTGTATTGATAATCTGAGATACTGGATAAAAGTTTTACTTTGATCAATGTAAATTCGTCTCAGAATGTCTCGTATGAGTTTGTATCTAAATAAGTTGTGAGCTTTATACACTGTAGTATAAAGTAGTGAGATTTGAATTGTATTTTGAGAGACAATTTCTTTTTGTGTTGAGGTTGGAGCCTCTAGTGTGTTGAGTTGGAGCTCTTTTAGAGTTGGAGCTCTTTGTAACTTTGGGTTGAAGCCCTTATTTGATTAGTGGTACCATGGTTTTCTATCCTGTTGGGTTTCCACTAGATACAAATCTGTGTTCCTGTCTTCTGTCTTTCATGTTTTTTTTTTTTTTTTTTAAAAAGGTTCTCTAATGTGTTAAAACACTGATTCACCCCCCCTCTTAGTGTTTTTCTATTTGTACTTCAATTCGTATTAGAGCGAGTTCTCTTTGTCAAAGCTTAAAAGCCCGAGAGTTGGTCATTTTTGTGTCTTTCATGAGTACCTTAGAAGGTCTAGCTACAAACAGAGCACCATTGCTTGATGGTGCAAACTATGTTTTTTGGAATATCAGAATGAAGACATATATTATGTCTTTAGGAATTGATGTCTGGATGAGCATTGTGAATAGATATACCATTCCGACTACTCCACCTATAGATCCTAATGCAAAGAGGGCATTTGAAAACAATGCCAAAGCAATGAATTCAATTATGTGTGGTTTATCTGACTTAGAGTTTGTTAAAGTGATGCACTGTGACACAGTGAAAGTAGTATGGGACATCTGAAGAATGCATATGAAGGTGATGACAAAGTTAAAAGACAAGCTTCAAACACATAGAATGTTGTTTGAGAGTCTCAAAATGAAGGAGGATGAAAGCATTGCAGCCTATTTTGTGAGAGTGGATGAAGTGGTTAATGCTCTGAAAGGTCTTGGAGATACTATTGAAGACAAAACAATAGTTTATAAAATCTTATGCACGCTACCCTTGAAATTTGATGCCAAAGTTTCTATTGTTGAGGAGATGATAGATTTGGATCAACTTTTTGTTGATAAGCTTCATCAAATTGTTACTGCATATGAAATGAGAACTAATGTTGAGAATGCATCTAAGAAAGAAACAAATTTTAAGGTCTCTAAGAAGAGTAAAGAAAAAGAGCAAGAATCTAGTGCAAGTTCTGAAGAAGAGTTTGATGATGAAGCTGCACATCTTGTAAGGAAGCTGAAAAGAGGTTCTAGTAAATACAAAGGAAAGCTACCATTAAAATGCTTCAAGTGTGGAAAGATAGGTCACTTTGCATCAAAGTGTCACTTTGAGAAAGAGGATGACAATGATGATGAAAGAGATTCAAAGTTCAAAAACAGTAAGAAATTTGTGAAAAGAGGAAGGAAGTTTCAAAGATTCAAGAAAAGTCTTTATTCTAAGGAAGAGAGTGACAACTTTCCTAGCAGTGAGGAATAATTTCAGAATGATGAGATTCTGTTTATGGCAGTAGAAGACTTTCAAGATGAAGTAGATTGTTTTGATGAGGACAATGTGGAGGTAGATCTTGAACAAGAGCTGATTAGTGCTCTTAGTGAGATCAAGAAATTAAAAAGAAAAAATCAGAATCTTAAGGTGTTGCTAGAAGATGAAAGTAGTAAAGTTTCTAATAAGTCCTTGGCACTAGAAGCTACTGAGAAGATGGTGGCTGATCTGAAAACTCATATTGAAGAAGCAAGAAAGATAGAAGATGAGCTGAGAAAGCAAATTAAGGACAAAGTGGTAATCTGTGAAAAAATTGAAAATGAAGTTGTCTCCTTAAGGAAGTTAGAAAAATATTCACTTTAGTTCAGCAATGAGAATACCTTTCGAAATAGTACCATGACACTTGATGGTTTATTGAGCTCACAAAAGTAGTCTCTTGACAAGAGTGGAGTTGGTCATCATGAAGGTCAGTGCTCTAAATCCTCTGGAGGTGAACAACGGAAGTCTAATGCTAGTTTTATTCTAGAAAACAAAAATGGCAACTTCAATAAGTTTTCTAATGTTGGACATGCTCATATGACTAGTTACAACAATGCTTATTTCTATGGTTATTGTTTTTCTTGTAACTATTATGGTCACAAGGTTGTAAATTGTAGAAGATTCACTAAGAAAATTTTCAGTTTTGTGTATCAGAATCCTTATGCTCCTTTGAGAAGTTCTAATATTGTTTGTTACAAATGCAATAACTTTGGTCATTCTGCAAAGTTTTGTAAGAGTATGTTGACAAATTTGCTTAAGAAGGAGGATGAAAAACAGAAGGCGAAGAAGAATATGAAGGTTTTGAAGAAGAAAGAAAAGCCAAGTCCTGAAGTTTCCTTAGTCATGCAGACAACTTTCCTTGCTCAAAATGAGAAGGATATATGATACGTTGATAGCGGTTGTTCCAGACACATGACGGGTGACAAAAGTAAATTCCTTACTCCTAAGAAAATGAATGGAGAAAAAGTTAGGTTTGGAGGTAGTTCTTTCTACAAGAGTTACAAGTATAGGCACTCTTGTTTTGAATGATGGTGAAACAAAAGTAGAAAATGTGTTATATGTCAAAGGTTTGAAACATAATCTATTAAGTGTAAGTCAACTATGTGACCAATGATATGATCTTTCTTTCAATTCAAATTGTTTCACTATAAGCAAAAATGAAAAACTTATTGCTAATGCTACTAGGGCAGAAAATAATCTATATATTATTGATGATTCTAATAGTGAGATGTGTTGTTTAAGTCAATTTGATAAAGCCTGGTTATGGCATAGGAGGCTTGGGCACATGAATTTTGAAAATTTGATTAAAATCAACAAGAAGGAAGCTGTAAGAGCTATTCCACAACTAGAAAAACCAGTAGATATTATTTGCAAAAAATGTCAGATGGGGAAGAAAACTAGAACCAGTTTCAAATCCAAGGACTTATCCAGCTTTAGGCCACTTGAGTTAGTCCATATAGATCTATGTGAAACAACTAGGACAACTAGCTTGCACAGTGAAAAGTATTTTATGTTGTTAATAGATGATTTCTCTCATATGACATGGGTAACCTTTTTGAAAGAAAAATCAAAGGACTTAGAAAAATTTAAAGCATTCAAAGCATTAGTTGAAAATGAAATGGATTTGAGGATTAAATGTTTGTGTTCTGACAATGGTGGTGAATTTACGTCTAATGAATTAGTGAGTTTTTGTGAACAAAATGGAATCAAAAGACAGGTTTTAGCACCTAGGACACCACAACAAAATGGTGTTGTTGAACAGAGAAATAGAACTATACAACAAATGACACGTAGCATGATAAATGAAGCAAAGAGTAGTGATGCCTTTTGAAGAGAAGATGTCCATACAGTTGTGTATATTCAAAATCAAGGTTTGTTAATAGCCAAATATAACAAGACAACTTATGAGTTGTGGAAAGGTAAACCAACATCAATTAAATACTTTAAGGTTTTTGGTAATCCTTGTTATATCTAAAGGGATGATGATAATCTAGGTAAGTTTTATCGTAGATCAGATGAGAATATTTTCTTGGGTTACTCTTCTAAAAGCAAAGCTTATAGGTTCTTCAACAAAAGGTTGCATAAAAGTGTTGAAAGTGTTAATGTAAAAGTTCATGAGATTGTAATACCCTGCCAGAAACCCTAAAGGAAAACAACACAACTAGGCAACTAAAGAGTGAATTTAAAAAAAAAATATATAAGTGCATTAATTATAACAATTGCACGTTTAATAACACAGCGGAAGTCTAACACATGATTTCCTAAGGGTTACCAACGAAGATTAATTCATATATTATATGAACACCATGGTTAATCCAACTGTTCATCTAATTAGAAAAATTAAATGCTTAAATTAAAACATACTCATACATCTAATTTCCATAATGAAAGAATCAAAGTATTCCAATGCATTTTTTTTTCATAGATCATTTATACAAAAGATTAAAGAAACTAAATTAACATACATTCCATTGATATAATATTACAATATCCATAAATACATGGCTTCCAATAATACAATGAAAAAACATAGGTTACAATGCCAAGGTTACATAGTTTACAAATACAATGACCTCATGGTATCAGATATACAATAATCTCAAACATGAGCTAATACAAGAGTCATGAACCAAGAGACACCAGCGAAGCCGATCCTCGCATGAAGGTATGAATAGGATATCCGATGGGAAGTGGCACTACCACCCGACCATGTGATCCCAAAGTGGAACCACCCCACCATGTTGGGAGATAGCAGTAGACCCTCAAGAAAGAAAAACAAGACAAGTACAATAGTATAACATGACTCCAAAAATCCCATGTGACTCAACTCATAAATACTAGTGACTCTAAGGAGAGAGTGTCATCGCATGGCTTAAGGTGGTTACCCTAGGTAGGCCTCCATAGGTCTCGACCCCCATCCTAGGTTATCTTGGTAACCTCTCCCGAACCTCCGGCTCCATCTAAGCATCATACGGACCCTACCAAACCTTTCATGAAGACAAGGTGGTAGGTTTGCCATTCCAAGCCTTCTCACCACATCCTGAGCCTATACAAGCACTCAACCATGTGCGAGGCACATTATCTTAGTTTAATATTTTAGCTACCCACCCCCTAATCAACTATTATGTTATCACTTCTTAACTGACTTTCGAGGGGTTATCCTACCATCCGCTTTGGCTGGGGCCCTCGCTCGAAAGCCACTCTCTCTCATAGGACACTAATAGGAAAGGTCTCTCTATGATAACTCTATGGCAAAATTGACAGTCATATCTGATCCTGACTAAACTACAAGTGAAGGGTACACCATCAATAACCCAAGGTTGACTACTGAAACAAAAGCACTTAATGGTTCATGACAACGAGGTTACCCAACAACACCTAACTAAGGGGTATACACAATCAATAAGACATGACAACAACTCAAATCAGATTTACAATGTAAATATGCTTTTACCAAAACCACCATTTACAATAAAGATCCTATAACAGGCAACCTTTTTAAAAGAGTAAAAAGTATTAAATACTTGCAAATATAGATATTCCAGAAAATTAGAAAATACAACTTTATTGATAAAAGAATAGCAAAGTTGTCATTTGTCAAATAAGACTAAATTTAATCACATAACAAAAATTAACCCCCTAGCATATATTCATGATTAAAGAAAAACAAAATCTAAATATATGTTTTTCTGAAGATAAAATAAATTCCGAAATAATTATATATTAAAACATAAACTAATTTTCACAATATTCTTAATTTCCAAAATCATGAAATAACATAATGAAATAAATAACTATATATATATATATATATATATATATATATATATATATATATATATATATATATATATATATATATATATATATATATATATATATATATAAAACATAAAATTAAAATACAAAACCCCACATGTTGGAGCAAAAAAAAAAAGGTAATTTAAATGTTGCCTGGTAGCTTTGCTGCCATAGAGCAGCATGGTGTCGTGTGGTACCACTGCTACCCATATGGTAGCATTGATATCGCACGGTAGCACTGCTACCCTACAATAGCATTGCTACCACCCCTTCCCATTTTTTTTTTATTTTTTTATTTTTAATATATTTTTAAATTTTTAAATTAAAATTCTTTTTTTTTTTAATAGAGAGATTAATGAAATCTCGATTTCCCCACTCTGAGACAACATAGTATAAAATAATCATAGCAAGCTAATTTTATTTTTTTTTCTCTTTAATTTAGTAAAATCTCAACAATACAACTAAAGTCCAAACATAAAAATTTACTGGTAAAATCTACTAGAGAACTCAAATCTCTTAAACAAAATAGAGAATGGTAAAAACCACCAATATGATTTTAAAAAGAATCTTCCTTCACAAAACCATAAGGACAAATTTTAAAACCAATTTCTAATGATTTTTCACAACCAAGAAGAACACAAAATCACACAACACATATGAAGAATTTATTTGGAACAAAGGAAGGTAAATCTGGCAAAAGTTTGCCAGCATAACCCCCTATAATTTCACCATATCCAGCTAAATACTACAAAAAGGAAATAATAAAACATTTACATATAAATAAAAATCAAGACTCAACCAGAATATTTTCTTTTACAAAACACAATAGAAAACTACAGAGAAAAGGGAAATACTTGAGCTAATATATAAAAGAAATTAACAACCAGGCAGAAGCTATCCAACCTTGGAAAACTTTCCTAGAGATCTTGAGGAAGAGCTCTTGAAATCAGATATCCACACCAATCCTTCTTCCAACAATCCTCTGATAATTTCTTCTTCAACAAAATATTACTTCCAATTTTTTTATTTTTTTTTTCTTCACCAAAATCCCTGCCTCCCCATGAACTCCCAAAAAACAAATCCTTTTTCTTTTTTGAAAATATATTTTACCTAAACCTTTCTAGGTTGAAAAAATAATTTCCTTTCCTCAAAATATAATATTCTATTTTAAAACTAAAAAGGATTTTCTTTTCTAATTTTCCAAAAAGGAAAGTAAAAAAATGCATTATTCCAAAAACAACACTTTCTCTTTTCTTTTATTCTTTTCTCATGCCCAATTAAATAACTTTCTAAAAATAATATTTAGGAAAGTAATTTAACTTATTTTATTTATTTCCAATTTATTTTTAAAAAATCATCTAGAGTCCCATAAATGTATTTAATTCTATTTATTTTGAATTTTTTTTAAAAACTCTAGAGTATAATAAATACATTTAATTTTATTTATTTACCCCTAAAGTTTAAATAAAACTATATTTCTAAATTCATGAAATTTGCAAACAAATAAAGGAAGGAAATTTTATTTTTAAAATCTAGAGAATAATAAATGCAACTAATTTATTTTCTACTAAATTTAAATAAAATTATATTTCTAATATAATGCAATTTGCAACTAAAGTTAATCACTTCACTTAATTAATTAAATTCATAATCACTAAAGCATTATAATTCATAAATTAAATATGCTAACTATAAAGTGATGCCATAAATTCAATTAATTAATTCAATCTACTAGGGAACACAAACTAAGAAGACCCAAATAAAGATTCTAAAAAGTCAAACAAACCAACTCGACGACCAAACAAAACCAAAAAGGATGACCGACTGACAACACTCACAAGATTGTCACTAAGGTACAATTAGGGTCAACCACTATCTCCTCCACTCCCATTAGACAAGTAAGGCACGCTCAGACCTGTGGAGCTAGGTGGAGATGATACCCCGTACCTACCCGGTACTTGTACCTACAATGACCTGCATCATCGAACTACATATGAATATATACAAATATAGAATACATGACACACACATCGATGAAGGCCAATCATGACGTTCCCTGTCTCATCGGAGTGAGTGAAGGAAAATTGTCCCCTTGCATCCAATACACTCGCAGACACACAACATATAATTACACATTGCATAGATAAAGTAAAGTGTCAGTACATAGCAATAATCCGTAAAATACCACAAATCACCAATACTGAATTTTTTTTAAATAACTCATGCATCGCATATCTAAATAAAACATGAAATAATGTTATATGAGTCTGAATAACCCATAATGGTAATGCATCCACTGAAAGTAAGCCATATTAAAATATGATTTTAATAAGTTCAAATGAGGAGAGGTACTACATTCTCCCCCCCAAAACTAGGCTTACTCTTGGAAGCCTAAAACAGATAAGAATAGAGCTCTCTCATCTTCGCTGCATCCTCCCAAGTCACCGAGGTCTCATCATTTGGGTCCCATAGGACCCTTACCTGGTCGATGGTACGACCCCTGAGGGTCAAATCCCGACGCTGAAGAATATGCATGGGCTCCATGGAAAGTTGCCTATCCTCGACTTGCAAAGAGTTCCAGTCAAGAACATGTGTCACATCAGGATGATAAGGTCAAAGAATTGAAACATGAAAGACATCGTGGATGCGGGATAGACTCTGTGGCAAGGCAAGACAATAGGCAACAGGTCCTATCCTCTCCAGGATCTCGAAAGGGCCAACAAAATGAGGTGCCAACTTAGAACCCTTTCCATAATGGATTAGACTCTTCTATGGATGCACTCTCAAGAACACACAGTAGCCAATAGAAAACTGACGATCTATCCTATGAGCATTTGCATAATTCTTCTGCCTATCTTGTGCAGCTGCCAAATTCTCATGAATCCGCTCAACCTGCTACTCCATCTCTCGAAGAATATCCGGTCCTATAAGCACCTTGTCCTCTAGTCGATCCCAACTCAAAGGAGTGCAGCAAGGACGACCATACAATGCCTGAAAGGGGGACATACCTATGAAGCTATGATATCCATTTTTATAAACAAACTCCACTAGATAGATATAATCCTCCCAACGCGACTGCTAGTCCATAACATAGATGTGAAGCATGTCCTCCAAAACTTGATTCACTTGCTTTGTCTAACCATCTATCTTTGGGTGATAAACTAAACTAAAGTTCAACTGAGTCCCCAAAGCATGCTGAAGTGAGGTCCACAATGCTGAGGTAAAGATAGGATCTCTGTCACAGATGATCTCCCTCGGAATCCCATGCAATCTCACCACATCTTCCAAGAAGACTCGTACCACCACCACTACTGTATAGGAAGCTCAAATAGGAAAAAAATGAGCAACCTTTGTCAATCTGTCAACAATGACCATGATGGCATCATGGCAACATGAAGAGACAAACAACCCAACAATAAAATCCATGGAAATGATATCCCATTTCCAATTTGGTACCAAATTAGGCTATAAAAGCCCTGTCAGGTGCTAATGCTCCGCCTTCACTCGCTGACACTCTAAACACTTCAACACAAAATCAGAAATGTCGTGTTTCACACTAGCCCAATGATAAATCTTTCTAAGATCTGCATGCATCTTCTTGACACCTAGATGTGTTGAATAAGGTGCATGATGGGCCTCAATCATGATCAAAATGTGAAGACCTTCCAAAGGAGGTACATAGATCCATCCAAGGTGATGAAGAAGTCCACCTACCTCAAGGTTATATCAAGAAAATCTACCCTCTAAAGGCCTTCTAGTCTCTATCACAGCTCTAACATCCTGATACCAAGAATCCCAAGGAAGAACTACAAGAACCCTCCCTCTCAAGTCTACTCCAAGGGATAATGCTGAAACTTCATGCCACCTACAACTCAAAGCATCTGCCACCACGTTCTCTTTCCCCTGAATATAATGAACCTCAAAATCATACTCGCAGAGGAATTCCATCCATCTTCGTTGTCGAGCATTCAAGTTCGGTTGCGTGAAGATATACTACAAACTGCGGTGATCCCTATGTAGCTCAAACCGATGGCCTAACAAAAAATGCCACCATCTAACCAAAGCATGCACTACAACTGCCAACTCCAAATCATGAACTGGATAGTTCAACTCATGGTTCTTGAGTTTGCGAGACTCATAGGCAACCACATGTCCATCCTGCATAAGCATTGCACCCATACCTTCTAAAGAGGCATCGATGCATACCATAAAATCTCTAGATGGATCAGGAACTGCCAAAATTAGAGCATTGACAAGGAGTTCCTTCAAGGTACGAAAAGCTAACTCACACTGCTCTGACCAAACAAGCTTCTTCCCTTTCCTTTGAAGAGAAGTAATCAAGTGCCCTATCCGGGAAAAGCCCTGAACAAAATGATGGTAATATTTGGCCAAACCCATAAAGCTCCGAACTTCTGAAATGTTGGTCAGTGCTGGCCAATCAACAATGGCTTGGATCTTTGAAGGATCCACAAATACACCTTCTCCCGAAACCGCACAACCAAGATAGTTCACCTCTGACTGGAAGAAGTCACACTTCACCAAGTTGGCATAAAGATGATTTTCTCTCAAGCACTGTAACACCTGACGCAAGTGACCCTCATGCTCTTCCATAGTTCTAGAATAAATCAATATGTCATCCAAGAACACAAGGACAAAATGATCAAGGTAGGTGCAAAAAACCTCATTCATGAGGCTCATGAAAACTGAAGGCGTGTTCGTCAACCCAAATGGCACCATTGTGAACTCATAGTGTCCATAACGAGTACAAAACACTGTCTTATGAATAGCTGCATCCTGAATGCACAACTGAGGGTACCCAGATTTTAGGTCAATCTTAGAGAACACCTTGGCCCCCTTTACCTGATTGAAAAGATCATGTATATGAGGTAATGGATATCGATTCCAAATGGTTACCTTATTTACTTGTCGATAATCAATGCATAATCAAAGAGAACCATCCTTCTTCTTAACAAAGATAACAGGTGCACCCCAAGGGGAAACACTAGGACGAATGAATCCCTTAGCCAACAATTCCTCTATCTACAAGTTAAACTCACTCAACTCCTGAGTAGTCATCCGATATTGAGCTCTCGAAATAGGTTCTGCACCAGGAACAAAGTCAATGCGAAAATCTATGTCTCGCTTTGGAAGCATACTAGGAATATCCAAAGGAAGCACATCAACATACTCTCAAAGAATAGGGTGACCATCAAGAGTTATTTCTTGACTCTCTTTTTCATCCACATCCTCAAGAGTAACTGCAAAAAGCTGACACCCTCTATGCATGTACCGCTTAAGTTGCATAGCGGAAATCATATGTAGGGATATCGGTCTCTGAACTCCAACAATCTCCACTTCTCTGCCAAGGTCATCTAAACACTCCACTGTCTTCTTGCGACAGTCCACACAAGTACTCTGAGTTGAAAGCCAATCCATCCCCAACACAACTCCATAAGAACCCAAAGGAATGACTTGAAGATCAACTGAAGTAACTACGGCTCCTAGGTTCAACTCACAACTAGGAATAAAGGCATCTACGAAAACACCCACCCCTGTAGCCAACTCTACTTGCCACCTATCTGCCTGCTTAGCAAATGCGAGTCTGCACCACTCCACAATGGATGAAGAAATGAAAGAATCTGAAACACCGGAATCAAAAAGTATAGAGACAGGAATTCCATACAACACACCTGCTGCCTCAATAACTATACCCTGATGATTAGCCCGATGGTCATCCACTACTACAAACACTCTATGGGATCTACCTGCATCTCCCACTATAGGCTCTGATGTTGTTGGCCTCTGACCTCCTGTATGGTGGGAACGTTGAGGGTACTGCGCAGCTATGTGACCAAACTGCCCACAAGAGAAGCAAGCTCCCCTACCTGGTCCTCTACTACCTGACGACCCACTAGACTACTCGAAACTTCCTCGACTAGGGGCGTGAAATGCACTCTGTGAGGACTTCCCTGAAGGGCCATGTCTGCTCCTCTGTCAGTTCCTGTTCTTCCTATACTAAGAGTTGCCACCCTGGTGGCCCTGGAACTATTTCAGCCTTGATGGTTGTTGTTGTTGTTGTTGTCCACCCTTAGTGGGTGCCTGAGGAGTCCTAAATGGTGCAGCTGATAGGGAGTGATTCCCATGAGCTCTATTCCCACTGAAAGGTGCACTCCCTATCTGCACACCAAACTGACCACCTAGTGCATGACTAAGATTCTGCTCAACCAATCTGGCTTTCGTCATGACTATCTCAACTGAAGCTAGCTCAAACACCCTCACTCCTTTGTTGGTGCGGTCATTCAAACCCCTCAAGAAGTGTTGGACAAGAATAGCCTTATCATTACCAATTCTGGCATATTTGTTTAAGCTCATAGAACCTATGCTCAAACTGATCCACTGACAAGCCATACTGATGCAGAGCGTAGAACTCATCAACCCGAGTTTGCCTCCACTGGGGTGAGAGAAATCATGCCCAGAATCTCTCCAGAAATACCTCCCATGATACGATGTTAATGCACACACCGATCTTCTCCTCCTCTAACCTCCACTAGATCAAAGCAAAATTGTCGAGACGCATAATAGCACATCTCGCCTTGGTGTTGCTACTATATGGGAACATAGTGAAACACTGATCCAGACTGATAAGCTAGGTCTCTGCATCGAGACTAGTACCCTTACCATCAAAGAAGGGATGGTTGGACCTCATCAAGTCCTTTATGTGACCCAAGGAAGCTGGGATCTCCCTCCTTCTAGGTGATCTCTCTCTCTCTCTCTCTCTCTCTCTCTCTCTCTCTCTCTCCTCTGGAACCTATTGATGTGACTCCTCAACCTGAGCATGAATAGGCTAATCAACCTTAGGCCTGAGACCTAACCTGGCCAGAACCTCCTAAAACATCTATCTCAGCTCTTCCCTTTTAGGAACTTGCTCTCCTGCATGTTGTGAATCCTGGGGAATAGACTATTTTGGCTCAACACTCACATGAGTGGGTGGTGGTGAAGAATTGTGACGGTTAGAACCATGGCCCCATCCTCCACCTCTGCCTCTATTGTGACCACTCGTACGTCCACCTCCCCTGGCTTTACTAGCCATGACCTAGCACTGCAAAAGAGAAAACGGTTTAGATCTATGGCAAGGATAAAACAAGGGTAACACAAACATTAAGACCTAATCAAAAAGGTCAAGTTGAATGGGCTCACTACAAACCCAGAGTACCTAGTGTTGAAACTTGGGCTTTGATACCAGATGTAATGCCCCGTTAGAAACCCTAAAGGAAAACAACACAACTAGGCAACTAAAGGGTGAAATATATATATATATATATATATAAAGTGCATTAATTATAACAATTGCATGTTTAATAACACAATGAAATTCTAACACATGATTTCCTAAGGGTTACCAATGAAGATTAATTCGTAGATTATATTAACAACATAGTTAATCCAACTGTTCATCTAATTAGGAAAATTAAATGCTTAAATTAAAAACATACTCATACATTTAATTTTCATAATGAAAGAATCAAAGTATTCCAATGCATTTATTTTTTTTCATAGATCATTTATACAAAAAATTAAAGCAACTCAATTAACATACATTCCATTGATATAATATTATAATATCCATAAATACATGGCTTCCAATATTACAATGAAAAAACATAGGTTACAATGCCAAGGTTACATAGTTTACTGATACAATGACCACATGGTCTCAAATATACAATAATCTCGAACATGAGTTGATACAAGAGTCACGAACCAAGAGACACCAAGGTCAGTGCAAGAAGATGAGTCCACTTTTTGGCCAAAAAGTGGAAGTGTTTTCCCTATTTTTCAGATTTTGTCTCACTTGAGCTTAAATTTTGAAACACTTAGAGATTTAATCTTGGAAAAAGTCAATAAAATAAAAGATAGCTCTCTGAGTGTATTTTTCAAATATGTAATTTATTTTAATACCCACATAATAAATAATAACTTTTTGAATGGAGTTCTAAAAACTATGTTTTAAAAATGCCTGTTTCAAGACCATACCATGCATGTGTACGACCCACACTTTTTGACACAATTAAAATTATTTTCTCAAACCGTTTTGGGAAATGGTTTGTAACACACTGAAGATTGATGAGCATATTTTTCTGTATTTTTTTTTCAAATATTTTTTTTTTAATTAATTTTTTAATGGCCGTAATTATCTTTTTAAAAATTTGACGTGTACGATCCACATAATTTGAAGTAAATTTAGCATTTTTTGAATTTTTTTTTTTTAAATTGAAAAGAATTTTGTGTAGATTGATGACATATAATTTTTTTTTCAAAATTCATTAAAATAAAAAAGTTATTAAATTAAGAAAATTAGTTAATATTTCAAATTTATGAACCTGATTTAGTATAAATTAAATGAAAAATAGTTAAAATAATAAATTTTTAAATTAATTTACATATTTAGAATCTAGACAGTATAATCTGAAATGGGTTTCAATTTCGTATAAAAATTCTCTGATTAGAGGCACGTAAACTATTTCATTTCAACATATTTGTGCTTTCATTCATGGAGCTTTGAATTTACAGGTTCATGTCTTAGGTGTGGCCATCCCAAGCCTATCTCAGGCCTAATCCTGAGGCAAGTGGCGGGTTGTGAATTCAAATTTTGCATAACGAGCCCCTGTTTTATAAAGGGGGGCTCATTTCCAAAATGGGGGCCCGTTTCATTTTTTGCCCGTTGGATTTAACAACGGGCCCCCGTTTTAAAAATGAGGGCCCGTTATTTAAATAACAGGCCCCCGTTATTAAAACGGGGACCCGTTATTTAAATAACGGGCCCCCGTTTCTAAATAACCATTACTGTAAAAAAAAAGATAGATTGCATCGATTTACCACACTATCATTGAAATTTGTACTGACAAAGATTTTTTACATCATTTGGCAGTACTTTTTAATATTTTTTACACGATTTTTTGAAGAACTCAACAAAAAGATATTATTTTTTGAAGACGAGTTTGTAAAAATGGGTTCTAAGCAACGTCAAAAGAAAAAAAAGAGGACAATGACAGTGGACGAAATTCAAGCACAAAGAGAGAAGGAGGCAAAACACCAAAGAGATCAAAGATCACAACAATGACAATTGAATAACACTTCTGAAGCATCTAGTTCAGTGCCCATTGTAGATGAGACCATTGAAGACATCATGATGGATGCAAGAAATGTAGAACCCCACACGGGTATGACTATTGATGCAAATGTTGATGTGGATGCGAATCCTGGTATGTTTTTAAATCCTGATGACTATGATGCCAATCAAATTGCTGATTTAAATGAAGCTGGATATAAATTTCATACACTAATACAAGAAGAAATAAAAATTGAAAATATTACACCACCCTATCTGAAAGAAAATGAATGTAATTTGTTTACTATTGATAGCAATGTGCTAGATAATCTTAATGGGTTAGTTTCTTGGAGACAAATTAGAACACATGCAAACAGATTATATAAACAATTTTTCTATAATAAAAAGTTAGGATTCCAATGTCAATTAATGCTACAATTAATAAAAATGTTAAAAATGCGTAAAGTCATGAAAAAAATAGGTATTTATGCAAAACCAAAAAGAAAAGATGAATCATATAAGCAAGTTGTATCTACTGTTGCCAGTGCCATCGGTTCTATAGGAAAAACAAGTCAATCTAAAGATAAGAATGCAACATGTAGAGTTATAACGACTGCTATAGTTGACAAAATGATTGTTAGTAAAAGAATGTTAAATGATATAAGTGGCTATTTGAACTTACATCGTAGAACCTTTTCAAGAGCGGTCAAAAGAAGAGACACAATTGAAATTGATCCACTAAACCATTGTTGGAGTTTTAGTGGTAGACTTCAAAGGTCGGACATGAAATTAAATGATGAAACTAAACAATTAATTGCAAAATTTTGGCATGATAACACTAGAGTTTCATCAAATGCTAGAGATGTTTTAAAGTTAAGGGTGGGATCAAAAATTCATGATCCTCATCCAAAACATCTTCTTGACATGACTCAAACTGAATTCTTTAAAAAATTTAGTGATGAATCTGTGTTAATGAATTTACGGATTAGTCAAAGATCATTTGAAAAATGCAAACCCTGGTATGTTAAAATCAATGAACAAAGAATATCTTGTTGTTGTAAAACTCATGTCCAGTTTCGTTACTATTATGATGTTTTTCGATATATTCGTTGTATGTTGCATGGTAATGATCTTGTACAGGATTGTGGTGTTTATGTTCCACCTAAAACTATAAAAGATTTTATTGGAAGTTTATTTTGTAAACCACCTAATGAACACTTATTTCTTTCCAGTTCATGCATTTATGGTCTTTGTAATTTATGTGGGAACTATTCTTCAATAGGTGAATGTTTGCATGAACATGTTTCATCTTAGTTTGGACCAAAAAAGGTTGATGTTAGGAGATTTAAAAATATAGAATACCCTCTAAAGAATGGAAAGATGGGGAAACATTTAGAATTGATTACAGAACAAAATAGTGTGAATGCATTTATTAGTGACTTTAAAACTCATATTGTTCCAAAATATGTGAAACATTCCCAACATGCCCGATGGCTTGATGGATAGTTTCGCATATGCAAGAACACATTTCCAGTTGGAACAATAGTATCAGTTGTGGATTTTGCAGAAAATTATACTCTAAAACCATAAGAGGAAACTCAATCACAATACTACAACTCAGTGCGAGTGGCCATATTTGTGCACATTATATATAGACATGACCATGACAGTACAGAAGATAACAGAAAATTTTTGAGGGAGTCTCATTTCTATGTTAGCGATAATCGATTACACTCTTTAGAGTTTGTCCAACATTGCTTCGAGGTATTTTATGATAATCTTAAGGAAAGAGAAATTGACATGAAACAACATATGATATGGTCAGATAACTGCACTGGACAATTAAAAAATGCAAGAATGTTTTATTGGCTATGCAAAGTTCACAAGATAACCAATGTCCAACATTTATGGAGTTTTTTTGAAGCGAGACATGGTAAGGGGGAACACGATGGAGCCGGTGCCTGTATAAAAAGAGCTCTTGCTAGAGAACAATTGAAATTTGAGGATGCAGTGAAATTCAGAGATGCTCATGCAGTTGTAGATTGGTGCAATTCAAAGTTGTCAAAAGGATCAACTGAAAACTCTGCAATTCAACGTTTCTTTTGGTTTATAGAGGAAGATAGTATTCCTATTTGACATGATTGTAATACCATCATTGGATCAGCTAAATGGCATTCATTTAAGAGTTCTAATTCAAACACATGGACTATATTCACAAGGCAACTTGCTTGCTTTTGTCAGTTTTGTGTTTCCGGAGATTGGGAATTTTGTGAGAATAAAGAATGGGTTGAAGAATGGCAACAAAGATCATTGACATGCATAGATGCAAATGATCTGCATGAAAGAACTGATGAAGATATGGATCAAATGTTTGCATCAAATGACTATGATCGCATTTGAGATCTCATACAACAAGGTAAAATTATTTTTGAAATTTGTTTTGATTTATTAAATAGTACATAAATTTATGAAATCTTACAGTGTATATTTTTGTTTTTATTTCTCATTAAATATTAAAATAAAATTGTTTTGTGCACAGGACATGTCTATGCTATTGTTGCACTAGAAGACAATGAAGAGGGGATAGAGTATTGGTTGGCTCGATGTGTAGAGCCAAAACATAAGCTAACTACTCCTCTAGTAGATGATGATGGCTATGACTATCCAACAGGATCTGTGGTTGTTGTTGGCACTTGGCTACGCAAATATCTAACAAGAAAAAATGGATTGCCCACATTTGAAGATTATGAATTAGAGAAGAAGATTATACATTACTTGCATTTGGTAGTGGCAACTAATATAAAATTGGATAGATATCGTGGCAGGCCTGCTAATAAACAATTATGGACTCTCTCTATGGAAGAGCACGAGACAATTATAGATGCTTTGCAAAAAAGAGAGGATGAAGATGGTATAATGGAATGAATCTAGTAAAATTTTGTTTCAGGTCTACCACAAGTAGAAGGCATCAGTGAAAACAAAGTTATTTAAATAGACTATTTATTTTATTTTAGATATGTCTTCTTGATTACATTTTGTGTACAATATACATAAATGAGAGACTATTGGTCAAATTTATGAATGAGATCATTATGTTTTAAACAAGTTCTATTCATTATGTTTTAATTATGTTTGGTGCACATGAGGAGTTCATGATCCAAGAAATTTTTGAGGAAAAGGTCTTAGGGGCGTATACACCAAGATGTTGTAAAAAAAGGTAGCCAAATGACCAAAAAAAGATAAACACGAGTGCGTTATTGGGAAATTCATTTAATGCATTTGAGGTCTTTTTTGTAGTGATTTTTTCTTACACTATCCTAGGCTTGTTTACACTATCCTAGGTTCATTAGGACTATCCTAGGTTAATTAGGATTGTCCCAAGTTCATTATGGCTTTCTTAGGCTCATTAGGACTTTCTTAGGTTCATTAAGACTGCCCTACATTCATTAGGATCATTTGAGGCTCATTGAGACTATCATATGTTCATTGTGATTGTCCTAGGTTCATTAATTTAATTCATGTGTTCATTAGGACTATCTCACGCTCTCAAATAGATTCAACTAATATCTTAAATTAACTATTCTATAAAAAAATAGCTCCTTAACAATTTAATATTATATACAATCGAATATGATTTCAACTTCAAACCTTGTGCACCTTTTAAAACCAAAAAATGTTGTTAAAACCTCTTCTAATATTAGCTTAATCATAACATAATCTAATAAATCTTCCTCAAAATATCTACCAACTTCAAATCATATATCAAATCTTTTATAATATAAATTACATTCTAGATATACCAATATACTTCTAAAGATATTCAAAATACTTCTTGGGAATTATATTTTTCAAATCTTTCGGATGTATATATAATTAGCACCCCATTTAGAAAACTCATTATCAATCAACATTATAAATGAAGAATATTTTTTATTTTGTATTAATGAATTATATATTTGGCATATTAGCTTCCTTTATGAACCTATGTAAACCAAACTCCAATTTTAGTAACTTATCTAGCTTTGCTCTAAAATTGTATCCATAATTGATCCTTTTATACCATCACATGACATAATAGGACCATAATAGGACCTTTATGCCATGACATGGCATAAACCTAAGCCTAAACTTTCATATCTAAAATTTGAAGAGTAATGTTAATTACTTTTAAGGTTATACTAATTTAGTGGTAACTTTTGTATTGCCTAATGAGGATTAAGAACAATTTAGGTACATATGTTCGGTTTTATTTCAATTTCATTTTCGAATGTTTTTGTTTTTGTTTCCATTTCATTTTCAGTTTTTTGTTTGTGTCAATTTCGTTTTGTTAATTATCTAGGTTTGGTTTTGGTTTCTAAATTTGTTGATTACGGTTTAGGGTTAACTGTTCAAAAATATTTTAGATCAAAATCAAGAATTTACAAATATAAAAAACAATTTATTTATATGCTACTATAAAAAAAAAACGAAAATAATTTAAAAAAAACTAAATAATACACCAAAAAAACAAGAAAAATATACAAGAAAATTATGAAATGTGAAAATAGATGACTGAATGTGTACTTGGGATAGTGGTGGAGGCTTGAAGTGGAAACCACAGCACGGGGGCCCATTTTTGATCTCTTCTTGTCAACTCACTGTCATGGTGAAAATGAAAAATTGTCCAAAAAAAGGGTAAAAATAGAATTTCAAAATGGGGGCCCGTTTTTTAAAAACGGGCCCCCATTTTTTATATAAACGGGGGCCCATTTTGTGACAAAATAGGGGCCCGTTTTATTTAGCTTCAACACCCCATGACCTTTCAGCTCGGGAGGCCGAACCATTAACGAGCCCCCCCTTTTTAGAATAGGCCCCCATTTTTTGAAAACGGGGGCCTGTTTTGCGGAGCACATTTTCCAACGCACAGACTTCCATGAATTTGTGACTCATTAGCTTGCACATACCCACCAACAAAGTCGATCCTCGCATGAAGGTATGAACAGGATATCTGATGGGAAGTGGCACTACCACCCGACCATGTTTTCCCAAAGTAGAACCACCCCACCATGTTGGGGGATAGCAAAAGACTCTTAAGCAAGCAAAGCAAGACAAGTACAATAGTATAACATGACTCCACAAATCCCATTTGACTCGACCCATGAACACTAGTGACTCTAAGGAGAGAGTGTCATCGCATGGCTTAAGGTGGTTACCCTAGGTAGGCCTCCATAGGTCCTGGCCCCCATCCTGGGTTATCCTGACAACCTCTCTCAAACCCTCGGCTCCATCTAAGCATCATGTGGACCCTACCAATCCTTTCGTGAAGACAAGGTGGTAGGTTTGCCATTCCAAGCCTTCTCACCACATCCTGAGCCTATACAAGTACTCAATCACGTGCGAGGCACATTATCTTAGTTTAATATTTTAGCTACCCACCCCCTAATCAATTATTATGTTATCACTTCTTAACTGACTTTTGAGGGGTTATCCTGCCATCCTCTTTGGGCACATCCCCCGCTCGAAAGCCACTCTCTCTCAAAGGACAATGATAGGAAAGGTCTCTCTACGAGAACTCTATGGTGAAACTGACAGCCATATTTGATCCTAACCAAACTACAGGTGAAGAGTACACCATCAATAACCCAAGGTTGACTACTGAAACAAAAACACTTAATGGTTCATGACAACGGGGTTACCCAAAAACACCTGACTAAGGGGTATACACAATCAACACGACATGACAACAACTCAAATCAAATTTACAACATAAATATGCTTTTACCAAAACCACCATTTACACTAAAGATCCTATAACAAGCAACCTTTTTAAAACAGTAAATAATATTAAATACTTGCAAATACAGATATTCTAGAAAATTAAAAAATACAACTTTATTGATAAAAGAATAGCAGAGATGTCATTTGTCCAATAAGACTAAATTTAATCACATAACAAAAATTAACCCCCTAGCATATATTCATGATTAAATAAAAACAAAATCTAAATATATGCTTTTCTGAAGATAAAATAAATTTTGAAACAATTATATATTAAAACATAAACTATTTTTCACAATAGTCTTAATTTCCAAAATCATGAACTAACATAATGAAATAAATAACTATATATATATATATATATATATATATATATATATATATATATATATATATATATATATATATATATATATATATATATATATATATATTAAACGTAAAATTAAAATACAAAACCCCACATGCTGGAGCAAACAAACAA
Organism: Cryptomeria japonica; assembly: GCF_030272615.1. Classification (NCBI taxonomy): domain Eukaryota; kingdom Viridiplantae; phylum Streptophyta; class Pinopsida; order Cupressales; family Cupressaceae; genus Cryptomeria; species Cryptomeria japonica. The sequence goes on from NC_081411.1 coordinate 117,369,047, forward strand.
CAAAAAATAAAGGCAATTTAAATGTTGTCGTATGGTAGCACAGGTACCCATATGGTAGCATTGCTACCTTACGGTAGCACTGCTACCATTAAATTTTTATTCTTTTTTATACAGAGATTAATGAAATCTTGAGTTCCCCACTCTGAGACAACAAAGTATAAAATAATCACAACAAGCTAATTTTATTTTATTTCTCTTTAATATAATAAAATCTCAACAATACAACTAAAGTCCAAACATAAAAATTTACTGGTAAAACCTACGAACTCAAATCTCTGTAACAAAACAAAGAATGGTAAAAACCACCAATATTCTTTTAATAAGAATCTTCCTTCACAAAACCATAAGGATAATTTTAAAACCAATTTCTAATGATTTTTCACAACCAAGAAGAACACAAAATTGCACAACACATAGGAAGAATTTATTTGGACCAAAGGAGGGTAAATCTGGCAAAATTTTGCTAGCATAACCCCCTATAATTTCACCATATCTAGCTAAATACTACAGAAAGGAAATAATAAAACATTTACATATAAACAAAAATCAAGACTCAACCAGAATATTTTCTTTTACAAAACACAACAGAAAACTATAGAGAAAAGGGAAATACTTGAGCTAATATATAAAAGAAATTACTAACTAGGCAGAAGCTATCCAACCTTGGAAATCTTTCCTGGAGATCTTGAGGAAGAGCTCCTGAAATCAGAAATCCATGCCAATCCTTCTTCTAGCAATCCTTTTTCTTTTTTGAAAATATATTTTACCTAAATCTTTCTAGGTTGAAAAAATAATTTCCTTTCCCCAAAATATAATATTCTATTTTAAAACTAAAAATGATTTTCTTTTCTAATTTTCCAAAAAGGCAAGTTAAAAAGTGCATTATTCTAAAAACAACAAATTCCCTTTTCTTTTATACTTTTCTCAGGCCCAATTAAATAACTTTCTAAAAACAATATTTAGGAAAGTAATTTAACTTATTTTATTTATTTCTAATTTATTTTTAAAAAATCATCTACAGTCCCATAAATGTATTTAATTCTATTTATTTCAATTTTTATTTTAAAATCTAGAGTATAATAAATACATTTAATTTTATTTATTTACCCCTAACGTTTAAATAAAACTATATTTCTAAATTCATGAAATTTGCAAACTAATAAAGGAAGGAAATTTTATTTTTTAAATCTAGAGAATAATAAATGCCACTAATTTATTTTCTACTAAATTTAAATAAAATTATATTTCTAATATAATGTAATTTGCAACTAAATTTAATCACTTCACTTAATTAATTAAATTCATAATCACTAAAGCATTATAATTCATAAATTAAATATGCTAACTATAAAGTGATGCCATAAACTCAATTAATCAATTCAATCTACTAGGGCACACAAACTGAGAAGACCCAAACAAACATTCTAAAAAAGTCAAACAAACCGACTCGATGACCGAACAAAACCAAAAAGGGCGACCGACTGATGACACTCACAAGAGTGTAACTGAGGTGTACAATTAGGGTCAACCACTATCTCCTCCACTCTCATTAGACAAGTAAGGCACGCTCAGACTTGTGGAGCCAGGTGGAGACGATACCTCGTACCTACTTGGTACTTGTACCTACAATGACCTGCATCATCGAACCACATATGCATATATACAAATATAAAATACACGACACACACACCGATGAAGGAGAATCACGACGTTCCCTATCTCACTGTAGTGAGTGAAGGAAAATCATCCCCTTGCATCCAATACACTCGTAGACATGCAACATATAATTACACATTGCATAGATAAAGTAAAGTGTCAGTACATAGCAATAATCCATAAAATATCACAAATCACCATTACTGAATTTTTTTTAAATAACTCATGCATCTCATATCTAGATAAAACATGAAATAATGCCATATGAGTCTGAATAACACATAATGGTAATATAACCACTGAAAGTAAGCCATAGTAAAATATGAGTCTAATAAGTTCAAATGAGGAGGGGTACTACACAGATGACTAACACTTCTTATGAGAATGGAAATGGTAGCAATAGTTCTCAAAAGGAGGAGACTAGCAATGTTGTTCAACCCTTTTCTTCACAATCACAAGTAGGGACAACAAGTAAAAACACTCAAAATACTCCTAAAAATTCACAATCAGGAGCTAGAAATGCATCTTCATCTAGTATGCAAAATGGGACAGCAAGCACACATTTTGAAAATGAATCAGAAAGTGAAGTTGGTAAGACCTCTTTCAAGACTCATTTTAAGTTTGTGCAGACAAATCATCTTGTTGATCAGATTTTACCTGAGAATAGAACTAGAGCTACTAGAAGGAATGTGAATTATTTTGAAGATGAGGATGTTTGATTACTATCTATGTTTGAACCTAAGTGTTTTGAAGAAGCACTTGAAGATAAACATTGGATAGTTGCCATGAAAGAAGGGCTTGAGAAAATTTAGAAGAGTGACACATGGGAGCTTGTGTCGAGACCCAAAGACAAGAACATCATAGGTACAAAGTGGGTCTACAGAAACAAACTGAATGAAGAAGGTCAAGTGGTAAGAAATAAAGAACGTTTAATATGCAAAGGATATGCACAAATAGAAGGTGTGGATTATGATGAAACGTTTGCACCTATAGTACATCTAGAAGCCATTAGACTTTTTCTTGCCTTTGCCTCATATAAAAGATTCAAAGTGTTTCAAATGGAGGTAAAATCTGCATTTCTTTATATGATAATTTGAGTGAAGAAGTTATATTGAGCAACGTGATGGATTTGTATTGACTGACAAACTTTGTTTATGTGGGAATGGTGAAATTGAAGGTAAGAATATGTGTGAATCTCTCCAAATTTTGCAGGTGCAAGTTGTGATGTTAAAAACAAAGGTTGTATTGAAAATAATATTGGTTTGAGGATCATCCAGAAAATGAGATATAAAGGAAGAGGATTAGGAAAGCATGGGCAAGGAATTCAAGAGCTCATTCAACCAGATATGAGGCCAAAGAATGAAAGTCTCGATTGTGGTAAGAAAGATAGATCTTTTGTTTCTAGTGTTATGGGTTCATGCAACTCAGCACAAAGACTCAAATGTTTGCATTGTGATAGAGAAGGATATAAAGCATATAGTTTAGTTCAAGTTCTGCCATGACATCATCATTTATATTGTTAATGTATATTAGATTTTTTAGTAGATAGAATTAGAGGTATCTTTTAATTTTTATGTTTGACAAATGATGCTCTTACTGACCTATGAATCTTCTAGGTTGCTACAAGTGTGAGGAGGAAATAATAAATGCACATAGTAAGTTGATTTGCCAAGTGTGATTATATTGCTGAGTGTGAAGAATGGACTGATCTTCAAAGGCATATACTTATCGATTGTTGTAACACCTTTCACCAATCTATTCATGGATTATATATATGGGTGAGAAGACACATTGATGGATAGACATGTCTCCACACATGTATCTCCATCGAATGTCTATTCATTAATTATTACAAACATCATACCGATTCATAATCGGTAGTTTATAATCCATTAGCACAGAACCGATTCATTTACAAAACTAATTCTTATCGATAGTTAACAATTCATTTAATAGAACCGATTCACAACCGGTATGTTAAAAATAAAGAATCATTAATCGATATAGATTATCGATTATGGTAAATCAATACACATTATCGATTATGGTGAATTGATGAAAGTAGTCGATACACACTATCGACAAGGTTTAGATCATGCACGATATTCAATGCAGATTGGTAAACACAAATTTATTCTTGGAAGATGATGATTGATGTATGATCAGCCATTTTATCATTCAATCGAATTTAGTTTATTCATGACATGATTATTAATGTATGTATATTAATATATATAATACTAATAAACTCAATTATTATTATTATGTATATTAGTATACATATATAAATCATTCTAATGATGTAAGTCTCATTCATGATCATATTTATCTGACCGAAGCTATCATCATTAAGACATGTTTGGCATGTGCAGTTTGACATTCAGTTGAGATTTAGTTTACATTAGTTTATTTCTATAACTGCTAATTAAAAGTGGTGCGAATAATGCATGTTGAGAAACTCTTTTTCTCTCCCATTTTAAGTTGCATGCTATAGTTTATTATAAGAGCCTGCAAGCTCTATAAAGAGAGAATATTTTTGCTATTACAACCTGCATAAACATCGCCAAGGAACTTGCACATCTATTTTTGTGTTGGAGAATTTTGGACCGTAGATTCTTCCTTGATCTCTGTAATAGATAGTGCCTATGATTTGATCACGATTGAAGGGGTAACTGTCTGTGCATTTGAAGTCGAACCCAAGAACGTAGGAAAAGGAGAATATGAGATTGTTAACACGGGTGAACTCCGTTAACAAACCTGTGTTTGTCTCTTCATTCTATCTTATTGTATTTCATATTTTGATCCCTTTATAAATTTTTAATTATAAAATTGAAGTAATTACTTGATATCATCAAGTTTTGTAACGGGTTAAGTAAACTTAATTCTATAATTTTAACGATAAATATACATAACCATGCAATCATTTTGTTGCGATGGGGAATTTCATAATTTTCACGATATAGAAACCTACCTCCACTTGCTCGCTCGATATACCACTTGTAGTAGCTAATATTAAGTATTATTGATGATTGATCTAAGTCATATGGGATTGTATTTTAGAAGAATTAGAAAATCATTTAAAGGTTTGACAAGTCATATCTTTGAATTTTGTGTTGTTGCTCGAGTAAGACTTTTGAAGCATGTAGTTTGATTCTCATTTTGGGTGTAGCCTATTGCAATAGCCTCCATGATTCAAGCATTAAAAGGAGTTAAATGGTTGAGGTTTTAGGTAGTAATTGAAATGCTTTGAGCATTCAAGGATGATTTCATAATACATTAAAGGCATTGTCTTTCTTACCTTTGAAAGGTTATGAGTCTATTAGTTCAGAAGAGTTTAATTTTCTAAATTTCAAGAGATCTTATTTCGTGATTCATGAGGTGTTTTCAATTATTATTATAATTATTATTTATTTTTTTAGTACCTTGCTTTATGTCTTGTGTTCTTGTTGAGGATTATAATCTAATGTATGCAATTAGTAAGGGATAGTTTGATGTTAGCATTGGTACATTTGAGGATGTTCTATGTCCCTAACTTTATAACAAACCTTCTTTGCATCTACCAAATCAGTCTAGATTTTATTTGTAAGGCCCTATCATTTTAAATGTGGTCACTACTCCTTCTGTTTGATTCAGGAGCATCCCTGATCGATGAAAAATCTTGCATCAACCAAAAATATTTGTTTTTAGTTATGTTCCTATTCAGTTTTGTGTTTCTGTCAGCATTTTCTGGTAGTTGTTTATTTTTTGTTGCGGATCAGATTTTTGGCTTCGAGACTTGTTCTTGTTCCTTTTTTGTAGATTTGCAGTTCATTTAGATTCTTTTTCATCAAGTTATCACTTTTAGAGAGTGTGTTTCTTGGTTCTCGGAGCAGTTTGAGCTTATCGGCTAGTTGGAGATTTCTTCTCTTGTGGAGCATTTTCTTGACTTAAGGATCTAATTGGCACCACAGACAATGTTCCCAAGCCCTTGGCTAACCTTCTTTGGTATTTTGCATTTCATCCTTGTCTTTGAAGGTTGAGATCTTCACGCTTTGGGTCCGACCTATTTTACAGACTTCATTTTGCTTTCTTGAAGAATGCAATTTTTTGTGGTCGAAGCATATGTGTTCTAGGTGCTATATATTGTTGTATTTGATCCTTTGGCAGATAGTGAAGAGATATGATGATATTTATTCATGATTTGTAATTAGAACGCCTCTTGGAGGTTCAGCTGGATCATAATTTGGAATGTATTTTGTAGTTAGGCCTAAAAGCCTGTATGTTTGCCAGATGTTGTCAATTAATTTGTAAAGAATCTATGATATTGCGGATGTTTGATCTTGCATTTTCTATTCTATGTTGTTTCTTCCATTGTGTTACTCTTGGTGCATGATCGGAATTGTTCTCCTTGAGGACCCTCTAGATTATGGTTGCATCAGTGTTTCTTTTAGTGCATGACAATACTGCTAGTTAATTAAGACAAACTAATAGAATATGCAATCTTGATCTAATGTGAACCTCAAAATGTGTGATATACATAGTAATGTGTGCATTGAAGAATGTGAGATAGTGTGGGTACAAAATAAATCATGTAAATGAATTCAATTAATGATTGATATAAAAGATTTATAGAATGTGTTACTCAATATTTCATCAATGTGATATTATAAGATCGATCCAATAGACATGTAGTAAATAAATTTAAATACTTATTAGTTTATATTGTTGGGATCCAAGAACACTAAGAGGGGGGGGTGAATCAGTGTTCAGCCAGTAAGATAAGATTTTATGCTTTTATAGCATACACATATAAACCGATAAATGAATAAACATATAACTTGAAGCAAATAAACCATCCACATGAATGAACACCATAACACATAATTTATACGTGGAAAAACTCAAAGAGGAAAAACCACAGTGCGATTTGTGACCCACAATATTAATTCACTGGCCATATGAAAGATATGACATAGAAGGGGGCCTACACATGCAGGAAGACACACTGCCTAGAGCACACTACTGATCACTAAAGAGTCTCATTGACTACAAGCTTCTGCTGAAGTAAAACAATAATAATGAACTCACAAATGTATCTATAATGCAAAAAAGAGTCTTGGTTATAGCTCTGCTCTGTACTAGTTCATAAACTCTGAACACTTCTACAAGTATCTCCTTCCCTCCAAGAATGCTTTACAAACCATCTACAGATCATTGCATGATATAACATTTGCATATGAATGATCTACATACATATCATTCGCATTACACATTTCTATATTCTCCTATTCAATCCACATGTTCTGTCATAATCCATAATCTCATAATGACCTAACACACTAACCTATATACCCATTACAAACAATATGCTATATGTCGGCTTACAATATAAAAGATATATAATGTCGACCTTATACAATAATTAAAAAATGATTTTATAAATAAAACTTCCTCGATGTTGGCTTCACTAAAGTGCTGGATGTCGGTGTCGGTGTCGATTGTAACCCTGAATACTCAATGCTGGTGTCTGTCGATGAATGCCTCCTAATTTTGGTATATGACTTGAATATAATCTTGTTGCCATCAATGACAACATATGAATCCAATGAGTGTCAATTTCCAATAATCTCCCCCTTTGGCATTGATGGCAACACTCATGTGAAAAATGGATTCCTTGCTAGTTCAACTGAAATATGACATGCTCCCCTTGAGCAATACACTCTATTTGATATCCTTCCCCTATTTTTATGTCTAATATTTTTCACATATATACACTCCCCCTTTGGCATCAATGCCAAAGACCGGTGAAAGAATTGAAATAATTTGGTTAAGAATTTGTGCAAAAGAATCAATAAATACAAATTACTCTACCTAAGCTTGACCAATTTCAAAATTTCTGGGTAAGCTTTGTCTATCAACTGTAAGTATGTATCTAAGCTAGTTTTGAAAGTATCAAATATGGATACAAGTCCACTCAAAAGCTATTGGACTCTGAAAAAATCAAGGTCAAAGATAAAAATCCTACGAAAGAAAAAGAGCAAGAGATGATCTCCCCTAATATCAAAATAACTAGGGGCAAAAGTTCTACAATTTTAAGTCAAAAAGCATACTTGTTGATCCTTAGTCTCTATCATGTCATCCTACTTTCACTTCTTTTCGCAATCATAAGCCTTCATAACTCATCCACTTGTTCCACACATCCATCTCCTTCTGGTGATACATCATGGACCTTTAATGGAGCTTCCTTGAAGAACTTTGTTCTCAGAGATGCCCAAACTTCTTTAGGTGACACGCATATGGGCCTATGTAGTCCACACACTAGTAATTCTATCTCAGTTCCTTTATCAAGATAGACACTCAAGCTACACATCATTCAATCAAGGAACATCATAGTTACAATTATAAAGTCAAGCCTCACACATTTGAGGTAGGTGACTTGGTTCTCAGAGAAAATCCTAAAAATTAGCAAGATAGAGAGAAGAAGGGCAAGTTCGAACCAAACTGGCTTGGTCCTTACATCATTACAGCAGTATATGGATTTGGGGCATATCAACTCTCAACTACAGAAGGTGAACCTTTGGAGGATCCTATCAACAACATGCACCTTCGCAGGTTGTACACATAGCTCTTCAGAGTATCCTAATTCAAAATACAAAAAAAATCAAAAAAATTCAAAAATACAAAAAAAATTATAAAAACAAAAAAAAAATCGTTACTTGGTGAAAACCTGGCAAACAGGCGCCTTGTGACACAAAAAACATTGAAAAATTGAAAAAAAGTAAAGAGAAATAATTTCGTCCAATGGTGAAAACCACTTCAGTGGCGCCCTGGGCAAGTACCATGGTGAAAACTGGGTCACCAGCGCCATGCATGGAGACATTGCTCCTCCCTCCTTCAGGATTCACTTTCATCACTTCACTTTGCACACACTTACAACCTATTTGTTCATAATAAACTTACCCATTCCCATCATGGCTTGTTATTGATCTACCCAAGATTGGTTAGCCATTCATAATAAACCTCCCTTTCCATCCATAATAAATCAGATCCTATCTGTGGCTACGGCAAATCCTATGTCTAGTGATGGGTGTGGAACTAAGAACATCACATGTTTCGAGGAGTACAGTTTCTTCCAACTTCCTTCAGTCTATTCGCACACAATCCGCAATAAAACAACATCTGCATCGTCAGTCCGCAATAAAGTTTCATCTTCTCTGCAATAAAGTATCAGTTTCATGGATTCAGTCAGTTTCAGATGAGACACAGCAGCAATAATGAGCTTCAACAAATCAAATCTTTTAACAGACTCAGGCAACATATGGTTCAGTGCTATCTATCCTTTTTGTGAAAGTAAACATTGTGACCACAATCAAATAAGACTTATACAAGTGACAAGAGACACTAAACTTGAGGACTACAGTGGATGTTGGTGTCGAGTCTTAGTTTTCTTTTGATTTTATCTTTTGGTGACATGTCTTTTAGCTTTTCCAAGATGTCTCTGACTAGAGATTCTAGCTCCAGGATGTCTTTGACTAGAAAGGCGAGGATGGGGTATTGTCACCTATTTTTATTTGTTGTCTGTGGATTGTCTTTTAGTAATGCTATGACTTGTCCAAGGATATGAGGACACTATGAGTCTAGTGTGAACTGGGGCATTCCTTGTTTGTGACTGTCTTATCTCCATGCAAATAGGTACAATGACTTTCTGGGTTGAACATATGCCTCGATTGTCATAACCTACTTGCCATAATAAAGCTCAATGATGATAACGCACAAGAAGCTCTTTCACGTTCATATCTTCTATCTTTCATCCCCCTTTCTTGATTGACTTCCATCGCCCTTCTCAAGTCCGCGTAGCCTACTATCACATGATTGAGTATAATGACACACCAAAAACATTTGCATTTCATGTAGTTTGCACCTGCATTACCATATATAAGCATTTCATACATACATATAGATATCACAATTGCAAAATATCCTACACACAACACATGTTAGCACATCTTACATTTTCATCATGTAAATAGTTCATTTGCATTATCATATTCATCTGCATTACATACATTCACATTTGCATCATGCATACACATATTAAAACATAAAAGAACAAAAATATATATATATATTTCATTGCATCATATACATATTTGCATCCATATTATAAGCATCACATAAAATATACATCATAAGAGCATCTCATCACATAGGTACACATGCATATAGCTGCCACAAAGATGAATCATCTCATATATATATAATCAAAAGTGTCATGATACAATGATGTCAAAATCATATGGCTACAATCACCTGAAGGTGTCTACATCATCATACAAAATGGTACAATACTGATACATAGGGAGCCCTCTATGGCTATGATGAATTCCCTTCCTCAGAGCCGGCTAGCCTCGATGGAGTTTGAGCCCTAGAAGGACCCACCCCAAGATCATCTCTCTTGGCCCTTGTGTCCCCTGCAGCCACCCCTCGTGTCGCCCTATCCGGATAGAGGAACCCACTGATAACTACTGCTAACACTGTTGGTAGTGCTAATCCTGTCCATGTCATGGTATCCCATGCCACATGTCCCACCCTTATCTCCAGTCCCGGATCCTAGAACACTTGTCTAAGGGCATCCCTGTCCCTGTCTCTATCGTAGGGTACTAACTCCCCATCGATCGATATCCACAGAATCCTGTATACATCCTCCAAGGTGACTATCATCTCCCCCATCGTCAAATGAAAAGTACATGTCTCGGAGTGCCATCTCTCAGCCAACGCAGTCAACAGTTCCATGTTCACCCGAAACTCAGGCACATATAGCACATGTCTCAATCCCATCTCCTCAATAGCAGCTCACTCCTCGGCTGTCAGCTCAGGTCGCAATCTCTGAGTCGACAGGAATCTCTCTCATGACTCCAGCATAGGCAAATACTCCTACAGTCAAGTAAATCAATCGTGTCAGTCATAGTGGTATTCACTGTTTATCACAAAATGCTACTTTTTATCTAAATGCATATGGCTATCTATCCTAGTGACACTCATTGTTCATCACAAAGTGTTGCTTCTATCCTAGTGGTACTCCCTATTCATCACAAAGTACTACGTGTTTGGCACTCCCTATTCATCACAAAGTGCTCCTCACATTTGCACTCCCTGTTTATCACAAAGTGCTGCTCATACTTTAAGTACTCCCTGTTCATCACAAAGTACTCTATCTTGGTACTCACTGTTCATCACAAAGTGCCTTGATCTATCCTAGTCTTCCCTAGAGGACCTGCTTGAGTGTATCCTCTTAGCAGCTTATCCAATCGACAGCGTATGTTCATCACATAACTGCTAATTTGACCTGGAAGACAAAAATTCACATCTTTGGACACAAACGCACTTTCCTGAGATAAACGTGCATTTATTACATTACCTAGTATGCATTAATGACAACAATACATGCATCAAAGTACAAGGAGGTTTTGTGGTACTTATTGGCTCTCCTGCCTCTGCTGACCTCTGGAATCGGTGAACGCGGTCAAATCTGTGAACAAAAGCCATCGCTGCTGACTGCTGCTACTCTATTTTCACTCTGCACTCTACTCTCGTGGATGTGTAGATGACAATGAGGATGTATTTCCCTCATGGTCTATCTTATAGACTACCCTAGCCCTAGTCTCCTGTGTCAATCTTCATTATCTTGTGACTTTGTCACTTTATCCGGTCAATCCATTCTAGCCTCTCTTTCTTATCGAGAGATTGTTTGCAATCTTTTCACACATTTTCATCCAATCTCTCGGGGGGCATATCATTCCCATCTTGGGGCAACTCTGTATCAGTTCATCTTATCTTCTTTGAAACAACACGACAAGCCGCATTGTCTCAAAGAGGGGCAAAATGTAGACAGTCAAAATTGTCATGTCTAATTAAATAAATATTTTATTTATTTAATTATCTAAGCCTAATTATTCTATTAATTAAATAAATCTTTATTTATTTAATTAATTCATTTATCCTCTTCTAGCCTTATTTCTCATTTGAATAAATACATTTATTTATTTAAATTATCCTTTTCCTAAATTAAATAAATATTTATTTATTTAATTGATCTCATTTCTTCTATTAATTAAATAAATCTTTATTTATTTAATTAATTCATTAGCCTTTTTCCACACATGACACATGTCATTCATCTCTTAATTCCTACACTACCTACCTCTTTCATTATTTTATTATTTCTTCTACCTACCCTCTAATCCTAGCCGACCTCCTTTTTACACCTCTCAATCTTATCCTTCCATTTCATATAGTGTCTTCTATTTAAGGAGATGCTTCCTTCATTATCAAACCCTAATGAGCTAATGAACTATTTTTGATCATTTGACTATACTACGATCCTACTTGCAACCACATTCCATTCTTTGTTGAGCTCTTGTGCACATAAAATCTGAGAGCAAATATATCAAGCAAGATCAATGGAGATAGGAAGAATGGAGATCAAAACCCTATTAGACATGTGATGGTATAATCTTTGTGATTTCATTTGATTTGCATTGTCTTAGGTAATCTTCATATGTTATGGTGGATCTTTGTTGTTGTTAGGCTAGGGTTTGGTGGTTGAATTCATTTAGCCTTTCAATTTTGTTATTATTGTTATCCATTTTCACCATACACAATATAATAGACCCTGTAGATATTAGTATACTATTTCAAACAATTTTCAATATGTTGGCAGTGGGCCAACGTCCCTTGCAAGGATTCGTGACATGGTTTAACAACCTACTATGGATTCTATAAGTCTAGTGGATGTATCAAGCATTGATAGGTCGATCTTTTGGTGCAATGACAACCCTAGCTTGTAACAAGTGGTATCAGAGCTTGGTCACAGGCTCAAATCACGCAGGTCACAGTGAGTGATGCTTGGAGGAGGATTGTTGGCAGTGGGCCAGCATCCCTTGCGGGGATTCGTGACATGGTTTAACAATATCCTGTGGATTCTATAAGTCTAGTGGTTGTATCGGGCATTGACAGGTCGATCTTTTGGTGCAACGACAACCCTAGCTTGTAACACAATAAGAATTAGTTTTTCTTCAATCTTCTTCTTCTTTGTTTCAATAATCTGATCAAAGTGGCTCTCTTAGCCAGAGTAAATCTCTCAAGTACCTGTCGATCTGAAATCTGTTGCAATGATTGAAAGTTGTTAGATATATGTTCAGTTAATGCCTTAAGCTTGCCGAAAGGGATTGTTTCATTCTCAATCATACAATCAAGAATTAGTCTATCCAAAACATTAATTTACTATTCTATTATTCTTTTATCTGCAGATCCATCCTTTAATAGCTTTTGAGTAGCTACCATCATTAATTCAGTTGGACTCATCTCAATGATTGATTACTTCTTAACTTGAAAAGTGTCAATTTCCAAAATCTTTGTCAGGGAATCAACATCAACTACCGGTATAGTCTTATCATTCCCCTTTACCTTATCCTCCTTTGCACCGATGGCTTAGCCACTTGGTGTAGAATCAATTATTGTCGGTGGAGTATTGTCAACAATATTGTCAATACCCTGTACATTGCCTTGTTGAAAAGTTGTCTCTGTCGGTATAAACTATACACTCTCCTTTTCTGTTGGTGGTGTCTATACACCCTTATTTACTACCGGTATATCCAAAATTGGTTCTAAACTTCCCAAAATACCCTTCCCTTTTGATTTGTTTGGAATAGTGGAGGTTGTTGCCTTAACAAATTCTTCTTGGGAGGTGAGAAAATATGGATTCTTTTGGAAAATTTTGGACCAACCATCTCTGATCTCATTTATTACCTCATTAACCCTTCCCATCATTAGGCTTATTTATCGGGGTTTTCTACTAAAGACTGTTTTGTTTGAAGCATCAATACACCTTTCCATTTCCTCATTTATTATCAAACCACAGAAATTCAAAAGTTCTACTTAATCTCTCTACCCCTCTTGACTCTGTCATGCCTTCTTGCATCTAACTTATTGTACAATGATAGAGGAAATTCCTTTTGAATTTATACTAAGGCTTTCTTATATATATATCTATGTGTAACGAAATTGCCTCTTCAATTTCATTCTACTCATTCTCCTCTAAATTTTCATAGCAATTAGATACATTCTTCAAAATACCATCCTTTGTTATCTCATCAATCAATTCAGCATAGATCATTGTAACCTTACCAAATTCAGTTCTTTCATCACTCTTCTTCTTCTTGTTGGGGGTTGTCAGAGTCGATGAGATAGGTTTTCTCTTTTGAATAGGTTTCCTTGCTGGAGGTGGGGGTGCAGTAGGCTTTGTTGCCTTTATTACAAGTTTCCTCCTTGGCTCCATCTTCTTCTCCTCTACTGGTGGCTAGTCATCTTTCTTTCTTTGTACCCTTTTGAATGCTAGAGGTTCATTATCCTCTGGATCAGAGTAAGAAGTGATAGTAGAAATGAAAGTTTCAGGCCTCTTCTCCTTAGGAGCACTAGCCACTGTCGATTCTTCTATAGGTTTGGATCCAGAACCCATTTCAATATCTATCCTATGAGTCACATTCTGAATAAACACAGACATCTTATCTATTTTCTTTTCTCTTCTCTTCTTTTTGAAGCTAGTTTTAACTTCAAGAGAATTTTCTTTTGCAGTGCCAAAATGTTTGGTCTTATCATCCAATATTGGAGCTTCTAGTAGCATTTTTGCATAAAGATCTAAAATGTTATTGATGCTCTGCAAAAAGGATTAGAAAATTTGTTTGATGGCAACACACACAAGAGCACAAGAAACAAATGTTAGTGTTAGCAACAAAAGATTATCCTAAACAGGCATATCAAGAGAGATATTAAGCATGAAATAGAAAGCATATAAACATAGAATAAAATAGCTAATCAAGATGCTCATAGTTGCTCCTCCCTTTTTCCTCTCCTCTAGAAGTCCCAAATGAGTGTAGCTCTCAGCTTTTAGCACTATCCATGGATGCCATATGGAGATTCAAGATAGTTGAATATGATAAGCAAATGTTATGCAAGTGTAGAAAGTGATGCTATGAAAAAGCTCTATGCTAATACCTGTATAACAACAATACTCTAATGCTCCTTTTTTTTGCTTGAGGAGAAGGGTTCTATTTATAGAAGAAATGGGGAAATGAAGGGTTAAGATTGAGTAATCTTAACAAAGGTTAGGATTGAAAGATATTCAATCCATGTGAGACTTTCAACCCAATCTCATGTTGACAAGTGTCACCATGAGGAGGCTTGAGAGGAGAGATAAAGAGCATTAAATGCTTGAGGGGACATGATGGCTACCCTAGTCAAAGAAATAAATGCTTTGAAGAGACACATGGGTTACATGAGGGTTAAGTTAGGGGTCAAAGTCCTTAACCATGGGTGCAAGTGGAATTAACCATTAATGGTCATGTAAGAGCCATAAGTGGTTTGGAAGACTTTAGAGGTTAATTTGTTGAACACACAAAGCATTAATTGCTTTTCAAAGACTTTGGAGTCTTTGAGAAGTGACTCCAATTCGCTTAGGAATGTGACAATATTTAGGGGATGGATTAGGTTAATTAGGAAAGGTTTAGAAGAATCTAGAAGGGGTTTAGGCATGCAAGTGGATTTTGTAGGAAAATGCAAGTGGGAGGAATTTTGGTATTTTCAATTAAAATAAAATCATTTATTTCAATTAAATGGTGTAATTTGCATTTGGATAAATATTCAAATAAATATTAATTTATTTAAATGAGAAGAAGGAAGATAAAGCATTTAAAATACTTGAAGACTTTGAGGGAAACCATTAAAGGCTTGAAGACTTTAAGGAAAACCATTAAAGTCTTAAGAAGACTATAGAAGGAAGCCATCAAGTTTGAAGACTTTAAAGCCATTAAGTTTAAAGACTTTAAGGGAAACCATTAAAGGTTTCAAGTGGGTGAGGATAAATAGGATTTTAAATAAATAATTTATTTAAAATAGTTGTGCAACTTGCATTTGTAGGAACATGCAAGTGGGTGGAGGATAAAGGTGATTTAAATAAATGATTTATTTAATATAGTTGTGCAACTTGCATTTGTAGGAAAATGCAAGTGGGTGGCGGATAAAGGTGATTTAAATAAATGATTTATTTAATGTGAGAGGTGGGATTTTGGGGGAATTTAAATATTAATTTATTTAAATGTGAGAGAAGATTTAATTAAATAAATATGATTTATTTATTTAATTAATGGTCTGAATTTGGTTAAGTGAATTAAATCAAATAAATTGAATAATTTATTTAATTAATAGGAAAAGAGGGTTAAGATGAATTAATTAAATATATTAATTTAACTAATTATTGATTGATGGTTAAATAATCAAATAAATACTAAATATTCATTTAATTAAGTGGACAGATTTATGTGACTACATTTGCCCCTCTTTGAGACGGTGCGGTTTTATCGCGTTGTTTGAAAGAAAGAAAAATAGGTGTGAAGAAATATGCCCCATAAATGTAAATTTAATGGGTGGTATGCCCCCTCGAGAGATGGGCCGATTTTTTTTGAAAAATCGGGCGATCTCTTGAAAAGGAATGAAAAGTGGAGGGGAGGTAGAATAGAAGAAATTAGAACTAATGATGAAAGAATGGGAGAAAATGGAGTGAATATGAAGAAACAACAAGCCAATAGGTACCCTGAGGTCATGCAAGAGATACATAGCAGATGTAGTGTGGGGTTTGGATTGATGCTATACAATTGATCAAAATTGGTTGGACAATCTGGTGCAATTGGTTTAATTGCCCCGATCAAGTCAAAGCGTGACAGTTGATGTCAGTTGGTCACTTGGACATGATAAAGTCTGAGTACGTGAATCAAAGTGACCTGATGCGACTTAGGCAATTGATGTAATTGCCCAATGAAGTCAAGGTATATGAAGCAAAATACTCGTTGAGATGTAGACAATTGATGTAATTGTTCGTTGGATTGTGTTTGATTGGTTGATCAATTGATAGTGTGTGCATGTGATGGATGGTTGTGGGGAATCATGGCAGCCCCGTTGAGACTAGGTCATTATGATAAATGCCTGATGTAGTCTAGGATTACCATGATTGATTACCTGTTGAGACCCAAAGATACTTGATCAGAGTATCTATTGATAGTCTAGGTGTGTGGGAGTCGATGTATCTATGTAGACAGAGTAACTGGCTTAATTTTGTGGATGAGTGAGGATGGGAAGCGATGAAGGGATTAGGATGATGTTGATGATCAAGATAGGGAGGGTGAGGGGGGATTTGATGTTAGATAGAAGATATGGAGGACTAGGACCGAGTCCTATGGAAGAAGAGGAGTAAAATAGAGTATGAATTATTATGACTATGTATGCATGATATGCAGCTATTATGAATGTATGGATGGGTGGAATGCAACGAAATGCAATATATACAGATGAGATGGAATGACGATCCATGGTGCTTTATTTTTCATCATTGAGCTTTAAAATGTTGTAAGAAAATACAAGCAACTTGACATAAAGATTCAAGATGACCAGAGTATTTCTTACATGGATTTGATATAGCAAGTTAATACAAGCAACTTGATATAATGGATCAAGTTGACCTGAGTATTGCTTGCAGAACAGATAAGGATTATCTCCTTTCATGCATGACTTGGAATGTCCTCCTTGATCTTAGGTTGATCATATCCTGAGACAAGTGCATACCATAATAAGAGATAAAACCTTTATCCAGTTTGGATGAGGTAGGAGGAACCAAAGAAAGAGCATTGTACCTGCAAACAAATAGTATATACATAAAGAATAAAGAATATGGATCCTTGGTAATGGTTCATGCCCATATGGTCGAGGTATACACTGTAGTCAGCAAGCCATAGTGATCTATGATTGCATTTGGCATAAGATCACGTTGCTTGGTGAACTTCCCACATAGACACCATTAGTACATGCCCCAGAACTTCATCGGAAATGATGCGCAAATTATACAAAATAATGTTGAAAGATCTTGATATAGATAAACGAATGATTGTACTCACAAATCAACCAAGTATTTGATAGCTTAACATAATTTTCTTGTCAAAGAAAACGTCACTTTTGTCTTTGTTTTGGTAAGGAAGGATGCATCCTTGTTGAAGACAGTTTTGAGTGTTGATGTTGATTGTGTGATTGATAGCTTAACATAATTTTCTTGTCAAAGAAAACGTCACTTTTGTCTTTGTTTTGGTAAGGAAGGATGCATCCTTGTTGAAGACAGTTTTGAGTGTTGATGTTGATTGTGTGATTTGATTGATAAATGGTCATCGTGTGAGTATTATGTCAATGTTTGCTTTGTATCTGCTCGGATGAATATGTACAAGGTGTTGCCATGTTTTTGTTTTGATTTTCGATGGTTTTTCATTGTTTTTGGATTTTGTGAAACATTTTTGAATGTTTTTGGATTTTGTGAGACATTTTTTAATGTTTTGGCCAATGAATCATAAGTAATGTACAATCTACTTCCATCATCTAGATTTTAAGGGTATTGCCCCCAAGTGTAGACATGACTATGATAGAGTGGGATGCAAGACGCATGAAGTACTATCTCTGATTACAAATCAAATAACAAGCCATGGTTTGGATGGATGGATGTGTGTATGTATGAATGGGATGCAAGACGCATGAAGTACTATCTCTGATTACAAATCAAATAACAAGCCATGGTTTGGATGGATGGATGTGTGTATGTATGAATGTGATCGCAACGAGCCTGAAAGATACTAGAGCCATTGTCTTTATGAGTGGTGCCTATTTGCCAGGTTTTCACCATCGCACTTACCCAAGGTGCCATCGGAGTGGTTGTTCACCATTTGGATGTATGATTTTTCTTTACTTTTTTGAATGTTTTTGTATTTTCTTCGGGACATTTATCTGAATGTTTTTGGATTGTTTTTCTGTTATGTATGAGAGCCTGATACTCTATACAGCTTTATGTATAAAACCATTTGAGGTGCATGCTGTTGATCGGATCTGCTAGCGGTTCTCCTTCTGAAGTAGCCAAGTGATATGCCCCGGACCTAAATACAGTAGTGATAACATATGGACCCAGCCAATTTGATTCAAACTTTCCCTGATGTTCTCTGTTTGGTTGGTTATGAGGATTCTCTCGAAGAACAAGATCACCTACCTCAAATGTACGAGGTTGAACTCGATGATTATAGCTTTTGCTCATGCGCTGTTGATAGGCTTTGAGGTGGTTGTATGCAGCTTGTCATTTCTCATCAAGTAGCTCTAAGTCCTGGAGGCGTGAGACTCTATATGCTTCATCATCTATTAGATTATGCAAGGAAACCCGTAGTGATGGTATCTCAACCTCAATAGGTAAGATAGCTTCAGCACCATAGACCAATGAATAAGGAGTTGCACCTGTAGGGGTTCAAATGCTAGTTCGATATGCCCATAGTGCTAGATTCAATTGAACATGCCAATCACGGCTGGCATCATTGACTGTCTTCTTTAGGATTCTTAATATGTTTTTATTGGATGCTTCGGCCTGACCATTGCCTTGTGGGTAATAGGGGGTGGAAAAGCGATGTTGGATATGAAATTTCTCACAAAGTTCATGGACATCCTAATTTTTGAAAGGAAGACCGTTATCTGTGATGATGGACATGGGCACACCATACCGACAGATGGTGTAGTTGAGGATGAATGAGGTGATCTGCTTGCCGGTGACTTGGGTAAGTGGAACAACTTCGATCCACTTTGTGAAATATTTGGTGGCGGTAATAATGAATTTATGGCCGTTAGATGAAGATGGGTGAATCTTACCCACAAGGTCAAGGCCCCATTGACAAAAAGGCCATGATGTTGTGATTGGTTGTAGTTCCTGGGCTAGTGCGTGTATCAGGTCACCATGAACTTGACATTTCTTGCCTTTTCTGACAAAGTAGTAGGAATCTTTTTCCATAGATGGCCAATAGTATCCACTGCGCAGGAGTTTCTTGGCTAGTGATGGACCACTTGAGTGAGTCCCACAAATTCCTTCATGGACTTCTTCCAAAGCCTTTGTTATCTCACCTTGTTCCAGACATTGAAGGAGAGTACCATCAAGACCGCGTCGGTATAGGGTTTCAGCAATAATGGTATATTGAGCAGCTTGGCGAATGAAGGTTTTATGTTGGTTATTTGATTGGTTGGGAGGAAGGGTGTGATCACGGAGATAGGTGTAGAACTCACCGTACCATGGGGATTCAGAACTGACAAGGTGACATATCATCTCGGATTAGGGGATATCATAAGCGGGGATCCAAAGCTGTTCTACCAAGAACTCGTAGTGTGTTGAATTTTGTGGAAGATCTAGGAGAGATGCGATGGTAGCCATAGCATCAGCAGCTCGATTCTGATCTCTTGGTATCTACTCAAAAGTGATAGTAGTAAATGATGTCTTTAGAGTGTCCACCATTTGCTTATATGGCATGAGTTTATCATCTTTGGTCTAATATTCATCTTTTGCTTGTCGAATGACTAGTTGGGAATCACCATATACTTGCAGTTCTTGTAATTTCCATTGTACGGCTAACCTGAGTCCTATGATCAAGGCCTCATACTCTACTATGTTGTTTGTGCATGGAAATGTGAGCCTGTAAGACTTCGGGATGCTATCACCTTGAGGTGTGATAAACAGAATGCCTGCCCCCGAGTCGTGCCTAGTGTATGAACCATCAAAATATAGTTTCCATGGTTGTATTGTTGTGATCATGAATATCTCTTCATCTGGAAAATTAGAAATGAGAGGATGATCGCCTATGAGTGGTGCATCGGCCAACTGATCTACAATAACTTGACCTTTGATAGCTTTACGGTCCATGTACTCAATGTCAAATTCACTTAGAATCATTACCCATTTGGCCAAGCGACCTGTCAATGCTGCTTTGCTGAGTAAATACTTGAGTGGATCAATCTTTGCAATGAGTTGTACCTTGTGTGTTAATAGATAGTACCTCAGTTTGGTGGCTACCAGGATTACTGCTAGGCAAGCTCGCTCAATAGGTGTGTAATTGAGTTCATAGCCCACCAGTGTGCGAGAGATGTAGTAAATAGCACACTAGTTTCCTTCTGTATTATGTTGTGCCAATAGTACACCCAATGCTGTACTTGTCGCTGAGATATAGAGTAACAATGGTCTACTTGGATCTGGTGGGATCAGCAATGGTGGATTCATGAGATAGTCTTTAAGTGTTTGAAATGCTTGTTGGCATCGGGCATCCCACTGAAAGTGGATGTTCTTGTGTAGCAGGTGTGTGAATGGGTGACACTTATCAGCCAATTGTGCAATGAATCTTCGAATGGATTGAAGCCGCCCTTGTAATGTCCTTAGCTGACTGATATTCTTTGGAGGTGGCATGTCCATGATTGCTTTTACCTTTGCTGGGTCGACCTCAATACCTTTGCTTGAGACAATGTATCCTAGAAGCTTCCCGGAGGTCACTCCAAAGACACATTTCTTTGGGTTGAGTCGAACATGGTATTGTTCCAGTCTATCAAAGATTTTATCTAAGATGTGGAGATGCCCTTCTCTGGTGAGTGATTTTGCTAGTAAGTCATCAACATAATCTTCCATCATGGTATGCATCATGTCATGGAAGATGGTGGTCATTGCTCTTTGATAGGTTGCCCCTGCATTCTTTAGACCGAAGGGTATTACATTCCAGCAGTATGTGCCCCATGGACATGTGAAGGCCATCTTATGTTGATCCTCTGGTGCGATCTTTATCTGATTGTATCCTGAAAAGCCATCCATGAGTGAAAGCATGGCATGTCCTGCTGTCAAGTCTACTATGATGTCGATATTTGGTAGGGGGAAGTCATCCTTAGGACATGCCTTATTCAGATCTCTGAAGTCGGTACAAATGCGGATGCCCCTTTTGGTTTGCCGACAGGCACAATGTTAGAGATCCAATCTACATAATCAATTGGTCTAATGAAACCAACATCTAGGAGTTTCTTGAGTTCTATTTTGACTAGCACTGCAATCTGAGGATGCATCTTGCGAAGCTTTTGCTTGATAGGTTTGGCTCCTTCTGCTACTGTGAGGTGATGCATGACTAAATTAGGATCAAGCCCAGGCATGTCTGCATATGACCATGCAAAGTTGATCTGACGCTTTTGAAAGAACTCTATAAATTTAGGCTGTTCCTCGGGAGTGAGAAGAGATGCCAGATGTATGATATGAGGATTTTCAGGAGTCCCCACATTGTATTCTTTGGTTTCCTCGATGAGAATCATTGATCGTTCCTGTTGTGCATTAGCAGGGAGAATGTCAAACCCTTCATCCTCAGGCACCTCAGAGAGGTTTTCACCATTGGATACGCTCTTTCTTTTTACTTTTGTCAGATCAAACAGTGCCACAATGTGGTTTTCACTGGAAGATCCATGTTTTATTGTTATATTTTTGCAGCTGAAAGGTTTGGCATCCGCCCCGAAGTATGCTGCGCTATTAAGTTCAATGGTGAATCCAGCTTTGTGATCCCCTCTTGGTAGGTTATCCCGTAATTCCAAAAAGTCAATGATGGCCTCATTGTTTTGGAAGAGGTCAAGACATGGGGGATTTGGTTGGTTCCATTCGATGAGTTCAGGGTGGATAATGGGTATTACTTCATCGATTAGGTTAAGTGCGTTAGATGTATCAGTGAGGGTTAAGACGTTATGGTGAAGGTCATTAATGGTACTCTCCCTATCAGAATCAGGCGTAGGATGAGACATAGGGTCTGTGGAAGATGTTTCCAGTTCAGGAACCCAAGTGGTCTTTATCTGTGCTTCTCCATAAACAGGGATGTCTTTGCGGGGTGGAGGTGGTGATGTGTCTTCCTCATCTGAAGTTTTAAGCTGTACCGAATCAAATTCCTATTCATGTGAGTCAGTCTCTGAATCACTTTCCAGCATCCGATTACTATACCATACTAGGATGTCTTTTGAGTTAAACACTGCAGGTGTGATTGGTTGATGTACCTTTGTAGTGATTGGTGTTGTAGGAAGGTTGATGGGGATTAAAGAATCTGGTACAGGGAGTATTGGTAATATTGACTCAGTGGCTTCTGCTGGAACTACTGGTGCCATAGATGTTGCTGCGGGTTTAGATACAGTTGCTACTGCTAATGGTACTATTGATGGGATTGTTGTTGTGGATGGGATTACTGGTTCGCTTGGTGGGATGAATGGTATTGGTGATAGTTGTGTTGGCATTCTGAGCCTCGGTGGAGCAGTAGTGATGGTGTTTGATGCTGCTTTGATAATGAAAGGTGTCCTTTTTGCAATAGGCTGATATAGTGGTTTGCTAGGTTTTCCTTTGAATTTGAGTTTAGGAAAGATCTCTTTTTCAAAGCCTAGGCCTATATTACCTTTGAGCTTTAATTCTGTGAGCAAAGGTTCATGTCGTCCTTTTTTGCAATATCCCAATGCACTTTGACCATCATACCCCATTCTTTGCATAATGAGGAGACCTTTGCCATACTGATCCGTAGGAAGTTTAACTTGTGGTAGATTAGTGGTGATGGGATCTTTATAGATCCATTTTGCTCAGTCCTCATCTTGGGTTTCTTCTTGTTGACTCTTTCCAAGGATGAAAGGCATCAAAGCACATGCGGGTGTGATTAGTGGTTGCTGGAGTAACTGTTGTGGTTTACTATGTGTTCGAGGAGAAGTGGGCATTTGTCCCACACAAAAGAGTTGACTTAAGTTGTATTCTCCAGGACCTTCCTCTACTATTTTCATTTTAAGCTTTTCTTGCTTGGGTATAGTGGTTTTTGAACTGGCAAGAGAGGCTGGACTTATATATGATGTGGAGGAAATGGCTTCTCTATTATTAGGAACGGTAATCTCTGGTTGATGGCTAATATTATGGAAATATGCAAAGGGATTTTCATTGCCCAAGATTGTGATCTCTACACCATTATGTGGGA
The DNA here is from genome assembly GCF_030272615.1 of Cryptomeria japonica. NCBI lineage: Eukaryota > Viridiplantae > Streptophyta > Pinopsida > Cupressales > Cupressaceae > Cryptomeria > Cryptomeria japonica. The sequence goes on from NC_081411.1 coordinate 117,392,584, forward strand.
ACTTGATACATTGATGGTAGGTAGATGGAACGGCTTGCATGGCATGTATCCAAGGTCTTCCTAACAATAGATTGTATGGCAGAGGAAGGTCCAGAACCTGACAGATGATGTGCTTTACCACAGGGCCCACTCGGATTGGTAGTACCACGGCTCCTTTGGATGAACGCTCTGCATCGTCATAGGCTTTGATTGTGATCTTCTTACTAGGATCCACTCGAGGAGAAGTTGAAATAGAAGGACATGACCCAAAAACAACCAATAATGATCATCTGATGTTCAAAAATCCACTTCCATCACAAGATCAAAGGGGTCCTTCCACTTCCAGGCGAGGCATTGATACCACTGATTATACACAAGTTGCGTATAATTACACTGTAAATCATCTGTATGATGCCAATGAACAAGTTGCAACTATAACCTTCAAAAATCCCAACTCAAATTGCAATGTTGTTACGCATCGCGGCAAAGTTACCATAAAGGCAGCTCCACAAGGCACTACCTCTATCCCAAAGTAGTACAATCTTATGGAACAATTAGACAAAACGCCTGTGCTTATATCCATTCTAGAACTATTACGCCTATCGCCATCTCATAAAACTATCTTGGATCAAGCACTCCAAGAGGCGTCAGTCCCTGCAAACCTGAATATAGACCAATTTCAAGCAATGGTTGGAAGTCTAAAGTCATCACCTTGTCTCACTTTTTCTAAAAGTGACAACTCTTCCTTCCAGCAACCTCATAAGGCTTCGCTACACATTGAAGGCTTTATCAACCAGCATAGGATCAATAAGATCCTGAATAAGATCTTTTAATCGGTGACAATTACTTGTCTTGTGTCCCCTCCCTTGGTGGAAATCACAATGTTCAGTATCTCTCCACCATGCAGGTTTGACTTGAGGTTCATAGTTTGATGTTTTAGGGAGAGTGACCAAATTTTGAGAAATGAGTTGTCACAATACTGTTTCAATGGGTTCCCCTAAGGGAGTGTATGTGCGTTTCTATTTTTTGCTAACGAGGTCTAGGTTCATCATGAGATGTGATGCGACCTTGATTAGAAGGAACATTTGTGTTGTTCTAAGGTGGAGGATTTTGTCCTGCAAATCAAACCACAGGTTGTGCATTTTGTATAGTCCTGGCATCCACAACCCCATCATTGACGATATTCTTGTTTTTGTTCCAGAAGCTTGGTTTATCGCTATTGAAGCATGGGCAAGGACCATCCTTTGGTTCATTATAGATTTTGATGAGTCCTTTCTTGATAAGTGCCCTTTCACATTTCAAACCCTTGATGATCATATCATTAAAAGAGTTTATGTCTTTGACATCCAGGTGAAATTCCATTTCTTCATTTAAGTTAGAAATGAATATTTCCACTAGTTCTCATTCAAGTAACTAAAGAGAACATCTACTAGACATTTGACGCCATCGTTGCAGGAATACTGAGAATAGTTCACCTAGTTTTTGTTTGGTGTTGCACAGATCAGCCATGGTGATGTCACGTTCAATGTTATGAGAGTAATGAGCGAGGAATTTTTGGATAAGTTCCTCAAATGTTCTAATGCCACCTGGTAGTCAGGAAAACCATGATGTGGTTGTTCCTCCCAAGCTTTGGAGAAAAGGGCGCATTAGGTATGTGTCTTCATATGCTACTTCGAGACAAGCAGAATGAAATTCTCGGACATGATCGTGGGGATCCCCCTTTCCTCTATATTTTTCAAATTTGGGTGTTTCAAATCCTCGTGGAAAGGGTGGCATATAAAGATTCCTATCAAAAGGATAGGGACAGATGTCGTTGAGTGAGAATTGATTGGTCTTGACACCACTATGAAGTTGTTGGGCGAGATTCTCAACTTGTTGCCACAACATCTCCATTTCATTTGGAGGAGGAGGTGGTGGGTTACCTCAGGGAATATTATATCTAATGGGATCTCTACCTCTTTCCTCTTCATGGCTACTTTGTCTTTCTGATGCTTGTCTTAATTGGGCAAGATCAAAGTCAGAGGGGAGTTTTGCTCCTTCTTGAGCGAGCTTTAAGAAGTGAGCATCCGCATTGCTCCTGAGTATTTTGTCAAAAAGTCTGTTAAAGAGAGGGTTATGCTGGGCCCTTTCTATTGTTGCAGGAGTAGGAGTACTTGGGTTTTTGTCATTCGCATTTCCTCCAAGTGCTTCTTGAAATTCATTGAGATTTTCCTCTTCTTCTTCTTCTATTTCTATTTCTATTTCTCGTTTCCTTGACTGTGATCGGGTTTGAGCCATTTTGCTTGCAAGCTTTTGTTGAAGTTGATTGAAGATGATGATGAGTTGTTTGATGAAATGAAAGATTGATGGTTGGTGATTTGTGTTGCATGTAGATCTGTAGCACTTTTAAGGTAGATGTAACCAAAATTCCTTCTTTGAATTGCTTTCTTGTTTGATAAGTTTTGATGTGATAACGTGTAGAAGAATATGAGATGTGTTACAAATTGAACTACCTAGTAATGAGAGGATTCACTCATGAACTAGTTTTAACCTACATAGATGTGTCTCTTAGGATGAGCTTATCCTAGATGTAGAAACAATCTAAAAAGTGATGTGATGTGTTTGATTCAAGCAATATCTAAAAGAGAACTTTGGGACAAGAACCTCTTAATGTTTTGAGAGTTGGAATGAATTGATGATGAAGTGATGATGGATGAGTAAGATAATGGATGAAATGTTTTTAACTTCAATAAAAACTTTGTGTCACAAATGGGACAAACTCTACCTCTTCCCTTTCGGGTGTTGGTGGTATTTCTCGAGCTGTGTTGTATGTGATACAGATGTTTGGGAAGAAGTTGGGATTAATCTTACCTCCTTGGTTTTTGTGATAACTCAAAGCTCTATATTGCATAAAAGCTCTGTAGTTCAAAGTCTCTGAATCAAATTCATTTGTTTTGCCTTGAAGGTAGAGATGCATGTGATGCAGAAAAACTCGATGGGAGACAAAGATTTGTCTATTTATATAGAAGAATTTCCTCCTTTTGAGCAAAGCCTTTGAGCTTAATGGTCTTCTTTTCAAGTTGATATTCTGATGACGCTTCTTCTTTTGCAAGATGTGAAGAATGGTCATAAATTTTGACTCTTTGTTGTTTGCACTTTGTTTCTGATATTGTTTGGTTGTTTTCAGAAATGTTTGGTTGGATGAATACTTTGTTTTTGGGATTGATTTTCTGATTTTTTTTTTTGACAAGAAAACAAAGCAAGCACACAAACACAAGAATGTTGCCCTCAAAGGCACAAATGAGTATGGGTCTAGATCAACCCAATCCTTGGACTTGTATATGACCCTTCCTTTAGATGTATTTTAAGGTGTATTTCCAAAGCCTGAAGTCGGCTCAATTTGTACTTGGTCTTTAAAACGAACACACTTCAAACACTTTTTATCCTTAAGGTCAAATGGCTAGTTGTGATAAATTTAGCCCACATCTTGATATTTCTTCGACTTTGGTACTACATACCTTATGAATCCCACCTTGGTAGGTAAGGATGTGATATACTAAGTCTTGCACGAGCATAACAAATAGATGATCCCTATGATGGGGGAGTCACCACTTTTATCAAGCCACAAGTGACTTTTCAAAAAGCTATGTTTCTACTCAAGGAAATATGTATGGTGAGTATCTTGGAAGCAAAACCATCTATGCTCTTGCACTAAATTATATCACAAATATCCTCAATCAATAGAACGGGTGGGCTACTACTTAAAGGTGTTTAGTCATGTTCGATGTTTTTGGACATAAGTTCATTTTGCAATGACTCACTTAAGAGCCTTGTAACTGGTGGTGGGGCCCATTTATCCTTTCGGCCAGTTACACTATAGGAATAGCTATACCCAAGGCTACAGCTTTCACTCACACCTGATTTCTATAGCAGCTCGAAGGATTTACCACTCGAGGTCGTTCCCAAGAGTATCGATCCCTTGGCAGGCCTCTCTTAAAAAGATAAAATTTGAGTGTTACTAACACTTTTCTCTTGTACCTAGGACCACGAGAGCCAAGGGAGAGGATAGTGTGTGTTAGAAGTAGGAACACTCGACCAACTCCTTTGCACAAGTGTGCCAAACACAAAATTCACTTGTTCCTTTTACCTTGTCATCGCAATGATTTTCTATCTATTTGGAAATGTTGCTCAAACAATCATGGTGTTCTTTTTAATTTTCAAAGGCAATTGTTTGAGTAAACTAGAATTTGAAAATCCTCGTCAACTTAAAAAACATGTTTGCATGAAGTAAAATTGCTTTAAAAATGAGACAAGTTGATTGTGAATTTTATTTGCACCAAAAATGGAAGTGTGGATTGTGAGTTTTAGCTTGATGCAAGAAATAAAATTTGCCTTGTTGGTTTTAAGCACCAAAAGAATTTGTTCCTAACTTTGCAAAAATAAAATAAAATTTGCATGTTTGTTTTTGTGATTCTTTTTAACTTTGAACAAATGTGATTCTTTTTAGAGCTCTAAATGAAAGATGTGGTTCTTTTTAAAACTCTGAATGAAAGTGTAGTTGATTTTAACCCAAAAGGAAAATGAATTTATTTTATCCTAACTTGAAAGACAAAGTTAGCAATATGAACAAATTTATTTCCTAAGCTAAAATTGCTAAAAATAATGCTATTGTAGGGGTTAGTTAAAACCTGCACAAAAGATAATTAGTTAGAAAAATCTGCATGTTTTGGTGGGCTTCTACAAGCCTAAAATTTTTGGTTGTTGGTTACAAGGAATTTTCTTACAACTCTCTGTTACAATAGCTCTACTCTGTGTGAAAATAGAAGTGCTATTTAACATGAAAGAGCAACAATATAGACAATAGCGCTAAAGTATCAATTTGCGAAGGTGCTAAATTGAGAACAAAAACGCAAGAGAATGACCTGTGTGTCAATTAAAACATTCAAAAGTTAGTAGTCTTCAAAATGATTGCTCTTTGATTCACGTCAGGTTCACCAAATGATGCTCTGCAAAAAGGATTAGAAAATCTATTTGATGGCAACACACACAAGAGCACAAGAAACAAACGTTAGTGTTAGCAACAAAAGATTATCCTAAATAGGCATATCAAGAGAGATATTAAGCATGAAATAGAAAGCATATAAACATAGAATAAAATAGCTAATCAAGATGCTCATAGTTGCTCTTCCCTTGTTCCTCTCCTCTCCAAGTCCCAAATGAGTGTAGCTCTTAGCTTTTAGCACTATCCATGGATGCCCTATGGAGATTCAAGATAGTTGAATATGATAAGCAAATGCTATGCAAGTGTAGACAGTGATGCTATGAAAAAGCTCTATGCTAATACCTTTATAACAACAATACTCTAATGCTTCTTTTTTTTGCTTGAGGAGAAGGGTTCTATTTATAGAAGAAATGGGGAAATGAAGGGTTAAGATTGAGTAATCTTAACAAGGGTTAGGATTGAAAGATATTCAATCCATGTGAGACTTTCAACCCAATCCCATGTTGACAAGTGTCACCATGAGGAGGCTTGAGATGAGAGATAAGGAGCATTAAATGCTTGAGGGGACATGATGGCTACCCTAGTCAAAGAAATAAATGCTTTGAAGAGACACATGGGTTACATGAGGGTTAAGTTAGGGGTCAAAGTCCTTAACCATGGGTGCAAGTGGAATTAACCATTAATGGTCATGTAAGAGCCATAAGTGGTTTGGAAGACTTTAGAGGTTAATTTGTTGAACACACAAAGCATTAATTGCTTTTCAAAGACTTTGGAGTCTTTGAGAAGTGACTCCAATTCGCTTAGGAATGTGACAATATTTAGGGGATGGATTAGGTTAATTAGGAAAGGTTTAGAAGAATCTAGAAGGGGTTTAGGCATGCAAGTGGATTTTGTAGGAAAATGCAATTGGGAGGAATTTTGGTATTTTCAATTAAAATAAAATCATTTATTTCAATTAAATGGTGTAATTTGCATTTGGATAAATATTCAAATAAATATTAATTTATTTAAATGAGAAAAAGGAAGCTAAAGCATTTAAAATGCTTGAAGACTTTGAGGGAAACCATTAAAGGCTTGAAGACTTTAAGGAAAACCATTAAAGTCTTAAGAAGACTATAGAAGGAAGCCATCAAGTTTGAAGACTTTAAAGCCATTAAGTTTGAAGACTTTAAGGGAAACCATTAAAGGTTTGAGAAGACTCTAGAAGGAAGCCATTAAGTTTTGAAGACTTTAAGGGAAACTATTAAAGGTTTCAAGTGGGTGAGGATAAATAGGATTTTAAATAAATAATTTATTTAAAATAGTTGTGCAACTTGCATTTGTAAGAACATGCAAGTGGGTGGAGGATAAAGGTGATTTAAATAAATGATTTATTTAAAATAGTTGTGCAACTTGCATTTGTAGGAAAATGCAAGTGGGTGGAGGATAAAGGTGATTTAAATAAATGATTTATTTAAATGTGAGAGGTGGGATTTTGGGGGAATTTAAATAAATATTAATTTATTTAAATGTGAGAGAAGATTTAATTAAATAAATATGATTTATTTATTTAATTAATGGTCTAAATTTGGTTAAGTGAATTAAATCAAATAAATTGAATAATTTATTTAATTAATAGGAAAAGAGGGTTAAGATGAATTAATTAAATATATTAATTTAATTAATTATTGATTGATGGTTAAATAATCAAATAAATACTAAATATTCATTTAATTAAGTGGACAGATTTATGTGACTACAGTTATCATTCACTTCATATCCAAGCTTAGTGACCCATATGGTCCTTGGTTCCATTGCCTCCATGAGATTTTCATCAATCTTTACCATAAAACAAATATCAGTAGAGTATTTCTCCACAATGTGCTTTGATATCCTTTCCCTATGTCTCATGTTTTCCTGAAAAGTTTTGAAATAGCCCCAAAGCTTTTCATCCCTACCGGTACCAAGACTAGTGATTTCTTCCTTGATTCACATACCTACTAGTATGTCATGAGCCCAACGCTTCTTCCCTAGATTAGGTAGCTCATTTATGAAGTATAGCATTAAACAAACAATGAGATTTCCAAACCTAAAAGTTCCTTTCTTAACACCCTTAGTTTTGCCAAGATTCAACATTAGTTCACTTCTCAGCCATTCACACAAGTCATATTTTCCATCATTCCTTAGCATTTTGTGTGCAACATGGATACAATAAATGGAAATAGAGTTCAATCGACTAGATTGACTTACCTTGTAGCCGATGATCATGCTTGCAAACTTCACATATATGTCCTTGATGGTGCTCATCCTCATTGATCTTCCATCATGGGTTGCATCGGTGAGCTTCTCATCCTTAGTGTTGGAGATCTTCTTGCTAGGTTCTTGTCCAAATCTGGGTAAGTTGGTGACTATTTGAATTGCCTCCTCGGTGATCATGTAGGGTTGATCCAGCCAGATGAACTCATTGTGAACCCTTCTCAGAACACATTTGATCACCTCATCCTTGAATTCTGGTATGTATAGGATACCGATTAACCCTAGATCCTCAATGACCTTATATTCCAGTTTGATTGTTCCGGAGCTGCCCAGTATCACAGATTGATAGATGCCTTTTATCTCCTATGTGCCTAGATCTTCTAAGGTGTAGTGAATATATGCCCTTACATCTTCTTCATACATTAGACCGTTGAGAACCCTAGAGAATGTTCCCGCAGAGTCTTCCTTATTGGCTATCATGGGAAATTCCTTGAAAACGGGTCTCAGCCTATCCTTGACTTCAAAAACGGTGGGATTTTTAATGAAAATAGGGTGAACTCATAAGAATGTTTCCCACTTTTTTGCCACTTTTGACACTGAGATGAACATTTTTAAAATAATCTTCAACTTCCGAGAACCATAACTTTTAAAATATTAAGAATTTGAAGATGATGTAAATTAGTGATTTGTAGAATTTTGTCTATAGATTCTATATATATTTTTTTGAAATTTTTTTGAATGTTTGTTTTTTTAATTTTTCAATCTCCCTTGAAAAGTAGTTTTTTACAACAAAGTACATTTTTTAAGAGTGATGTGCCTCTCGAAACGCATAACTTTTTTTCTATAAATGATAAAAATTCAATTCTTTCAAATTTTGATTTGTAACATCAATATCCAAGGCTTGCAGTTGGTTTGATAGTGATATGTTGAATATTTTTCATTTTATTAAGTTTTGAAGTCCGACTAGTCATAATTCAGACATAGTTTTAAGTTTGAATACAAAACTTGTTCTATATATATCAAAATTCATTTTTTTTTGTTAGAAAGAAGACATCAATACCTGGGGCATAGATATTTTTTAGAATTTTTTTGAATTAGTTTCCTATTTTTTCCAATGCATTGAACAAAGAAGTTCATGTTCAATGAAAAACCAATATTCCATAAAATTAAAAGAATAAGAACATAATAAATTCACAATGTAATAAAATTATACTCGTTGGAAAACTTTCTCCAAACTTACCACCATCTTATATTTTTGGGTTATCAAAATTATTTCATTCGTGCCTTGAACCAGAGGTCCGAAGGCAAATTTTTCTCATAACTCTGAAAAATTTGGGGAGAGACCTTTACCAAGCAAGTTCGAATGGACACTGGTTCGAGTGAAGGGGGGTTCGAACAGACCCTCCTTCGCTCAAACCACCAAGGAGAAATTGTGACGTGCACATTCATGTAATGATCGGGTTCGAATGAACCCAACCTTTTGTAACTGTCGGCGTTCATTCCAACCTTGGCCAACCCATTTTTTTTTACATCTTAATAGAGTCGTATAAATATACATAAATTTTTTAAATTTTTTTACACACAAATGATTAAAACAATTCACATTTGTGGATGAAAGAAGACATTTGAAAATTATTTTGAGGGCAATAATTTGAAGATATTTGAAGGTTATTTTAAAATCATGGGGAACAAGAAGAGAAGGCAAAATAAGACTTCAAGGAATTATTCTCCCGAAACAGAACAAAGATATCGAGAACAAAGAAGGCAAAGATATCATGATGCAAGTATGTATTTTTTATTTTTGTTTCTATTTAATTTTATATGTATTACATACCAAAAAATGTGTTTATTTGTTAGTATTAGTTAAATATTTTTTATCTAATATTTTTAATGAAAATTATTTTAAATAATATTAATTAAATTTATATAATACAATTCTATCTTAATTAATTCTAAATGATGTTATTTTTATTAAATTAATTGGAAATAGTAGGATTAAAAATAATCTCATTTTAATTAAAATTAATTATGCTTTAATTTAAAATAATATGCACGTAAATCATTTAAAATTAGGTTTTTTTGCAATTAACAACTTAATTTAGTCTGCAAATTTTAGCTCGTTATGGGCGACAAAGGAGGTGTTGGTGCATGGGAAGATGTGGGCTGGGAAGAACCACCACATGTCCCACAATGGGTTTTTAGGAAGGGAAATTGGGTAGATATGGTAGTAACAGCTGGGTGGAGGGAGCATGTTAATTTTTTTAGGCCATCCTCTAGGTATTTTCGGGGCTTTTAGAAGAAACCGGAGGGTTTTAGTTATGGTTAGCCGGAATTGTGGGATTCCACAAACCAGGGTGGTCCTCATGGTTTTTGCAGTCACCTTCGGCAAGGGTTTTGTGGGCATATTCACACCTATGATGGGAAGGTTCTTAATCATAGGTTTTTTCAGAATCCTTTTGTGGGTCGCTTGGGAATAAGGACTATGGAGAAGGGGGGGTAAAGTTTCTTTTGCTGAGATTGTTAAATCCTTGAAGGTGGGTGAGAAGGTGGGGGTTTCAGCTCCTTCAAAAGATGCAGAGGAATTATTGTCGAAACATGCAGATAAGGTTTTACCGGTGGTTTCTCCTAAGTTATGTCTGTAGGGGGATAAGGTAACTGAAAATGTCACTGGCCCTAATCCGGCCAATGGCTCCTCTCCTCAGGTTTGGGATCTTATTTCTTGTTTGGATCTTGATGGGTCTTACATTGCTAATAAAACAAGTAGCTTGCATTCGATTACTATCTTTGGGGTTATTTGGCGTTATCAAATTTGTTTGTCTAAATTGCATCATAAATCGAAGAAACGTTGGTCGGGTATGTGTTATTTGCAATTATTGTCTGCTAATTCATTCATCATTGTTTTTTATTCTCCTTCGGTTAGAACTGAGGTTCTTAAATCTGAATATCACTAGTTTGGGAATAATGCGATCACTGTTTCGGCTTGGAAACCTTTTTTTGTGCCTGATTGGTCTAAACCTAAAATCTGTTCGGTACGGTTTTGTTTGCCTAATTTTCCATTCAAATTTGTGGATCCGGAGGTGTTGAAAATGATTGGTAATAAGTTTGGCACTTTTTTAAATTCTAAATCAGATATGGTGGATGGGGTGGTTCTTGTAAAAATTTGTGTTCTGGTTAGTCCTGATTGTGTTTACCCTAGGACTTGTAATCTTAAATCTAAAGATGGAATTTGGCAGCAACCGATTAATAAGTTGACTAATGATCTCCCTTTGTGTTCTTTAATTGTAATGTGCCTTTTTTTATGGATTTTAAAATAGGCAAGTCCAATAACCCAGAAACAATGGTAAATCATTATGCTATGGCCAAGGATGTTGGTCCTAAAGCTTGTGAGCATTTATTGAACTCTACAACTTTGAATTCTTCTCTCCCAGAGCTTGATGTTAACATATTAGAACATCCTAGGTCTTCTTTGAATTTGAATGGTGTGGAATCTCCCATTAAGCGTGGTAATGTTAACTCTGTATAGTCTCTGGATAACATCCCAAATATGAAAAATAATAATTTGGGGTTGGGTTTTCGGTCTGCTAATGAATATTTGAATAAGGAAACTTCCTCAAACATTTTCATGGGTTGTCCAAATGAGGAACATTTGTTCCAATAGATTCAAGATTTAGTAAAGGATAAAGATAGGAGGGGCAATTTTTTGCCTTCAGATGAATTGGTCATTATCCTGGATGTTAATACAATTCTTCAGGTTAATGAGATTTTGAATACTCATGATCTCCAGCTGGATGAGCATGTAACTGAGTGGGCTGTTAACTCTATTGAGTGTGATTTGGGAAATATTAATAAGTCTCTTCCTTTATCTACTTCTGAGAATCCATTTGTGGTGTTAGCTTCTAAATATTCTGAAGAGATTGTAGGAGAAATGGTGTCACCTAATTTGAGTAAGAAATTACCAGTCATCCAATCAAGCATGATTTTGTCATCTCTAGTGGTTTCTCATCATAGGGGGAGACCTCCGAAAAACCGTAAAACTCGAATGGAGATTGATGCGGGTATTCAAAAGACCTTGTCTGCATCTCCTAGTGATAGGCTACGGAAACATTCTTTTTCTTTGGGTAGATCTAAAAAGCTAGGTCTTTTTTTCTGAAACATTGGTACAAAAGGATAAGAATCTAGCCTCTAGCCCCCTGGTTACTAGGTCGGTGGCTGTTAAGAGGAATTTGCAGAATTCCTTTGGAGATAGCAAAATTTCTCCAACCTTTGGGAAGAGGGGAGCATCTACCTCCCCTCGAGGACAATGAGGATAATTTCTTGGAATGTTAGGGACTTAAACACCCCTAACAAGAGACACTTAATTAAGTCTCAGAATGACTTAATTAAGTGTGATGTTTTTTTGCTTCAGGAAACTAAGTTATCTTTAGAATCTACAGATGTGATTTTTTCTTCTTGGAAAAGGTGGAAGCATGCATTTGTTTCTTCTTTAGGGGCCTCAGGTGGTTTGGCTCTTTTGTGAAATAGTTATAATATTGACCTACAACTTGTTGCTTTTGATACTAATTGGATGTTGTCTTTTGTCGAGAGTAAGGCCTCTAGTGTTAAATTTTGGATTTTTAATATTTATGCTCCTTCAGGTATTCAGGATAAATGTAAATTGTGGAGAAAGCTTGGAAGGATCTCCTCTCCTTTGAGATAGGCATATTTTGTTGTATTTGAGGGATATTTTAATGCTATTACTGATTTAGGGGAGAAGAGTGGTGGTATTCTTCCTAACAAAAGGATAATGGATGATTTTGGGACCTTCATGGCTGATGTGGGTCCTTTTTATTCTAAGACTTAGAATGGCATTTTTACATGGACTAATATGAGAAGGGGTTTTTCTCAAATAGCTAAGAGATTAGATAGGTTCTTATTATCTGTAAATTGGATTGATTCGGATGTTGATTTCTATTCTTCTATTCTTCCTAATCCGGGTTCAGATCACTTTCCAATCTCCTTCTCCATTCTAGAGGACACACCTCTTAACAAGTCTTGGTTTAGAGATCCCTCTTTTCTACCTTTACTTAAAAAATGGTGAGAGTCTACTCCTTTTGTCTCAGGTTCTAGAATGTTTTAAATTGTTAGAAAGCTCAGCTTTTTAAAATTAAATATTCAAGAATGGAACTTAGTTCAGTTTAAGAATATTTTTGAAGAAAAGAAGAGAATTCAAGATATGATAGAATGTTTGAATAACCATGTGATTCAACATGGGATGGTTCCTAGGGTTTTTGATGAACTAAAGTCTCTCAAATCTTAGCTTGATGAGATTTTGGCTAGGGAATAAATTTATTCAAGACATAATTCTAGGGAATTATGGCTTTCAGAGGGGGATAGGAATACAAATTTTTTTCATTCCTCCACCAAGTTGAAGAGGAGTAGGAATAGGATTGCTTGTATTCAGGATCAGTAAGGTCAATTATTGACCAAGTAGGATGATATTGCTAAGGAGGCTGTTAGATTTTTTAAAACCCTTTTGTCATCAGAAATAAGTGATCTTAGAAACTTCAATTATCATGTCCCTTCTTTGGTAACCATGGAAGATAATAAGATGTTAATGGAACCTTTCTCTCTAGAAGAATTTAAACAAGCATTTTTTTTCTATGAACCTTGATAAAGCTCCTGGTCCTTATGGTTATACACCTTTGTTTTTTCAGAAATGTTGGGACTTTGTGGGTAATTATGTTTTATTGGCTCTTGAGGAGGCTAGGCGGAATAGGTCTATTTTGAAAGAACTGAATACTACTTTGATTTCTATTATTTCTAAGAAAGAGGATGTAAAGTCTTTTCTTGACTTTTGGCCTATTGCTCTATGTAATACCTTATATAAAATATTTACTAAGGCAGTTTCTATAAGATTAGCAAAGATTTTACCTAAGATTATTTCTTTAGAACGAGGGGGTTTTGTTCTAGGGAGGGAAACTGCTAAAGGAATGACTATGGTGCATGAGGTGTTGCATTCTATCTCCTCCCATAGGTCTTCAACCATGATTCTTAAGCTCCATATGATGAAGGCCTATGATAGAATAGAATGGAAAGCTTTGCGTAAGGTTTTGTTGAGGTTGGGTTTTTCTTATGCTTGGGTAAAATGGATTCGCTCATGTATATCATCTGCAAGATTTTCAGTAATCCTCAATGGTTCTCCTTGTGGTTTCTTTTCTTCTTCCAGAGGTTTGAGGCAAGGAGATCCCCTTTCTCCTTTTTTGTTTATTCTTCTTCCTGAGTCCTTTAGCTAGGCAATCAAGGTTGCTAGATTGGGGGGTCTTTGGCGAGGTATTAGGATTCAAAATTATCCTCAAATCATTTCTCATTGTCTATTTGTTGATGATAATTTGGTTTTTGGTCATGCTTCTTTGTTAGAGGCTAAGATAATTACAGGTATAATTTAGGAGTATGCTTCCTTTTCTGTTCAGAAAGTCAATATTGATAAGTCTAAAATTTTCTTCTTAATACTTCACTGATTGTACAGAGGAGGTTGCATTCCTTTTGGGGTTTTCAGATTAGTAACCTTCCCTGTATATATCTTGGGGTTCCTTTTTTGTTAAGCAAGATAAGTTTGGTTTTTTGGGATAAGGTTATTTCGACCATTTCAAAAAGAATTCTTTCTTGGGGTCATAAATGGTTGTCTTTAGTGGTAAATTGATATTAATTAAATTTGTTTTGAATTTTGTCCCTATTTATTTAATGTTGGGATTAAAATCTCCTAAATTTGTTATTGTAAACTTGCAAGATACCCTAAGGTCCTTTCTTTGGAATAATAATAAGGATGGCAAAAAGAGGTTGCCTTTGGTTGCCTAGGATAAAATTTGCCTTCCTCAAGATTTAGGTGGCACTGGTGTTTGTAATTTGGAGAATCAAAATTTAGCCTTAGGGGCCAAATTGATGTGGAGATTGTATGAGAGGCCAAACTCTTTTTGGGCTCAGATTATGTTTGCTAAATATCTAAATAATGGTTCCAAAGAGAGTATTTTCAAATTCTCAAATTTACCTTCTGGTCCTGTCATTTGGAATTTCTTATGTAAATGTAGAGCAATTATTATTCCCTGTCTCTCATGGGTTGTTCATGATGGAAGGAAAGATAGGTTTTGGGATGAATCGTGGAATGGACATTGCTCTTTGATTAGTATTAGAGATTGGTCTCCCTTGATTGGTCTCCTCACTTCTCTTTGGGGTGTGTTTGTGGCGGATTATTTTGATATTGTTAAGAATGGTCCTCTATAATTAGCCAAATGGAGGTCGATTGATTTTCTTGATGTGGATCTGCATTTAAAAGTAGAGTTTGATAAGATTATGAGTGAAAGGTTTGTTATTCTCTTAGATTCTAAGGATGAACTTATTTGGACTGGAGTGCTTTTGGTAAGTACTCTGTTAAAGATGGTTATCTCTCCCTTTTACCTGCAAATTCTTGCTCTTATTGGCCTTACAAGTTGTTTTGGCACTCGGCTTGTTTACCTAAAGTTGGTGCCTTTGCTTGGTTGGCCATTTAGGATAGAGTTCTAATAGGTATGAGGTTGGATATACTAGGCATTACTGCAGTTTTTCCATGCATTCTATGTAATAAGAACCTTGAGTCTTCTTCACATCTCTTTCTGCATTGTGATTTTGCTTATGACTATTGGAATTGGTTGTTGAGTAAATTGGGCTTATCTTTTGTTATTGGTAAGGATCTGGCTTCCTACTTTTTATGTTGGCCTCTCTTGTTTGCCTCTTATTTCTATGCATTCCTTTGGGTTGTTTCTCCCTCTATTGTCATCTTGAATATTTGGCTTGAATGAAATAATAGGATTTTCAAGAAGGTGAGTTCTTCTATATCAGATGTTCTGCAAAAAATAGAAGCCTCTATTTCGGAGGTTGCTTTGTCTTATATTTATAAGAACTTGGGTAATCAATCTTCCTTTTTGCATTGGGATAATAGGGTTACCAGGGTGTGGGAAGATCTCTCAATCTTACCCTCTTAGGGCTCAGTCTCCAAGAGTAATAATTCCTTTGCGATGCGGTTGTTGGCCAAGTGGAAACCTCCTCCTTGGGGACATGTCAAACTTAATTTTGATGGTGCCTCCCAGGGAAATCCTGGGAAGGCGGGGGTTGGGATGGCTATCTTTGATCACAATGTGCAACTCATCCTTGCTAAATGTCATAATATTAGTTTCAGCACTAATAATTTTGCAGAGTATCAAGCTTTATCCTTGGGTTTGGATATGGTAATCTCTTTAAAGATTAAAAACATAGTGATTGAGGGTGATTCTATGGTTATTATTCAGAGCATCATGAAGAAGAAATGAAATTGCTAGAAGTTGTATTATTTGCTTGATCATATTTTACAAAAGTTAGATTCTTTTGATTCCTTCTTAATATGTCATTGTTATAGGGAAATTAACACAGTGGTAGCTTTTCTGGCAAATCTTTCCATTGATAGCAAGGTTCATTTCCGATTGCTTGATTCTAATGAAATTCCTTCTAAAGTTTGGGAAGGAGTTCAAAATGTTTAAATTCTTTGCATATCATCTCAGTGTTTGACCACCCTCCTTGATTTGCCAGGCTTATGTTCATTTTTACGATATGAATGACTTTGTACATGTCTAATATTTGATGTAGAAATTATATTTCTATTTTATGTATTCATCATTTATGATGCCATTCATAGGGTGAGGGTGTGGGTATTCATGATATATTCAAGGTGGTGACATGTGTTATTTTAATGGTTTTTGTTCATGCTTTCATGGAAAAATGGCACGAGTGATATTTTATTATAAGACACATACTTGGGCTATTATTGTTTGATGATGTTTTGTACTACCTCGAAGCTCGTTATATGTGAGTTTTGGTTGTGACAGGTTTGACATTATTTTATGATGTGTATAATCATTTGTTGGTGTTTGTGTTCTCTCCCACTTGGCTTTCATTGATGGCTATCAGGTTTTCAATGTTGTTATTCTATGTGAAATGTCATATCATGGCAGTTTGTAAATGTTATTTCATCATAAATCTGTTGTCGCCATTATGGTAAGTTGATGGCAGTATTTTGTTATTTCTCCCATGCATTTTCATTTCATTTATTTAGTTTGTGGAAGGCTGCATTTTGTTTTACATGTTTTGTGAGATTTTTGGAGTGTTTGCTTCTATAAATGTTGACTATCTTGGCTTTCGGAATATAGAGTGGTGCTTGAATTTGGGGTTTCAGAGGAAGATAATATCGATAATTTTGAAAAGCTTGGTAAGGTTTTTAACCTGTTTTCTCCTGAGGTGGCTTTCGAATTCTGCAAGCTTTTGGGATGTCATTGATTGGAAATTTGCCCTAATATCTCTTATTCTGAGTTCTTGTCTTAGTTTGTTACAATTTGTTATGATGTTTTACTTGATGTTGATTTGGTTTGCCTCTTGGTTTCCACGTTCATTTTTCCATCAGTATATAATCAGGATATGGTTTTTTCTGCCTAGGATGATTATCATTTTGATGTGGGGTCTTTTTATTATGGTGGTTTTCTTCCTCGCCATGAGATCTTGGGTAATGGCGGGTTTGGTCAATTGTTGTTTGAACTAAGAATGGGGATGATATGTGATACCATGGATGATACACAAGCTTCTATGGATTTTCTTCTGGATCGGGTTCTTGATCAGTTTGTCGATAAAGCCTGGGTTGTTTTTGAGGCTTTTCATTCACTAATTTCTTTGAGTTTCTTGTTCTCTGCTCCTGCTCGGTTGGAATTTCCTCTAAGGGTTGTTCCTCCTCTGGAGGCAGCTCATGATCCTCTAGTTGAAAGCACTAGTTCTTGGTTTTTATATGTCTGACTACTATATCTTGGAGTTGTGGTATGGTTTTTTTATGCAAATATGGATAATTTTGGCTTTATTCAATTTTTGACATGCTGGAGATTTGAATCCTTGGTACCCCTGTATGATTTTCTTGAGGAGTTTCTCTTAGATATCCAGCTATTCATTTTGTAACCATTCGATGCTCCCCAATTGGCATGAGTTTATGGGCTCTTTGGTATTTCCACATGATCTTCTCAAGGAGATAATTTTATTATCCAACTCTTTATTTTGTAGCTAGTTGGCTTTGTATCTAGACATGTCCTATGTGACCTCTTTGTATACTTTCATTTTTATGGGGTGGGTGGGTTTTTTGGATATGTAATAGATTATGTAAGGGTAGTTTTAGTTTTTTATTCAAGGCTATAACCAGAGGTTTTCTTGCAGGTTCTTTCCTACTGGTATGCCATTTTAATCCGTTGTAAAAATTATGAAATATAATAATAAAGTTTAGTGGCTTGCCCACTTTTATTAAAAAAAATGAAAATAATATGCATTTATTTGTAAATTTCAAATTCCATTAACTTGCTTGTTGTGTAATTGACATTTTCTCCCCCCCTTAAGTCCATTTATAATAGATCATGGTTTTAATTTAAAATTTATATCATTAGGACCCCTCTCTTTCCCATTTATTATATATAATTTATAATTTAATTTAGATAGTCCATAAATATATAATCTAATTTAGATTTTGAAACCATGGGTCTTTATAGTTTAGAAAACACTTCAATTGGTGCTCTAAATTTAACAAACTTGTCTTTTGTGTCTTCAACAATAGGCTCTTTTTTTATATATACTTAGAAAGGGGCCTGCCTCCTGAGTAGCCCTTAAGGCTCTGTGAGAGGAAATGACCCAAAGTGGTAACAAGCTAAATCCAAGCTCTTCCAAAACACTATAAATAAATGTGTTTATGACTACAGTTGCAAGAAATGGGTGTTACATGCTACTATAATGGTGTTATGACTCCCCATAGACCCTATAGAGTGCAACATCTATAGGATGGGAGGCCTTGCATTTAATGGAGCCTTACACGCTGTTGATTATAGCCACCCGAACGAATGCCCTTACTAGACACCTTTTGTTTTAGAAGACAAAAACCTTCTAGTTGTTGGCACGGGAGGTCAAACCTTTGAAGCAACTCACATTCTTATGGTTCTTAGTAGAGATACAAAGCTCACCATGGTGAGTTTTCATGGGTATTGGTGCTTGGCTACCCCAGAGAAGTGAGTGTCGTGGAGGGGAGCCAGTGGGGTCAAGCACCTAAGTATCCGCTCTGAATTGTGTAGCTCGAGGTAACCCCCAAATGAGATTCAACAACTATTGTCTCATCTAGCCCTAGGATTTGTACTTGCATGATCAAAACAATCAAACACTTTCAAACAAACAAACATCATGTCTTCTTTGTTTTCAAGTGTATGCAAAAATATTTCACATTATACTTGAGTCACCTTAAAACCTATATTATGTGATATTAGGAGGTCTATTATGTGATATTAAGACCTATTATCTACGATAATACCTATCTTAAATATGACATAATAGAGCCTATTATGACATAATATGCCTTATTGTGACTTAATAACATGATCATGTATGCAAAAACATTTCACATTATATACTTGAGTCCAAGCCTTAAGACCTATATTTATGATATATTAGGGCCTATTATGTACATGTGATAAATTAATGACCTATTATCGCATAATTTAGGTCCTAATATTTGCTTAATATCTTGTCTTAAGGGGAGTCAAGTATAATGTGAAATTTTTTTGCATATCTGGTCATGTATTGTCATAAAATTAATAAGAACTATTATGTCATAATTTAGGTTCTAACTTATATCATATTTAAGACCTACTTAATTTCATGTGATAGGTCCTTTAATATCACATAATATATCTATCTTAAGGGGAGTCAAGTATATTAATGTGAAATGTTTTTGCATACGTGGTCATATTAAGTAATAATAAGGCCTAAATTATGTGATATTAGGACTTATTATATGTGATTAAATAGGTCTTAAATGTGACATAAATTTAGAGCCTATTATGTCATAATAGGTTCTATTTAGATGACTTGATGTATGCAAAAACATTCCACATTATAAGTTCAAGAGTCCCCTTAAGACCTATATTATGCAGATCATATTAGGACCTATTACATGTGATACTAGGAGGTCTATTATGCAATAATAGGTCTTAAATATGACATAATAGTCCACCTATCATGACATAATTTTTAGGTCTTACTAAATGTCTTGAAAATTTGGTTTTAAATTAATCTTGTAAATTCGTTGCATTAAAAATATTCTCTATCATCTTAAATTATGTGTAGAATGGGCTTGAGAAGAAGGGAGTTCTGAAGTGGGAGTCAAGGCAAACAAACCTATTGAAGAACATAATATAGTTGATGAACATAGGGAGGAGCTTGCCCAAGTTGAACCAATGGAGGTTGAAGGAGAGGGGTTAGGATATTTACCTCCTACCACCAATGTGGATGAGCATATTGTGGATCTAGCTAAACAGGTGAGGAGAAATATTTCTTATAAAAATTTAGATCATTTACTTGAAATAGATGTGGATGAGTTGAAATGTCTCAATGAAGAACCTAGACATTCTAAAAGGAGGTTAATGAATAAAAGTGCAAAATAAATAATGTCTCATTTCTACAATCTTGATACTACATTAGAGAAAGCTCAATTATTATCAATTGTAATTACTTGTAAAGACTTAATAGATCCACTGAAATTGTTGGGTATAGATACAAACAGTCAAAAGAGGAAAACTTCTCAGCTACAAAAATCTATTGTCGATAATGTTAAGAAAGGTTTGGTGAACATTGGTAAAAAATATCGAACAGTAGATAAGACCATTTCAAGAAGAGTAATGTTGACATCTTTAGTAAATGAAAGAATGCCTCAAAAAAGAAAAATCTCTTCACTATCATCTGAGTTTGGTTTTAATAGAAGGACAATATCAAAATATGTTAAAAGGAGAAAGAGTTTGGATGATACTACCTCAGAAGGGAATTGGGAAATTATGTGTAGAGCTCCTCATTCTGATAGAATTGAAGATGTTGTTAGGAACTTCGTGACAAGTTTTTGGAATCATAATACTCGTCCTTCATCAAACAATAGAGATGTTATCAAGCAAAGGATTGGCCCTGATCATTGTGATCTCCATGTAAAACATTGGTTAGACACAACAAAACATGAATTGTATGTGTTGTTTACTAAAACAAACCCTCACATAAAGATTGGACAAACCATGTTTGAACAGTTAAGGCCATATTATGTGAAGGTAAACAAAGTCTTCAAAAATTGTTATTGTCGTTATCATATCGAATTTGATCTATACTATCAAGTGTTTTGAAAGATTGGAGAAGATAGCATGATGGTTATGAAAAAGCTCCTCCTAAATGAACAAGTCAATTCTTAGCATCCATCTTATGTGATAAATCAGATGATAATGCAACTCGTCAAATAAATTGCATAAAAATAATTTGTTGAACATGTGAGGAGTTGGCTAAATTATATTTGAGAGATGAAGATACTAACATGAGGAAGATGGTAAATTGTAGGAGTTACAAGTACAAAAAATTTGAAACAAAATGTGGAAAGGAATCTACAAGGTTAGATTATGTAGAAGAGGAAATACTTATTGGAACATTTATGTAAAATTTTCGTAAGTTGATAAAACCATACATATGCCATGGTTTTTTGACCAAGTGGCAAACAAAACAACTTAAAATATTAAGAGACACTTTCCCACTTGGAACTATTCTATTCATAGTGGACTTCGCAGAAAATTACTCTTTTGCACATCAAAAAGATATTCAATCAAAGTATTACTTTTCAAAGAAAATCACTATTATGTTGCATGTGTGTTATCAACATGCACAGATGGATTTGGATGGTGTTGATAGTACATTTGAAAATTGTGTCATTAAGAAAGAGTACCACTTCTATATTAGTGATGATAAGGAGCATGACATACTTTTTGTACAACTTTTCTTTAAGAAGTTTTTTGAATATTTGAAAGAGAGAGGCATAACAATAGTTAAACATTTTGTTTGGTCTAATGGATGTGTGGCACAATTCAAATCTTTGAGGCCATTTTATGCAATATGTAGATATCATCAAAATGACAAAATAACACATGTTTGGAGTTTTTTTTAGAGTGGTCATGGAAAGGGTGAACATGATGGTGTAGGAGCTTGTATCAAACGTGTTCTAAGAAAGCATCAAATAAATTATATAGGAGATCATATAGGCGATGCACATGATGTTGTTGAATGGTGTAAGAAACACTTTGAGCAACCTAATTATCCCGATGAATCATCATCGAGAACATACTTATCCATTCCATATAGAGTGTTTTCGGAGATAACCAGTACGTGTTCTCTTTTAGTGTTTTATATATGTTTTTAAAATTTTTTAAAAATGTTCCTAGTTCAAATGTTTTAATTTAACAATTTGATCTACATGTATGTTCATGTGTACACATGTACATTTTGCAAATTTGGATAGAAGATCAATGCATGGATGCAAGAGAGTGGAGAGGACAAAATCTTTGTATTGTGTCATGAGTACAGATAATCGCCCATGGACATTGTACACTAAGGATTATTCATGTTTTTATTCTGATTGCATTTTGGAAAACTATATCGATTGCAAGAACCAAGAGCTTGGATATGTTAGTGAATCAAAATTGGTGCCACTAGATGTTTCAGACACATATGAGGATTCAAATGAGGATGAAATCTTTGAAGACATTCCTTTGATTTATGGTGATTATGATCATATTTCAGGATTGATTAAAAAAGGTATACATATGGCGTACACATATATTTAAATTATTTATATATTTATATCCTTAAAAAATGTTTCATACATGTAAATAAATTATATTTAAGTTTTAAATTGAAGTACATGATGTTTTAAATTTATTTAACTTGTTTCAAATTGTAGAAGATATTTTTGCAGTCATAGCAGAAGATGGAAATATAGAAGGTGTTATTATTTATTGTGTTGCAAAAAAGAGAGAAAGAAGTTAACAAAATCTGAAATGAGCGATGGAATGTCCTTTCCCACATGTTTGAACTGATTCTTGATATACATTTAAATTATTTTAAATAAATAATTTATTTTAAACATGCACACATCTGCACATGTTTTCATTTTTATATGTACATAGATTGCTTATGTACAAATTTTTTATAAATCTCATTTCTTATATACATGTACATGTAGGCTCAGTTGTAGTGCAAGAGACATATTTCAAACAAGTTAAAATTGTTCAACATGGGATTCATTTCACTGAATACCAAATTGACAACAAGGTATATCAGTATAGCCACTTGGTCATTGTTGTTGGCCTAATTCTTCATACAGTTCCACATCGCTGGCAGTCTCAAAACTGGAGACTAGATAGTGAAGATCATGAGAAAATATTAAGTGTTATTGAAGAGTAGTTTGAACCACTTGATGTGGTATAAACTATAATTTAGTAAACCAAAGTACATGACATGGTTCAACCCATGAATTGAATAATAATTGATTTAAATTAGAACTTAACTTGTTTTGAAACTCAAGGATAAATTATTATATTTATGTACATTATTAAAGTGTTTAGTTATGGCTTGTGTGGACCATATATTGTTTAGTTAAATATAAAATTTTCAATTATATTAAATTAGGATGTATGAAGTTAATGTATACATATGTTAAATAATACTTATGTGCACGTATGTAAAGTAAATTGGGACATGTCGATGAGTTGAAAATTTGTTAAGGCCTGATGTATGCTCTTAATTAGGATGTATATAGTCTATCTAATTCTAAATGCATGTACATGGACATATGTAGTTTGTAAGTTGTTAAAATAATTTAGCATGTATGTAAAGTAAATTAGGATGTATGTAATTATTTAATAAAAAATGCATGTATGTGTAAATTTAATTAAAAATTTGCATATTAAATTAGAATGTATGTGTAAATTTGATATTAAATTAGGACATGTGTGTGTAATAATTGAAGAGTGGTCTGAACCACTAAGTGATGTGTTGTGAACTATTTAACTTATTTACCTAGAAGTACATGGTGTGAACTATTTAGTACACCTAGAAGTACACCTAGAATTTAAATTATTGAATATGTTCATTAACTTGAGTTTGTTCTTTTGATATGAACAAGTGTGATTTTTTATACTGTTCATGGCTTGCATAGTGGAGTGGATATATATTGTTCACAAATTATTTTAATTTAATGCATATCTACATATACACATGTTACATGTAGTAAAGTTTAAAATTTAAATTATATAAACATCAATCTTATTTTAATGTATAGAACATGTACACAAATTCAATCACATATATATAAAATTTTTAAAGTTTTAGAGAGCATGTGCATGATCATATTATATATAAAGTGTGTTTAGTATTAATCTAACATGTGTGCATGATCATATACAATCTGAATGCAAATGATGCGATATATAATCCAATCCTCAAATGTATAAACTATACATATATAAAGTGTAATCTAACCATACATGCACATGATATATAATCCAGGATCAAACACAATATGTATATAAAGTAAACAATCTAACATACGTGCATGAAATATATAATCTGATCAAACATAAACTGTATAAAGTATAATCTAGTCTAAACTTCATACATGCCTAAATATATAATATGAAAGTCTAAAATGTACATGTATATAAAAAGATAAACAAATGAGCTATAAACTCTAGCAAATCAACATGCATCATGTCGGCCACAAACAGATTGACCATTTGAGGGAGAGTCCCGGTGAGAGTTTGGATGTCTAATAGACCCCTGCAAAAGTAGAATTTATTTAAATATTAAAAAAAAAGATCTCTAGACGTCATATATAACATATGTGCATATTTTTAAAAATAATCAAATCTGACTAGTAAAATTTAAATTAAAATATAAATTGTAATGCACATACATGTACATGTACATATATACAAAAAACCATAACTAACCTATCCACTAACAACCTGTGTAGCATCAAAATAGTCTCTCCTATGCACATGATTAGAGCTCAAGCTAGGAGTGACATGAGCTAACTATTATATATATACATATATACATGTATTTAAGGATTATCCCAGGATCAATTTAAATGATACAGATTAACTTATATTATTTATTATCTAAATTCAATCTAGATATATAGATTTATCGTACATTACAACAAATACATCTTTAAAAAATCTAAACACATGTATGTACATACCTGTGTATCAGGAGTAGGCTGTATAGTCTGATCATGTCCTATGATAATTTCAACCACATCACTCATGCCTGCATATCTCTCTCTGGTTGCACATATGACTAAGGAGTGTAAGGGGCTAACTAGATGACTAGAGATTGTGGATGAAGTGTCTAATTGTAGTAGCATATCCATAAAGCCGGTATGGCTCAAAGCTCGCAGGTGCTCCTCAAATGAATCCAGGTCCTCATATGTGATTTGGACCTGATCAGCTCATATCTCCTCCTCTGCAACAATAAATTGATCTGTAGGTGGGTCAGTACCCATAGCATGCATAGAGTGATATGAATGTTGTGAATGCCTTGGGGTATGTGTCAATGCAATGGTAGCCTGCCTGTCTCTGATAATCTCCTCTCTAACAACAACCAATGGTATCCCAAGTCGAGAAGAAATAAAATGGTAAGAATGTAGTAGGTCCTTGGCTAAATATTGTGACATCTATACATGTCTACCACCTCCTACTATAGCCGCTACCTCATCTGGGGAGGGGATGCTGACAATAATATACTGATCATCTGAATCTCAAACCACCCATGACTAGAAGATGCATGATCTGTGGATGATCTCGAATGTGGTCAGATCATCATATATCTACCCATCCTGTCAGATGATATGGTGGCTACTACTGATGCAATCTATCCAATCCTATCAATTAATTCTCTTTGAGAAGGAATCACAATGTGATCTGCTATGAGGGTGAGGGTTAGGCCTACTGCCGGAAATCTCTAGCCAACAAGGTCCCTATGTCTAGGTGGAGCTCTATCACACCTACGATATGTATCTCTATCAGCAATCATGCCCCTCTCCTATCCATAATATGTTGGAATATCAAGGTAGTTTGGTTAAACCTTACAATGAACCTCAACAAATACCTATTGTGCAAAGTATAATGGTATTTGGTCATTATTAGGATAACAACCATGTGAAACTAAGAAGTGTGGGTTAATCAATGTGCAACCCGTGGATCGATACATCTCATGACCTAATATCATCTCACCTTACCCTTCTCCTGATACTATGGAAAAAATCTCTCCTTGATAGTCTCCTTCGAGACCACCCTCACCACATCAGTAAAAGAATCAGGACCCCTCACCTCACTCCTCAACTATCTATAAATATCATCTATAATCTTAGGTGAGAATGAGGTGTGAGAGACTAAGCAGTCCCTCAATGTCTACAAATTATAAAAAATGGATTTGCATGTACTATTGTACACGCCATCATTATGGGGGTCATCTAATATGACACTCAACCTATAAATCTCATGATCATTGTACTAGAATATGGTAGCAATATCGGGCAATGGAGGATCCTGGTGTGGAGGATATATATCATCAATGTGTGGCTCCTAATCAGGAGCCTGTGTAGGTGCATCTTGGAATGCCATATATCTAGGTAGGTCATAAAGTTAAAATAAATACGTAATCACACACACATGAAGTGCATTCAATTTAAAACAATAAAAATGAAAATCAGTTAAATTGTAGAGAGAGAGAGAGAAATCTTTAATATTGACCTCATTAAAAATTAAAATGTACATATGTGAAGTTCTCACATAATATATATATATATGTGCATGTAAATTTTAAATTATTAAAACATTAATGAGAGAGAGAGAGGAAGATCATTTTCATGACAGAGAGAGAGATAACATTAATTTCAGAGAGAGAAAGATAATTAAAAGACATATATACATTATGTACTAAGTTAAAACATATATAAATTTATCTATATAGATCGTGCATACATAAATTTTAAAAATTATTAAAACATTAATTTGAGAGAGAGGGAGATCATTTAAATCATGACATCTAGAGAGAATCTAACATTAATTTCAGAGAGAGAGAGAGAGATCATTAAAGATATATACATACAAGTTTACTAAATTAAAACATATATAAATTTGTCCTAGATAAATCAAATACATAAAAAATCCAAGAACATGATATATAATTTTTATAAGTTAATAAAAAAAAAATTTAGACCTATATTTTATTGTAATGTATAAATATTTAGAGGGTGATTCAAGCTCTGGGGATTTTAGGCATATATTAAAGCCCTCCAACTTAGACTGAACCTCCCCTTATTTTTCCAATTAGAAAAAAATAGGGATGAATCCCTACTGAGACAAACAATTGTGCACTTTAAACTATATATCAATTATCATGACTCAAGCTTGCAACTACCAATCCCAACAAAACATCAATCATCACAATCAAGGTTTTTATTTGGTAATTATGACTAACTCCTTGTACAATATAGAAAGATATCATATATAGCATTAATCATCATTATGACTCAGCTTGCATAGACATATCTTAGTAGTTTTAATAAGATAGATTCATGCATGACCCCTTATGACCATATATGACCCATTCTAGGACACTATGTGATGGAAAAAGGGTTATGTCATTCACACTAGGATTTTATAAGGGGTCATATGCAGTTCTAATGGGTCATGCATGTGTTAGAACACATGCATGACCCCTTAGGACACTAATGTATGTGATCTTAAGGGATTGATATGTCGTACACACTAGGATTTAATAAGGGGTCATATGTGGTCCTAAGGGGTCATGCATGTGTGTTAGAACACACGCATGACCTCTTAGCAGCACATATGACCCCTTAGGACACTATGTGATCCTAAGGGGAATGTCATATGTACACTAGGATGTTATAAGGGGTCGAGCATGTTTTAGAACACATGTGTGACCCTTTAGGACCACATATTCAACCCCTTAGGACACTGTGCATGCGATCTTAAGGGATTGTATGTCGTAGACACTAGTATGTTATAAGGGGTCATATGTGATGCTAAGGGCTCACACATGTACATTGTTATGAGACACATGCATGACTCCTTAGGACACTAATGCATGTGATATTAAGGGACCGATATGTCGTACACACTAGGATTTAATAAGGGATCATATGTGGTTCTAAGGGGTCATGCATGTGTGTTAGAACACATGCGTGACCTCTTAGGACTACATATGACCCCTTACCTGACACTATGTGATCCTAAGGGGAATGTCATATGTACACTAGGATGTTATAAGGGGTCATATGTGGTCCCAAGGGGTCATGCATGTGTAAGAACACACACGTGACCTCTTAGGACCACATATGACCCCTTAGGACACTATGTGATCCTAAGGGGAATGTCGTATGTACACTAGGATTTTATAAAGGGTCATATGTAGTCCTGAGGGGTCACGCATGTGTTCGAACACATGCATGACCCCTTAAGACCACATATTCAACCCCTTAGGACACTTATATACACATGTGATCTTAAGGGATTGTATGTCGTAGACACTATGATAACATATAAGGGGTCATATGGTCCTAAGGGGTCACATATGTACAGTGTTAGAACACACATGCATGACCCATTATGACCACATATGACCCCTTCTAGGACACTATGTGATCCTAAGGGATACATGTTGTATACAATAGGATGTTATAAGGGGTCATATATGCTCCTAAAGGGTCACACATGTGTTAATGCATGTGTGACCCCTTAGGACCACATATGACCCCTTAGGACACTATGTGATGGATTAAGGGGTATGTCATTCACACTAGGATTTTATAAGGGGCCATATACAGTTCTAAGGGGTCACGCATGTGTTAGAACACATGTGTGACTCCTTAGGACAACATATGACCCCTAAGGACACTATGTGATTCTAAGGGGTATGTTGTACACACTAGGATGATATAAAGGGTCATATGTGGTCCTAAGGGGTCACGCATTTGTTAACACATGCGTGACCCCTTAGGACCACATATGACCCCTTACGACACTATGTCATGGACTAAGGGGTATGTCGTACACACTAGGCTTTTTATAAAGGGTCACATGCGGTCCTAAGGGGTCACGTGTGTGTTAGAACACATGCGTGACCCCTTAGGACCCCATATGACCCCTTAGGGTCCACTATGTGATCCTCTATGGTCCTCAGGGGACGTATAGTGTCATCAGGGACATATGTGGTCCTAAGGGGTCATGTTGTGTGTGTAGTAGGATGTGAAGAGGGGTGACATTGTAGAGGATTTATTTTGTCTAATTTGTTTAAATTTGTTATCTAAGTTTTATAAATTTTTTTTAAATTCAAATTTATTAAGTTTTCTAACGTTTTAATTTATTATATGTAGATTTGTAACATTTTTCTAATTTTTTGTTTTTGCTAAGGTTTTTCTTAATGTTTTTCTAAGTTCGAATTTACAATATACAAATTGACATATACAGTTATTTAATTTTAAAAACAAATTGACATTAAATCAAAACATTAAATTTTCAAACGTTTTTATAAAATGCTGAAAAATAATAAATATACAATTATTTAATTAAAAAATTAAATTAACAAACAAATTACTTAATAATTTTAAAACCAATTTAATAAAGAAAAGACATTATTAAACAAAAAAAAGGTTATTTTGTGCACTTGAAATAATGTAGGTTGAAAGTTGAAAGGTGAGACACGTTGGCTTCTATAGACAGGGCACAATGACGTGGTGTTGATCTTGGCTTCTCTCTAACCCCCTTTGGATGCAGAAAAATATAAACTTGAAAATGACAGTTTAACTGTCATTTTCTATTTTTATAGAAGTTAAAAAAAACAAATTAAAAAGGGGTTTGATCAAACCCCATTTGATCGAACCCACAAACCCCCTTGGGGTTCGATCAAACCCGTGTCTGAGGGTGGGTTCAATTGAACCCGGAGGGGGGGCTCACTCGAACACCCCTAGTTCGTTTGAACCCCCCTCTAAAAAAATTTCCCACCTCCGCCAATTTTCTTCATTGGAAAAAGTGGGAACCATTAATGTGGGATAGCCTAATAGTAGCAGATGATCTGGATGCCATTTTGAAGAAATACTTGAAAAATGATCGCCGATTGGAAGATTTGATTGCTTCTCAGATAGTTGCTGGAAATCCTTTCAAATGCCTTTTCTCGCTCTTAATCGCCTAAAATTTGCCTTTGCTTCCCTCTGATCGCTTGAATGGTGGGTGAGTGAAAATGAATCCACTTTCCCCTTTTATCAATGAGTAAACCCTATTCCTTCACCATCATAAATGCTTAGCGATGTGCCCTACCAAATGTCAGTTTCACAGTTCTATGTTGGGTAAACCTTCATAAATAATTAACACAACTCTCCAGATCTCTTTAGATCTTCTCCGAGGAATATGCAAGATTTGCAATGAATTTACCAACCCCTAAGGCATATGCCTCAGTTACCAGTGGAGTTACCAGTGTAGTTGCATCTCCACTAGGTTCTTCATATTTTCTAACCCATCTCTAGGTGTGATCTTGTTGTATTTCATCTACCTTCTTCTTTCCCTTCTCATTTGCTTTATCATTGCTAATCAGTTTAATCTTGCTTCTACAGTACTTAGCAATATGACCTATTTTGTTGCATGCATAACATGTAACATTGTTCTTTCAAATTGCTTTAACATATCCGGTGGCATTCCTTGACCTACATTGATTAGCCAAATGTCCAAAATTTCCACATGCATGACATTTAACATTCATTCTGCAGTCTTCTGATTTATGACCATATTTCTTGCAATCTGTGCATTGACCAGGAACAGAATTGTAGTTTTGATTTTCTTTATTTCTACATTGTTTATCCATATGCCCAAATTTATTACAAAAAAAGCATCTACCATTGAATTTATAAGGATTAGATTGCCTTACCGATTTCCTCTATTCTGATGAGTTTTGCATACCGGTTGTCAGATCTTTATTTGTAGTACCGGAGCTTTCACCTTGTACAAATCCAAGTCCTCTAGAATCATCACTCGGCCTTTGTCTTTTCAGTAAGTCATCCAATTGTGCAGCACCGATCCTAAACTTTTCTTTATACTCACTTGTAGTAGTCAGATCATGTGTCTCAAAATTATTATTTGTCTTTCAAGTTCTTGTTCATTACTCTGGGATTGCACCAAATTAGTTTTCAACATATCATTCTCATGAGATAATTTGTCACATTCTTTAGATTTGTTCTTCAGAGATATAAATAGATTTTCTTCCTTCTTCTTTCTGTCCTCAATATCTTTTGACATCCTCATAGTCAGGTCTTGCATGAGCATGTTTGCTTGACTCAGTTTCTGACAATGTTCCTTGAGTGTATTTTCATCATCTTGTTTTTGCAAAAGTTCCTTCCTCGTAGCCTGAGCTGATGACAACCTTTCTTGTAGGACAAGAATGAATTCATTTGCAGAATTCAATTCATCTTGCAATTTTAAGTTCTTCATCCTTTCAACATCATAATCTTCAAGAGCCATCTCAAGTTGCTTTTCCATAGCCATGTTTAATGATTCTGGTTTCAAGATCTTCCTCAAGTTGTTAAACTTCTTCTGAGGCACCATGCTCTAATACCAATTGTTGGGAACCAAGAACACCTAGAGGGGGGGTGAATCAATGTTCTGCGGATAAGATAAGATTTTATGCTTTTATAACATACACATATAAAACGGTAAATGAATAAACATATAAATTGAAGCAAATAAACCATCCACATGAATGAACACCATAACACACAAAATTTATACGTGGAAAACCTTGAAGAGGAAAAACCACGGTGGGATTTGTGACCCACAATATCAATTCACTAGCCATATGAAAGATATTACATAAAGAGGAGGCCTGCACATGCAGGAAGGCACACTGCTCATCACTAAAGAGTCTCACTGACTAAAAGATTCTACTGAAGTAAAACAATAATAATGAACTCACAAAATGCATCTATAATGCAAAAAGAGTTCTGGTTATAGCTCTGCTTTGTACTAGTTCATAAATCATGAACACTTCTACTAGTATCTCCTTCCCTCCAAGAATGGTTTACAAACCATCTACAAATCATTGCATGATATAACATTAGCATACAAATGATCTACATACATATCCTTCACATTAAACAGTTCTATATTCTCCTATTCCATCCACATGTTCTATCATAATCCATAATCTTATAATGACCTAACACACTGACGTATATACCCTTTACAAACAATGTGCCTTATGTCGGCTTGCAATACAAAAGATATACAATGTCGACCTTATACAATAAAATACAAAATTATTTTGCAAATAAAACTTCCTCGATGTCGACTTCACTAAAGTGTTGGATGCCAATGTCGGTGTTGATTGTAACCCTAAATACTCAATGTCGGTGAATGCCTCCTAATGCCGATAAATGAATTCAATAGAATCTTGTTACCATCAATGACAACATATGAATCCAATGTGTGTCAATTGCCAACATATATTGCATTTCTAGTTTGTGCTAGTGATAGTAGAAGTCTTAAAATTTTGTAAATATGTTTTATACTCATTTTTTGTGCATTTTAATGATCATGTTTTTGTATAGGTTACATACTGTTTAGTTGTTACATTAAAATGAAAGAGTAAATTTCAGTATTGAACCACTCAACCATTCCAAGTTGCATCTATCTTTCTATCCCTATCTCTCCCTCTCCCTCTTTTTATATTTCTCTACTTTGTGGAACCTCTCTTCTCTCTCTCACTCATACACAGATACTCCCTATTTCTCCCTCCCTATCTTTATCTCTCTATCTTCCCCCTTCTCTAACTTCTACTCCCTCTCTCTGTCCACCTCTCTATGTTGCTTGTCTTTGTCACATTCTTTCTCTCTCACTATTGTCTCCTCTATCTCTTTCCCTACCCATCCCTATCTATTTTTTATTATCTATATCTCTCTCTTATTCACTCCTATGTTATTCTCTCTCTCTCTCTCTCTCTCTCTCTCTCTCTCTCTCTCTCTCTCTCTCTCTCTCTCTCTCTCTCTCTCTCTCTCTCTCTCTCTCTCTCTCTCTCTCTCTCTCTCTCTCTCTCTCTCTCTCCTTCCTTTTTCTTTGTGTCCCCCACTTTATATCTATCTCAATCACTCCTTGCCTTGATCCATTCATATTCCCCTATGTATCTCTTTATCTCTATCTCTCTCTCCATTTCTCTTCTCATATATCTCTATCTCTCCCTCTCTCCATCTCCACAAATCCCTTTATTTGTCTCTCTATCTCTATGTCCCTCTCTCCCTCTCCTTATCTATCTCTTTCACTCTATCCCACCTTCTACACTCAACCATCATTATTTCAAATCTATATCTTTGATTGGTAGGGATTTTATCATTTTTTTCTCCATTTGATTATTGTTTGATTAGTGTTGTTAGGGGCAGCCATGCAAAGTTTTATCTTCTTAATCCCAATAATCATCTTATTTTAGAGGAGGTTCTTTAGTTATAGAACTATGTTAGTTTTATTTTCATATTTGTCTATAACTTCTTCGATCTTCAATGATGTTCTTCATGTTCCTAATATTTTTGGGATATTTTTGTCACACTATCACCTACAAACCTTAATAAAATAATATAAAATAAAAATCATAAAGTAGATGGTTAGATACATGATCTATGCATTCTCCATTTCACTTGAATATTGGCTAATTCTATCAACTATGTTTCTCACATTTAGGATAGGGTTCCCCATAGGGAATTGAATGAAATTACTTTGTTTGAATCCTAGTGCAAAAGGAAACCTATGCATGGAATTTTAGTCTTTGAATCACTTGCATTGGCAGACATTCCTTCAAAGAAACATAGAGCCCTATAACCTCAATATAAAATTTACATATTTATTGGATACCTAGATGGTGAAAAAATGTATAAGATTTTGGATTTTGAGACAAGTGATATCCTCTATCATGCATTGTTTGCATTATGAGAAAATATATTTGAACACATCTTATCACTTGTAAGCCTTGCATATTTATTGGATGGCTAGATGGTGCTAAAGTATATAGGATTTTGAATCTTGAGGCACATGATCTCTTCCTCAATCTAGTGTCAATTTTCTGGAAATCTCATCTAACACATCTTCTCACAATCTTCCTACAAATTTAGATGATATTGATTTAGGATTTTCTTCTAGCTTCTTCAACTTGAAATATTAATGATTAGGATTTATTTCCCCCTATTTTTACTTCACATTTAGAAGTTGATTCTCCTCATCCATTTCCTTCTAGTATGCTTCTTTGTGATCATTAGATACTTCAGGCTATAAGAACTTTTTTAGGGATACTTCAAATATATGGGGATACCTACATTAATCATGCTCATGCCAACATTTCATTTGTACTTGGTATTATTTTATACTTCTTAATTGAGGCTCATAAGATTCACTATAAGTTAGCCAAATATATTCCACACTACATGCATGAAACTCATAGTTATAAGATTCATTAACCAATAGGCGTTTGTTTATATATGATTGGGTACATGGACTGTAATAATGATAGTAATCTTGATGATGACAAGTCTAAATATAGATACAAATTTCTCCTTGGTTTTTGTCACATTTTTTGGTAAAGCATGAAGCAACATGGAATTTGTTTATCTATGACTAAGGATGAGTATCAAGGGAATGTTAATGCAACCATTAAGGATATTTAATTATAAATATGCTCACTAAACTTGGGATCAATTTTTAGAAGTTGTAATTTATCTCTTGTGAAAATGGAGCACCATCTAAATCTTAAAGAATCTAATTCATTATTAGTATACCAAACACATAATGATCCATCGTATTTTCCTAGAGATTATTTCGGTGTAGGTTATAGATTTGAACAATTATTTGATATTAAAGCATATTGTGAATATCTTACAAAAACTCTTCACTAAGATTAGTTATATCCATCATGGAGTTCTCTTAAGTTGGGGTCAATTAGCCAAATAGACTCCTTGAGCTCTCTTGCATCCTAGCGATGAATCACAACATGTGATTTGAAATGTTGATGGTAAAATTTTTAACACAATCGAATCTAGAAACTACATACAATATTTCTAACCTACTAGATGAACAACGTATATTATCTAAGTAGTTTGCATTGTAGATGGTATAGCCAAATCTTACATCTTTCTATCATTTCTACATTCTTATTCATAGTATTTCATTCACAATGGCATATTCATCATTTACAATGATTTATTTGAGTCCTAGTTCTTTTATTATTATCACCGTTGTGATTCAAACTCCCTCTTTATTATTTTTTATCCTAGATTAATTATTTTATGGAATTTTGTACGTTTATAATGGTATTGAAATATGACCTATTTTTAATGCACTGGTAACCTCATTTTATTTCTCTTAAATGCAAGAGATTAGAAAAATATATTTAGTCAATAACTAATCTAGACTTTTTAGTATTTAACTTTGATTTATAAACAAGTGTTTTAAGCTTTGATAATCAATTGTTAACTAAAACTTGTGCCAAATGAGATAATGCCACCATCGTTTTGATGCCCGCAAAAGCCTAGTTAACTCCAAATCATAAATTGGATACTTTTTTTTCTTTTTGTTTTTTTGATAATGTAGGGGCATCCTGCGTCTCAACCCAACAATTCCCACCAAACCTTGCCTTGGGCTTATATTTTTGTTGTCTCAAATCATAAATTAGATAAAAAATTCGCATGGCCAGTCATCTTCCTAGAATAATAATCTATCACTTTCCTATCTTGTATTTATACTTTATGCACTTGCATATGCTTGAGATATACATATACAATCTTGATTTAAAACTAGAAGTATTAATGCTAAGGTTAGCCTCTATTTCCCTTCTTCAGTTTCGTGAGAGTATTTTTTTTACTAATAATAAATGTTATTTTTGTTTCATGGAGATGTTATAGGAATAATATATTTGGCAAGCCTTTGATATTATCTAGTTATGGCCAATTAATATTCTAGCTTGCACAACTTTTCTTAGTGTGGACCATTTTATTATAGCTCTAGTCTTTGATAATCCACTAAGACTTCTTTGAACCATAAAAAAATATGCCTTGAATACCTTCGAAGTTATAGACAACTTAGAGAACTTCCCATGTAACTTATTTTATCTAAGGAACCATAGGAGTATCTATAGATGTCCTTCATGTCCCTTCATATTTTGAGAACAAGTTAAAGTGTCATTTAAAAATATTGTAGTTCACACTTATAAAGATAATTCATAAAGATATGATTCATAAAGCTCATAAACATTATTAGTCCATTAGTTAAACTAAATGGTATGACCAAAAATTTATAATGAATATATCTTTTTAATGATGTTTTAAAATTATCCACTTCCTTCACTCACATTTGATGATATCTTGGTGTCAAATCTATCCTAAATAATACATTAAACAACCCTTCACCTAATCAAACAAATAATTTGTGGAAGTCAAGGGAGATTATTTGTGCTAGTGATGGTGGTGGTTGCAGTGGCAGAGGCCGTGGCCATCCCAGGGGCAGATGTGGAGCGTGATTTTGCTGGTTCCTTTCAATCTCACAGAGATATGCTTTTCTTTCTTAATTGTTCGTTAGTTCCTGCCAGGGAACTATAGCGAAGGCTTTGCTTTTATCTCGTGATTAAACTTTTTTGTTTCAGCCAATCAGAAATCAATATTAACTATTAATTGTTTATATTGTAAGGATGTAGATTTAAACATGCTCACAGATTAACTGTGCTTAAACATGGACGCCTGTTATTGGTCTCTATTCACCGGTGTAGAATGTCAGAGAGGAAATTGTGATTTCCCATACGAGAGAACGCACAAAATTTAATGTGTCTGTCAGTAGTTTTCAGCAATTGCAGTGTCGCTCAGCAGTTGAAGTTGTCTAAAAATAATAATGGCCCCCATATTAATGGCTACGCCTCTGTATTTTCTAAGAAGATGTCCCACTCCAATGCCTAATATTAATACTTATTGCATGGAAATACATCCCAAGCACTGAAACATGAAATATGTGTCCAACTCCCACTGGACATCAGTTTACAGTTAAGATAAACGGCGATTCAGAAGACAGCCAATTCTCCAGGTTCTACTGAGATTGATCGGGTGATGAAGGTACAAAGGAAATTATTACTACAAGAAGCTCAGGAGGGACGATACTAACAACTCATTGCAATTGGGGCAAGATCAATCTACGTTACTTCAGTATGACAAAATCTTTCAATTACACAAAACAGACAAAAGCATAACCGTTTTTCCACTCTGGCAGGAACTTCGCTGCTCTGCGGCACTTGTTTAATATATTTACGACATGTTTACAGGAGATGGATAGTAGTCTAATTTCAGACTCAGTTAAAAATTTTATACTTTTTGTATGGTTTATTTCTCAGAACCTGCAAAAACTCTTTCAAGTCGTGTTTTGTAAAAATTTAAATGCATTATTAATACAAATCCTTGACTTTGCCTTTGTCGATCAAAAATAAATAAAAAATTCCCACAGTCGACCTCATTCCGCCCGGCAAACTGGGTCGTTGCTTTTAACGCGGCTGAGCTAACCAAGACCAAGAATAGTCAATAACAGTGTTTAGACTAGCATTAGCCTTCTGCCTTATTTATAGGCCATTCTCATTATAGTCAGTACAATCCATTCCGCGTCTCTTATGAATTAGAGAAAACCATCTAGAATGTTGGTATAAGCTATCTGATCAAAAATGGCGGGTAGAGAGCAGAAACCCAGTGCTGGTGATGGTTGGGGAGATATACAGGGCGAGCTTCATCCCTCTCACAAATCTGAGATACTCAGATACGCTGATTTTGCACGCGTATGTTATAGTGTAATAAAAAATGATGAAATAGATAAGGAGTTAAAAAATTTGCAGGAACTTGGCTACTAAAATACGGATTATATATTCTACAATGTTCGCTTCTGGAAATCGTACAGTCGACGTCCTATTGGCTTCATTGCCGTTTGCACCGACGAAAATGAAATTAGGAGACTTGGGCAGCGTGATGTTGTGGTTGCCTTTAGAGGAACCAGTAGACGAGGCGAATGGACACAAAATCTCAAAGACAAAGTAGTACCTTGGCGAGCCCTGCCTGGCAAAAGTTCAAAACCTGTGGTGGGGATATGTAAGGGATTTCTAGGGTATTATGAAGAGAAAGGTGAATACGAACGTGACCTAAGCCCAAAAGACATTATTGGGCGTACGATTAAAAGTTTATTGGAAAAGTATAAAGGGCAAAGGTTGAGAATAACAGTTACAGGACACAGCTTGGGAGGCGCCCTCGCAACAATGAGTGCATATCATATCAAACGACTGTTAAAAGAGATTGGAGAGCCTTCAATACCCGTCACAGCCTTCACCTTCGCCTCTCCACGGGTGGGAAATCGAGCCTTCGCCAATCATATTGAAGAGATTGGAGTTAAAGTGCTGCGTGTGGTAGTGAAACATGATTTGGTTACTAAGGTTCCTGGAGTTCTTCTGAATGAGAATGCACACAATCCAGTGGCACGGCTTGAACGACAAAAGTTTCTTGGACAGTGGGCATACTGTCATGTGGGAAGAAAGATTCAGCTGGATCCTTCCTCCTCCTGCGACTTGAGACTTTTTCAACGCCACCATATAGAAACGTATTTCCACTTACTCGCTCGGTATACAAAATGTAGCAGCTAATATTAAATATTGTCGTTGATTTATCCAAGGCCTAACTTAGGTCATATGCAAAATCAATGAAATTAGTTTTAAGAGGAATTTGATTATCATTTAAAGGTTTGACAAGTCATATCTTTAAATGTTGCATTGTGGCCCACGTAAGACTTCTAAAGCATGTTTCCTATTTTCTAATATCATGACTCCTTATAATCTTAATCCTAATGTTAATCTAATAATGACTCTAAATCTAACCCAAAACCTAATCTTAATTCTAATTATAATTCATATTCTAACCCTAACAATAATTCTAAACTTAATCCTTAGATTAACCTTATCTCAATCCTAACCTTAACTTAACCATAATTTATTAGTCTAATCCTAATCATAACATTATCATAATTATGATGCTAACTAAAACCAATTATAACTATTATTTTATCTATAATACTATGACTCCCTCTAATCTAAACCCTAACCCTAACCTAATAATGACCCTAAACCTAGCTATATATCTAAACCAAAACCTAACCCTAACCCTAATTATAATTTTAACCCTAACCCTATTCTAACCCTAATCCTAACCCAAAACCTAAATGTTATAGTTATCATCAAATTTTATCTTTAATTGCAATCCTCACCCTAATTTTAATTATACTCCTTAACCCCAACCCTAATTATAAGTACTAAGACGAACCCCAATCCTAACCCTAATTCTAACTCTTATAGCTAGAATCACATATTATTTCTAACTGTAATCTTAACTCTAACCCTAAACCTAACCTAACAATATCCCTTAACCTAATTCTATCTCTAACACAAAACCTAATCCTAAGCATAAACATGTTTATGATATTAGCCCGAACCCTAATAATATACTATAATATTATATATAATATTATTACACAAAAAATAGTAATATAATAATAATAATATTATTATTACATATTATTACAATAAAACATAGTAATATAATATTAAATAGTTATATATGAATTTTTTAATGTCTTCCACATTGTGTTGTGACTGCTACTAGCTTATATATATTTGATTTTTATCACCTATAAATAAAATACGTCGAGATATATCCTTCTCGAGGCACCTATTTTTTATCATATACCTAAACTCTAATAGGCACCTCGAGAAGGATATCTCTTGATGTATATTATATATATGTGATAAAAATCAAATATATATAAGTTAGTTCAGTATACCAATTGTAGAAGCTAATATTAAATATTAATAGCAATATTATATTATAATATTATTACACAAAAAAATATATAATAATAATATTACATATTATTACAATAAAACATAATAATATAATATTAAATAGTTATATACTCAATTTTTTAATGTCTTCCACGTTGTCGTGACTACTACTAGCTTATATTTATTTGATTTTTATCACCTATAAATAAAATACATCGAGAGATATCCTTCTCGAGGCATCTACTTTTTATCATATACCCTAAATTCTAATAGCCACCTTGAGAAGGAAATCTCTTGGTGTATTTTATATATGTGTGATAAAAATCAAATATATATAAGCTAGTTCAGTATACCAATTGTAGAAGCTAATATTAAATATTATCATTGATTGATCTAAGGCCTAACTTAGATCATATTTAAAGTCAATGAAATTATTTTTAAGAGGAATTTGAATATCATTTAAAGGTTTGACAAGTCATATCTCTAAATGCTGCATTATGGCCCAAGTAAGACTTCTAAATCATGTTTCCTATTCTCAATTTGGGTGTAGTCTATTGAAATTGGTTCCATGATTCAAGCAGAAGAGGAGTGAAACATTTGAGGTTTTATGTAGTAATTGAAAGGTTTTGAGGATTCAAAGATGATTT
This sequence comes from Cryptomeria japonica, assembly GCF_030272615.1. NCBI lineage: Eukaryota > Viridiplantae > Streptophyta > Pinopsida > Cupressales > Cupressaceae > Cryptomeria > Cryptomeria japonica. The sequence goes on from NC_081411.1 coordinate 117,432,244, forward strand.
CCAACCATGTGTTCCAAGAATTTCCAAATTGTTGGAAGATTATAATGTCAAAGATCAATTTTGTGGGGTATGATGATGGGGACACTATTTTCAAGTTTCTTCAATATTCTATTGTGTCTCCTATTGTGAGCTCAACTAGCCCTTTTTCTTATAACTCATTTGGGGTCTTCATGTATATGGCGAAAAAAAAATCTATTGAGCATAAAGTAGGGTAAAAAAACTATAATATACAAAGAAATGTGTAAAATAAATTTCTTAATATGCTTCTAGATCCTTCTATAATGCAAAGAGTACCTTTACTCTCTTCTTCAGCTTGTCCCATTAAAAAAATTCAATAATTTAAATTCATAAAACCCATGAAAGACCCTATTTTTGAAAAAGAAAATAGTCATAGATGCTTTATTCATTAGAAGACAACAAATAATCTTAACTGAATGGAACATATCCTAGATCCATTGAACCAAAAATAAGTGAAACAAAAATAGAGTAATGTCCATTTTCTCATTACCAGAAAGAAAATGTTTACAATGCCAAAATTCTACAGAGAACTCTCCCCCTAGATTAATAATTTTTCCTCTACTCAAAAAGTCTCCTACTACCCCACAAAATGGAAAGAACAAGACAAAAATTGGAATTGTTTGAATTTGACAGTTATAAACCAAAAATGCATGAAACAAAAAAATAAAGGAAGACTAATGAGTAGTAGACCCATTCATTAATCAATGGTTACATTATCTTCCCTACTTCTGAAATGTTATGAATCTCCTAGTTCAAAAGAGTCTAATTTGGTAAATTTCATGAGATCTTCTTCAGTGATCCATGTGTTGTTTGATTTAGATAAACGCACCCATTTGACCAAATACCTCTTATAATTATTACTTACATATTTGAATAGTGGATCACATATTTACAATTTGCAATTTCAATTATGATAGTGATGGCTTGTAATTTATTTTAGATCAACATACAAATCAAGGAAAAAATAAGTCTTTGAAATGCTTATTGATTTTTTTATTTAATGCATAGGCTCTCAAAGGAAAATAGAAAAAGGTTTTCTAGTTAAGCATTGCCTTTCATCTTCAACTATTTTTTTAAAGAAATATGCAATGATGAGCTCATGATCTTTAATAAAAATTTCTATATATGTCATGTAAGTTGTTTTCTTAGCAAGTTGTGTTCCAATTTCTTTCTACCTTGGCAACATAATTATTTAATTCCACTTCAAAGAGATCATAAAATTATGTTTTTCCTTATCCAAATCATGGACTCATAAGGAACTACATGGGAACAAACAAAAAACTGGGATCACAACCTTATAAAATTATTGAGGAGTTCTTATCAATGCTTCATATATATTTTATGGATTAGGGGGAGATTAGAAAAATATATTCTCAGTAAGTATAATTGATGAAACCATGATACGAAGGGTCCTCAAAGAGAACAATCTAGGTCATGCAGCCAAAGTAACACGATGGAAGCAACAAAACGAAATAGAAAATACACGATCAAACATCTGCAACATCATAGATTCATCACAAATTAATCGGCAACATTCGATAAACATACAGGATGACAAGCCTAGTTACAGAGTACATTCCAAATTACAATCCATACGAACTTCCAAGAGGTATTTGAATTACAGATCCTGAATCAATATCATCATATTTCTTCTCTCCTTCCCAAAGGATCAAATACAATAATATATAGCATTTGGAACACATCCAGGTCAACCATAAAAGATCACATTCTCTAAGATAGGAAATTGAAACGTGTAAAATAGGCCAGACCCAAAGCGTGAATATCTCCTCTGTAAAAGACAAGAATGAAGTGTGGACCACCAAGGAAGATCGGCCAAGGGCCTAGGAACATCGTGTGTGGTGCCAATTAGATCCGCAAGTCAAGAAAACACTCCACAAGAGAAGAAATCTTGAACTAGCTCATAAGCTTAAAGTTCTCCCAGAACTAAGAAATAGATACTCTAGAAGCGATAACTTGACGTAAAAGAGTCCAAATGAACTTGAAATATAGAGAAAAGAACAAGAACAAGTCTAGAAGCCAAAAAACCGATTTGTGAGAATTAACATCTATTGGAACATGTTGAAAGAAACATAAAAGTTGCAACACAGAACTGAACATGAACAAAACTTAAACAAATATATTTTTTGGTTTGATGCAAGATTACTCATCAACCAGGGATGCTCCTGCATCAAACACCCCAGGTAGAAAGAGATGTTCCATCAGTGGATACTCATGAACATTGAAAATGATTCAAAATATAGACCCCATGCTCATTTCTAATCCAAATGTCTTCTTTATTTGCAAATTTCTTCCTCCTTGTCTCTTTTGGAACCTCATCTAGATTCTCCAACTTCTCCTCTTCTCCTCTCTTTCCTTGCTTTATTCCTCCACAATGTCTCTTACTACCACTCTATTTCCTCTTCAAATCTGATTTATTTCTTCATGATAATTTATCTTGTTTGCCACCATAACTCTACCTTTATTTCCATCTGGCACCACCTTGCTATCAGACCCGTCCACAAGATCTTTCTTCAAATCCATGCCATCATCCGGTATAACCTTTGCATCTTACTTCTCAGCATTTCAACTCTTCACAAGACTCAAGTTCTTCACTTCCCTCTCCTTCTCTTTCAAAGAAGTCAAAGTAAACTTCTACCCATCCTTCTTAGTAGTGATCATGTTTCTTCTACAATCATAGATAGATCCTCTATAAAACTTCCAAGGTCTACCCAGCAAAACATGACAAGTACTCATATGCAAGACATCACACAAGACTTCATCTCTAAAAGGTCCAATATTTAAATTTACCAGGCACTTCTCTTTCACCTTTACCACATGATCATCTTGCAACCAACTAACCTTGTAAGGACAAGGGTGCTCAAGCCTCTTCAGACCAAATCTCACGGAGTGCATGAGAAATGAAATGGGATCACGTTTCACGTCGAGATCCCAAGCCAAAATTTGAAATGAGATCCCATTTAGCTTTGGGATCCAGTTTCAAAAACAAAACGGGATCCCGTTTCCTTTTTTTTAATTTTTTAATTTTTATTTTTATTTTTTTAAATTTTTTTTATAAAAAATACAAGCTATATATACATGAAATATAAAATTTATATATAATTCACATTTCTCTTTGTCATTTTTTTCCTTTCTATCTCACTTTGTCCCCTCTCCCAAAATCTAAAACTATGTCTCTACCTCTCTCTCACATCCTTAACTCTTTACTCTTTATCTTCGCTATCTCTATACACCTCCCCTTACCCCCTACCTACCTATATTTCTCTATATATACATCTCTACCTCTCTCTTAACGTACCATCTCTCTCTCTCCCAACCAACTTATCTTTCTCTACATATGTCATAATAGGTCCTACTAAGGGGTCTTATGTCATAATAGGTCCTAGTAAGAGGCATAATGTCTTAATAGGTCCTCTTAAGGGGTCTTATGACATAATAGGTCATATTATGACATAATAGGTCATATTATGTCATAATAGGACCTATTATGTCACAATGGGACCTATTATGGCATTATAGGTCGCATTATGACATTATAGGTCCTATTATGTCACAATAGGTCCTATTATGACATAATACCCCTTAACAAGTCCTAGTAAGGGGTATAAAGTCATAATAGGTCCTCTTAAGGGGTTTTATGACATAATATGACCTATGATGTCATAATAGGACCTATGATGACATAATAGGACCTATTACATCATCATAGATCTTATTATGTCATTATTAGTCCTATTGTGACATAATACCCTTTAACAGGTCTTACTAAGGGGTATAATGTCATAATAGGTCCTCTTAAGGGGTCTTATGACATTATAGGACCTATTATCTCATAATAGGTCCTATTATGTGATAATAAGTTGATACAGGAGCATCCAAGAGTCCACCTGAGATCAAGGAGATTATAAACATGAACAAAGACCCCAAAGCATCCTTGAAAGTGAATTGGAATGTTTTTAAGCCAATAATGGTTCTATGTAATGCTCAATTTGATTTAAATGTAATAAGTCCTAATAAGGGATCTAAGACAAAATATGGTGTCAAGTAGGCCAATAGTGTTTCAAGGGTCTAGAATGGTTAGTAGGGTCTTTGGTAGGGTTATTTAGGTATATGAAATAAAATTCCATTGATCTGGAATGATTTTAGCAAATAGAATGTATTAAATAAAGTTGGAAAATTCAAATCTTTCTATTCCAATGTTTAGTAGCATTTTGGAGGGAAATTGAGTTTTTAAGTCTTAATGAATTTGTAAACCCCTCCAACCACCTTGGTGTAGCATCCTAAAATTGCGACACTTGCAATTTTGACTGCATTTCAGTCTTCATGATGGCGACGCAACACGCAACCTGAATGGAGACCCCGAAACCTGATTATGACATTAAAAACTGCATTTTCTTGCACCCTGGCCTGAACCTCCTTTGCACCCTGCTGTCCCGGGAGGTGGGACCAGAGCGCCCAGCGCCCTGGTCCTTCAGGACCACGGTGCCCAGCGCCCTGGTCCCTGGCCCTCCCTGGTCCCTGGCCCTATTTTGGGCCCGGTCTCCTATGGGACTTCAGGTCTTTTTGTTTGCAATTTGGAAATTATCTTTCCTGGTCGGCCTAAGGTTGGGAAAATCAGTCTATCAACCCTAATTGACAAGTATATAAACTACATTTTTCTCTCTCATTTGGCATGAAGAGGATATGTGTACAAAGCGTGGAAACTATACTCAAGCATTCAAGCATTCAAGCATTCAAGCATTCAAGCATTCCTTCAAGCATTCCTTCTAAGTCTCCATTCAAGGCTAAGTGTTGCATTCAAGACAAGGATTCAACCATTGAAGAGGAGATCACTTACTACATGCTACATACAACATACTACATACAACAAACAATAACATCTATACCTTCGCACATAAGGATACAAACATCCTTCCAACAAGGTTCCAGGTACGCGGCTGAAATTGAAGATCTGGAATCCTTGTGCAGAAACGAACAGATCCCCCTTCGTTTCACAGATTTTTCGGAGGACCATGGCGCTCGGGCGCCATCGTCCCGACAACTTTTACTCAAATTTGCAGGACAATGCCGTATCGACATTTTACTGCTAATTCCAGGTCCGTAGCTTCATCCTATATCCCTATCTCAGTTTATAAGCGAATCTTTGTCGCTTTCTATGCATTCCTAGCTTAATTCTTCTATCAACATTCTTTACAAAAGAGGGTAGCCTTGCTGTCTTAACCCTTGAAACTCATTTAGAATCCAATCTTGCATTGCGTGGGATTGGATCTTGTGGGTTTCAACCCCTCTTTTGAATGTAAAGTCTCCCAAGTGAAAACCATCAACCCTAGCAACCTCCCTTCTCTCTCCTTGGAGTTGGAAGAGGGGAGAGCAACTAGGGTTCGATTGCGATTTTCTGCTTTACACTTGGGTTGGTTGAGGAAGTTGTATTCATCATTTATGATGGAAAAAAGAGAGAAAAGTACAGATTGTACGGACTGGAGGTGCTGTTGTACGGACTGAGACAGTTTTAATGCAAAAACCTTGATTTTCCTTGAAAAACTTGCATTCCTTTGATGATCTTTGAGTTCTAATCATTGAGGAAGGTTGATAGGCATTTAATGTGCATGATCTAAAGCATTTTATATCATTTTTAATCTGATCTAAGGATTTATATTGACTGTCCTGTTTTAAAAGTCTGATTTTCCTTGTTTTCTCAAGTATGAATATGTAATCCATCCCCTTTATGTGCTTACTGTGACTTGGGGATGGAAAATAATGTTGTATCATATCAAACTAACATGAAAGTGTAGGATTGAAGTGGTTTTGCAGAGTGATCACTCACAAATGGTGAATTTGTTGGTTGATTGGAGCATGGGGATGGTGGCTAGAGTGTAGCAGCCACTAAAGTAACCATTGGAGGGATATATTTTATGATTGGAATCAGTAGAGGGCACCAATTTAATGGTGAAACAACCTTCATTTGATCAGAGAAGTGATTGGAGGCGTGATTTTAAGCAAGCCCTAGTTTAGAGGGTGATTTAAGGAAGGTTTTAGAGTTTGGACACTTAGAAGTTGAATCAAGCCATAAAAACTATAAAATCCTTTGTTTGGGAACCTAATTGAATACTGTACAAAGTTTTTCAACCTGGTGTTAAGTTTTGTTGGTACTTCCTTTGTAAAGTGGGTGGTTTTTAAGGCTAAAAAGGGGCACATTTGAGGACAGCAAAGGGTCCATCCAAAACAACCTATATTGGTTTTCTGATATTTTGTGTAACATCCAAATGGGTGTCTAAATATGTAATTTTTTTGGGCATGTTTTTTGGAAAAATTTTGAGTTAAAGGGAAATTACCCGATTTGAAGGGCTAGATGCTTGGTTGAATAAATGTATTGAGTTTGTGTTGAAGCTAGAGAGGCTTAGGGATTTAGAAAGCCTTTGAATCATGTTTTTTGAGGTCCTTAGAAGTATGTGGAGGTAGGAGACACACCTAGTTTAGGTGGTGTTAGGTTTTGAGCCTATTGAGGCATTGAGTGCATTTGAGACACCTGAGGAGTGTAAGGGGTTTGGGTCCAAAATACACCTCTTATTTGCAAATTTGTATTATATTCTCTTGTCTCTACATCAGATTGGTATCAGAGTATAGGAGTTTGTGTTTAAGAAGGTTCTTTGAATTCTTGTGGGTTGAATCCTTTGTAGAAGACTTCCAGAGTTGATTCCCTACAACAGGAAAACAAAGATGGCTGAAGAAGAAGAGATGCCTCAGAGGATGACAAATGTAGAGCTTGCAAAGTTGGTAAGAGAACAAATAGCAGAAAATAGAAGGATGAAAGAAGAGATGGAAAGATTGACGAACTTGGTAGATAAAGGAGGAAAGGAAGAGCATGAAGAAGAAGAAACACCAAGAGAAGAGAGGTTGGATCCTGAAGAAGCAAGGATGGCAAAGTTGCTCAAAGCAGTCAAAAGTGGAGACTCAAAGACAAGAACTGATCTACCAATGTATGAAGGTAAGATGGATGATGAAATTTTACTTGATTGGTTTAGTGCTCTTGAAAATTACTTTGATTGTGAAGATGTAGAAGATAAGTACAAGGTTAAGATTGCTAAGTCTAGGATGAAGGGCCATGCATTGTTGTGGTGGGATAACTTGCAGGCAGATAGAGGAAAGAAAGGATTGCCTAAGATCACCTCATGGCCAAGGATGATGGACAAGATAAAGGACAAGTTCCTTCCAGATGATTATAAGGTGCAATTGTACAAAAAGATGCAAGGGCTGAAGTAAAAGGACATGGATGTTCAAAAGTATACTGAAGAATTTCACAAGTTAGATATCAGGGCAGCACATGATGAAGATGTGGAAGAGAAGGTAGCAAGGTATCTTGGGGGTTTGAGGTATAACATCCAAGATGAAATGACAATGGCTACACCAAAAACTTTAGAAGAATGTTACAAACTAGCCATGAAGGCTGAGGACAAGTTGAAGAGAAGACAAGAAAGGCAAGGTGGTAGAAGAGGACAAACAAATAGAGCTAGAGGAGGAAGATTCCAAGAGAGTCAAGAACCAAATGACAAGGGTAAGGAACAAGTTGTAGATCAGAAGAATGGACAAAGAGGAGGTGGCAAATTTGGGGCAGGAAGAAGCTTCCAAGGAAAGTGCTACAAGTGTGGGGAGGAAGGACATCCTTTCTACAAGTGTCCAGAGAAAGAGAACTATGTAAAGAAGACTGATAAAAGAGTGAATTTGACGCAAGGGGAAGACTACAAACAACAAGATGAGGAAGAAGGAACCTCAAAGGCATATCCTGAAGTTGGAGAGTGTCTCATGATGGGGAAAGCACCTATGCAGTAGTAAGAGAAGCCCAAGGTATCAATCTTTAGGACCAATTGTAAAAGTCATGGTAAAGTTTGTAGGATGATTATAGATTCTGGTTCTTTTGATAATTTGGTGTCTTATGAAATGGTAAGCAAATTGAAGTTACAAAAATTTCCTCTTGATAGACCATATAGGGCATCTTGGGTCAGCAATGAACAAAACATTGTCATTAGGGAACAAACTTATGTTGATTTCTCCATTGGGGGATATAGTGATAGAATTTTTATGTGATGTGGTTCCTATGACATGTTGTCATATCATTCTTGGGAGACCATGGCAAGTGTCACGTAGAACAATCCATTATGGTTTTGAAAATGTGTATAAGGTGCATAAGGATGGAAAATCTTTCACTCTT